>NC_136953.1:13565309-13800265 GCF_949987615.1 Pollachius pollachius
TCACTTCAATTGTGGAAAGTGTGTGTGTATGTGTGTGTGTACATATTTTCGTTTTTTAATGTAAGTGTGTGTGTGCGTACATATTTTTATCCTTTTATCTGAGGGTGAGCATGTGTGTATGTTTGCGCCTGCACCGTGTGTGTCTGTGGGCGTACACTGTGTGTGTCTGTGTGTGTGTGTGTGTGTGTGTGTGTGTGTGTGTGTGTGTGCGTGCGTGCACTGTGTGTGACTCTGCACGTGCACCATGTGTGTCTTTTGGCGTACGCTGTGTGTGTGTGTGTGTGCGTTGCCCCTTACTGATGTCGTGCAGAGTGGGATTGAAAATGGAGAATTTTTCGTGGGGGATGTAGCGGTCCACGCCGAAGGTCCGGCTGTCTGGCCCCGAGACGTTGAAGTTCTGCTGGCCCAGGACCACCCGGATGGTGGACGTCAGGGGGCTGTGGGGACACACAACGTCAGCGCACTGAAACCGTCCACACGGTTCACCTCAATGGCAAATTGACACATTTGCAATTTGAGAGAAGAAAGATTTCGGGAGGGATGCCTGGTTTTATTTTATTTTATTTTTTTGGGCCCACGACCACCAACCATTGGCCCTTTGGAGGACAACTTTATTTTTATGCAGGCATAGGTTCAAACAGGGAGGGATGCCTTATAAGCGTGGACGTTATTGTTGATCAAACACACCCACGCACAATTTCGTTTTTTACAATGTCACCGTTGATGGCAGTGAGCTGCCCAGCCCATAAGCCAATAAGAGGTTATCAAGGAAATTTGCAAGGGGGGCTGCAATTCAGTCGGTTGCAATACTCCGCCCCAGCACTAGATGGCACCAAACCCTCCCCGCTGCCCCTTTAACCCGGAGAAAGCGCCTCAACTACAACCAAACATGGTGTCGCGCATTGGTTCAAGCGTTTAAGCGCCGGCTCACTTGTTCAGGAAGCAGTGGGCCGCCGTCAGCACCCAGCAGGAGGCGATGAGGGTCCCGCCGCAGAAGTCGGTGCGGCCGGAGTAGATGGCGGCCATCCAGGGATGGGCCCCCGGGAGCGCCGAGGTTCCCCCGATGATGCGGCCGCGGGCGATCCTCTTCTTGTGGCGCCGGCCGCACGAGGGCGTCCTGGGGGGCCGGGTGGAGATGGTCTGGGTGATTCCGGGGCGATGTTTGGTGAGAACCATCCTGCGAAAACCTGGGGAGGGGGGGGCGGTGTAGGTATGATTTGAGAGAGGTGACGTGAGAGACGAGAAGAGAGAGCCGCTGCTCGCTCCATTCCGGTACGTTTCTCCGCCGTTGAGAAGTGTTGCATTGTGGGATTGACAGGCAAGACGGATTCCCATGAAGAGCCAGGAGGTATCTTAATGTAATCTGGCTCACACAGTGGTTTCCCTTACTAATAGTCGGCGGATGGCAAGGCCATTTCTAACAAATGACACTGAGACTAAATCTCTTCAATAGTACCTACGGCGCCTTTAAAAAATCAACGACAAAGTCGAACAGTCAAGTTTTCAGACGACTCATCGTGCTCTGATAGGCCCTGACCCGCCGTGCTATGCAGACGCTGAAACGCTCAAATGCCACACTGCACCTCCAACCACGTTCCTGTCAGTCTTCACCGTCCTGTCGACAAAGGCTGAAAAGGCCATAAAAATATATATATCCGAAAAGTCAAGAATGACAGGACGGGGTGAAATGCTGGGAGCGTAGCCAGTGATTCTCTCGAGGCATACTAAATCTTTTTTTAGATCTATAAATAAGCTGTCACACTGTTGCTCTACACTGATATGTTTATATCAATAAACATATATATATATATATATATATAGAGAGAGAGAGAGAGAGAGAGAGAGAGAGAGAGAGAGAGAGTGAGAGAGAGTGATATATAGTGATATATATTTTCGAATGCATTTTTTATTATCATGACAAACTGCAGAGCATGCAGATGACTACCTCACGGAAATATGGGGGAGGCTCGCGTGAGCGTCTAGCGATGCACAAGGTATGAGATTGGGCTGGTGCGTTCCCAGCATAATGACAATACACGGCCCAGTACATGCTAAATATCCACGCTCGAAAACACAAACATTTTGCTCCTCCACCTGTCGTTCGCCCCTCCCCCCCCCCCCCCCCCCACACACACACACACCCCCTCATCCAGGACTCAAGCAGCCAGAATCTTCCATTCCCTGCTGTGTCAGTCGAGACACTTTTAGTTTCAGTTTCACTTCAGAGCGGGCGTGATATTTAAGGCGATGATTGGCGCGCTCCGTCGCCCGCTCCGTTCCGTCACACATCGCCCGCGTCTCCACCTCCTCCGCCCGCGAGTGGAACTAAACGCGGGGCACCCTATTGGCGAGGCACCGCAGGGGGTCTCTGAACAGCCTCGGTTCACGGCGTCGCTGGCCCACGAGATTTTTCTATTTTTTTTCACACATCAAGGGTGAATTAGTCAGCGGTGAACCCCCTGTGCAGGGCTGGTGATGACGGACAAGACCCGCTCGTTAGTAGAGCGCCGTAATGGGATGAATATTCCTGATGAGCTGCTGGTTCATTTGCAACCGATTTGACCGTCACAAAGAAAAAACGCTTTTGAGTTAACCTATGCTGTCCTGAATGAAGGAAACAGATATCTTTGAACATTTTCTGTACTCTGATAATTATATATATATATATATATATCTGTTTAACTGAAGTCTTAGGTCGGTCAGCTTAAATAAGCCGTCTGTCCGTGGCTGCTTTTGGTCAGCATCACAGGGAGCCAATCAAAGGCTGACCGCAGATTAATGACAGAGGCAAACCTTGGATGGCAAAAACGGTCAATTCAAAGGACAACAAACTCACACACATGCGCAGTCACACACACAGACACATGCACAATGGTTCTGGGTCGAACCCTAATGTCTACCTGAAGGCCTCCTTGAGCAACTGCTGTTCAGTGACTCAGTCATTGTTGTATCCAAACACGTTTTTGGAAGTGGGAGAACCAAAAGCACTATTTAGAAACACACACACAACACAAACACACACACACACACACACACACACACACACACACACACACACACACACACACATCACGCACACTGAGGCAGGTATCACACACACACATCACTGTCAAAAATACCAGATAAAAACCCATCATCGCAGCTCCATTTCAGATGCGTTCAACGGGGTTATCCTCCGCATCTACTTAAAGACACGGAGACACCATTGTAAACACACTGAGCTTACATCTCTTAATATCACGTTAGCCTCATAGCAGGATTTCCTCAACATTACTTTGGCCAAATTGCGATATCTAACCAAGCTCTAAACTCCTAAAGCTTCTGATTCAATGTGCCTTATTGGCTTTATCCTAAGCCAATCAGAGTGCCTTTTACATTCCATAATCACTATCTGCCTAAGTCATCGATTTGACATTGAGATGCTAAATATAAGATGAACCTTAAAATATAACTTTCACACGATTATTCTGCGAGGCTAACGATCGACAAGAACAACAAGAACACAAGCACAACAACGGAGGCGTTTCCTTGGTACTCACTTATGCTGTTGCACGGTGGGATGTCGCAGTGCTCCCAGGAGATGGCTCCGCGGCTGAGGACGTAGCACCAGGGCCTGCTGTCCCCGTCGGGGTTCCTGCAGACGGACCAGAGCCACGGTCGGTCACACACAGACAGGGGACCACGTTGTGGGTCATCAGCACCGTGTTAAAGGGGTGATGTCATGGCACCAGGTGTGAGTGTGATCGGCCATTGCAAGCCATTACAAAAACTGCCTTTTCCTGTGCCCTAGTGACATCACTAAAGAGCGTGTCCACCGAGGTGTAAGATGGCTAGATAAGCAACGTTTGCCACAGTCCACTGGGTAGGCTGGTAGATTGATCTATCCAGCATACCTCTAGGTGGACACGCCCACTAGTGATGTCACTAAAACACAGGAAAGGGTCGATTTTCAAATGGCTTGTAATGGCTGATCACACTCACACCTGGTGGCATGACATCACCCCTTAAACGTATGACACCCCTCATCAACTTATCATCGATGATAAGGGGGTCATACGTTATACTTGAATAAAGGCGCTTGAATAAAGGTGCATGAATAAAGGGGCTTGATTACAGGCGTCTTATGCTTAATAAAGGGTCTGGGGGTCGTATGTAAGGGCTTTATTTTGAGTGTGATCCGTAAAAAGTTTCACAGCCATCCTTCCACCGTTAGTGAGTGAACTGCGATTTGAGAATATGTGTTTTCACTGCAAGGCTGCATCTTTATGATATAATTTAGATTTTAGACAAATTTCTGACCAATCAAGATTCCTCTTTCCCGATTGGTTTGGGGTATCCATCTACCCTGTCACTCAAAGGTGCGTGAATGTAAATCTAGGAAGGGAGGGAGCAGAAAGGGAAGGTGCGATTTTCTTGGGTTGTTTAGATTCAAAACCTTTTTCACTTCTGCCCTTTTATGCTCTCTCTCTCTCTCTCTCTCTCTCTCTCTCTCTCTCTCTCTCTCTCTCTCTCTCTCTCTCTCTCTCTCTCTCTCTCTCTCTCTCTCGCTCTACGACTCTCTAATCATACCTACAGCACCTCGAATTCCCCATAAGGATGGGACTCCGTGGACTATGTAAATATTAGTTTGAGCGTTACCCCGATAGTTTATACGTTGTGCACCGGTGTGGTGGACTGGTTTATGGTTTGTTTGGACTGGTAAGTTTGTGAGGCCGATGGGGTCGGGACGTGATTTGAACTTGAGCTTTTGTTTGAATATATACATATATATATATATATTGTGGCAGACGCCTGGGAGGAGTGGTGATTGAAGGGAGATATGTGGCAGCACGCTGGCTCCACCCCCAAGCCTTACATGGACTTCCTCCCTTAACGACGCAAGCCTGAGGAGCATTAGGCAGGAGTGCTTGG
The DNA here is from genome assembly GCF_949987615.1 of Pollachius pollachius. NCBI lineage: Eukaryota > Metazoa > Chordata > Actinopteri > Gadiformes > Gadidae > Pollachius > Pollachius pollachius. The sequence goes on from NC_136953.1 coordinate 13,570,221, forward strand.
GGATGAAAGGGAGAGCGTGCGACCACATGGGGCTGGTCTATTACAGAGAGCATCTTAGTGAGCTTCTGTAACATTGTACGGCCAAGAGAGTGAGGGACCTTGGACTTTATCGATTACCTCTTGTTTGAGGACCCTCCCTATGAACACTCTTGCACATAGACTACGGACTTTGGATGACCTTTTTCCCCACCCTGGTGATAGCTATTCACCCTGTAAATAAGTCATCATTTTGAACTGCTTTGTGTGTTGTGTCGCTATGTCTGTTTAACTTGGTGGCATGGAAACCCCACACCCACTGGGCTGCTTCAATATATATATATATATATATATGCATACACAATCATACATATGTTCATACATGCATACATTCTCTCACACACATCCAGTGTCACAAACAGAGAATCTTTCTATCTCTCTCCGTTATGCAGACATACATTTTTATCTTTATCTCTATTGCTCTGTCGCCTCTCTCATGTTTAAACATATTTAATGGTTTTCTTACTCAATCGCATAAACATACACACACATACACACACACATGCACATCATTTATATTTTCTCTCTGGTTCACATGCACACACTATTCCCCCTGATCCTCCCATTCTCTCTCTCTCTCTCTCTCCCCAAACACACACTCTCTCTCTTCCTTGTTGTCCATCTTGAGGTGTCTCACACTCACACACACACACACACACTCACACACACACACACACACACACACACACACACACACACACACCAGACAAACACGAACATACCAAAGACACACACACTGACTCGCTCTCCCTCTCTATTTATGTGTCTACACACACACACACACACACACACACTCACACACACACACACTCACACACACACACACTCACACACACCAGACAAACACACACATACCAAAGACACACACACTGACTCGCTCTCCCTCTCTATTTATGTGTCTACACACACACACACACACACACACACATCCACACACACACACACACACTCACTCTCTTCCTCTCTCTCTCTATTTATGCCTCTGCACCCCCCCTCCTCACCTGCAGTAGTTGTGGGCCCCGAGGCCCTTGCCGGGGGCCCCCTCCACGTTGCCCTCGTGGAGCTCGTTGTGCAGCAGGTCCGAGTTCCAGGGCAGGCATCGGGCCCCCGACAGGGCCACGCCCACCACGCCGCGGTAGCCCCGCCCCCGGTTGCTGTAGCACCTGGTCTCAGCCTCTGCGGGGGGGGGGGGGGGGGGGAGACGCCCGACAACCGTTGTCATGAGCCCACGTGCGTCGTCTGGCGCGTTAAGCGCGTAAAGCTACGGCTGACGGTTCTCGCCGCGGTGTCACGGCGAGAACCGTCAGCTTGTGCAGTTTTTTCCTTCATTCCGTCGCAACACGTTGAAAATGGGTTTTGTTATTCCACGACCTCACCGCCATCCCACCCATGGGAGGATGGTGAGGGTGGTGATGGGTGAGTGTGTGTTTAGGAATGTATGTGTGTGTGGTATGTGTGTGTAAAGTGTGTGTGTGTGAGAGATGATAGAGAGAGAGAGGGAGAGAGAGAGAGAGAGATAATGATGGTGTGTGTGTGTGGTATGTGTGTGTAAACTGTGTGTGTGTGTGTGTGTGTGAGAGAAGATGTGATGTGAGAGGGTGTGTTTGTGTGTGTGTGTGTGTGTGTGTGTGTGAGAGAGAGAGCGAGAGACAGAGAGAGAGAGAAAGAGAGAGAGATAGTGAGAGAGAGATGATGATAGTTGTGTGTGTGTGTGTGTGTGTGTGTGTGTGTGTGTGTGTGTGTGTGTGTGTGTGTGTGTGTGTGTGTGTTGGTGAGAGAGAGAGAGAGAGAGAGAGAGAGAGAGAGAGAGAGAGAGAGGATGTGTGAGGGTGTGATGAAAGGAAGCAATGACTGAGTCAAATGTCAAACTCACACACACACACACACACACAAACACACCTTAAAACACTTAAATACTTTTCGGACTGATGTGGGGATTACTGGTTCTACGGCACATATTTCCTTGATCCCTGCGTTCTACATTCCCCTTTAATCATTAATCTCATCTGAAGCAACTTGCAGCTGGAGAGGCTGAGAACCACCCATTAACTAAATACACCGATCCAAACCGCTGAGAAAAAACAATTAACTAAATACACCGATCCAAACCGCTGAGAAAAAACAATTAACTAAATACACCGATCCAAACCGCTGAGAAAAAACAATTGACACACCTCACTGATCCAAAGCCCAGAGAAAAAAACATCAACTAACCACACTGATCCAAAGAACTGAGAAAAAACCATGAACTAACTTGTGCAATCCAAAGTACTGAGAAAAACCCATTAACTAACTACGCCAATCCAAAGCGCTGAGAACAACCCATTAACTAACTACACCGATCTAAAGCGCTGTGAACAACCCATTAACTAACTAAACCACGCTGTGAACAACCCATTAACTAACTAAACCGTTACAAAGTGCTGAGACCAACCCATTAACTAACTAAACCGTTACAAAGTGCTGAGACCAACCCATTAACTAACTAAACCGTTACAAAGTGCTGAAACCAACCCATTAACTAACTAAACCGTTACAAAGTGCTGAAACCAACCAATTAACTAACTAAACCGTTCCAAAGTGCTGAGACCAACCCATTAACTAACTAAACCGTTCCAAAGTGCTGATACCAACCCATTAACTAAATACTTCGATCCAATGTGCCGAGAACATCAACATTTCCAGACGTTTCCAACGTGTCCAGAGTGGCTTCAAGCTTCAGGGAACCAAGGCTACTCTCAGTATTTGTGTGTGAATGATCTAACAGTACACCGCCCTCTGACAGTGGCTCACCCACCATCCCGCACACCCTCCCCAGGCCCCCGTCAGCAGAGGGGCAAACAGAGGGGCCAGCAGAGGGGCCAGCAGAGGGGCCACTAGAGGGGCCAGCGGAGGGGCCAGCAGAGGGGCCAGCGGAGGGGCAGGAGAGGGGCCAGGAGAGGGGACAGGAGAGGGGCCAGGAGAGGGGCCAGGAGAGGGGCCAGTAGAGGGGCCAGGTGAGGGCCAGGAGAGGGGACAGGAGAGGGGCCAGCAGAGGGGCCAGGAGAGGGGCCAGCAGAGGGGCCAGGAGAGGGGCCAGGAGAGGGGCCAGGAGAGGGGCCAGCAGAAGGGCCAGCAGAGGGGCCAGCAGAGGGGCCAGCGGAGGGGCAGGAGAGGGGCCAGCAGAGGGGCCAGGAGAGGGGCCAGCAGAGGGGCCAGGAGAGGGGCCAGGAGAGGGGCCAGGAGAGGGGCCAGCGGAGGGGCAGGAGAGGGGCCAGCAGAGGGGCCAGGAGAGGGGCCAGCCGAGGGGCCAGGAGAGGGGCCAGGAGAGGGGCCAGGAGAGGGGCCAGGAGAGGGGCCAGCAGAGGGGCCAGGAGAGGGGCCAGGAGAGGGGCCAGGAGAGGGGCCAGCAGAGGGGCCAGCAGAGGGGCCAGGAGAGGGGCCAGGAGAGGGGCCAGGAGAGGGGCCAGTGGTGGGGCCAACAGAGGGGCCAGGAGAGGGGCCAGCAGACAGGCCGGCAGAGGGGCCCGCGCCGGGGGCCACGGGGCCCGTCAGACTCACCCAGGCTGCAAAGGGGCCCGGAGAAGCGGGGCCTGCAGTGGCACACTTGGTCCCCGGTGTCGGAGATCTGTCGGCAGGTCCCCTCGTTCTCGCAGGGGTTCGAATGACACCCTGTGGCGGGGAGGGGAGGAGGTGTTGAGGGTTAGGGTTAGGGGCACCTACGTCAACTTGAGACCCCTCGAGACCATTCCTGTCTGAACTTCAAAGGAAACAGCCGCTCCAGTGCGACGGCGTGACGGTATGTGAACCGGGGGGGGGAGGGGTTGATGGTTCGGCCGTGTCGTCATGGGAACCTTATGCAGAGAATTCTGGGATGTGGTACTGTGTCTGAGAATGTTCTTCGAGCTAAACCTGATATCGGGGGCGGACCCACCTGACCTTAACACAAGTATGGAGTTGAGAAAAGCAGGCTTTCAGATGTGTTTATTAACGTTTACATTAGGGCGTTTAGCAGAACGCTTTTATCCATAAAGTGACTTCCAATCAGTACATTACTCTGAAGAAAGAGGAACAACAATATATCGCTGTCGGTACAGCCAGGATATTCATAGAAACACGTGCCAAGCACTTAGAATTGCAAGGTGAACCCATTCCCCCTATATAAAAAAATAAATACATAAAAGTTAATTGTCTGCACCCATCGCAACACATTGATAATCATAAGTCACCCACAAGGCTGTCTCCTGGGGTCTTATCACTGCCACACAACAGGGCTGCTGATTGTGTGCTGATGTCACAAATCTCTTGAGCTCCAACTCCCTAAAGCGCGGGCAGACTGTTTCTCCATCCCTCCCGGCCCAGGCGAAGGTGGGGGGCGGGTGGTTGAGGTGGGCGGTGGAGGCGGTAGCGCCAAGACCGACAAGGTGTGGTGTGTCAAACGGTGGAAAGTAATGAATAACTTGACAACTTGAGTCAGATAAACAGGCTTTTCTTCCCTTCACACAACGTTTTCCCTGGTAACCATGGCGAGGCCATCAAAGGGAGAGCGTGGCCTCGCCTTTGATTCAGGGCATGCCTGCCGCTGTGAGAGGCCGCCTACGTCAGACGCCCCCGTCACCTCCAGGTGGAGGGAGAGGTTCAAAGAGTTCCGAGGCAGAGGAACCTGATACTGTCGAGAACAATTGGGAACCGACGGAGCGAGACAAGACACAGGACGGAGGCCTAGAGTGTTTTAACGGCTTTCTGTCTGTTTGAGGAGAGAGATGAGTGTTGGTTTGATATTATCTTGCTGGTTTAACATGGGCTGTGGGGGTATCGGGTTCACCAAAGCTGGTAAGAACCTGGGTGATGGATGTTATCGGGAAAAAGGTACCCGCAGGACTAGAACTAGAACTTTTGCGTCCGTTTTACCGACAGTTTTCTTTCGGTCGGAATTGAAACCGAACTTGTGTTTCTGAAACCAAAATTACGTTTCTGAAACCGAAATTACGTTTCCGAAACATGCTCATAATCCTTTCTTCCAGCTCAAGAAAACCCTCAAAAGTGATTCAGAGGAAGGATCCAGCCCGATCAAGTGTTTTTCGGATGAAAGCAACATTTACCCAAAACACAATATGTAGTGCTTATCGGGTTTCGATCCCACTCCCTACGGGACTGGAACTGAAACACACAAAAACACTACATCCCGTGTCGACGCAGAGCAGACTCACCTGTGTAGCGAACTCTTTCACACCTGGTCTCCCCGGCCACGCATGAGCACTGTTCCACGTTACGGAGGTGAATGCGTCCCCAGGACTCTCCTATGTCATAAAAGCGCAGGTGTCCTGTTTCGTAGCACTTGGCTGAAAAGACACAAAACGACAGAAACACAACACAAAAAGAGCAACCGACACATGAGGGACGGGGAGCGGTGCAACGGTCCAACGGAGCGTTAAATTGCAGACATTTAGGGTCAAGGGTGAACCACAAAGAGGTATTTTTTTTAATGTTCAACACGGTAGACATTTCAAGCGGGCGGTTTCGGGCCCGGGTTGAATTCAATGGTGTCAGTGTTTTTGTTTTTGGGATTCTTTGCCGTTGTTCGGAAACAGATTTTCAATAAAGATAAGAACGCCACCTACTCTGCTCACACAGACGCCCGCTGAAGCGCTCCGGGCAGGAACACTCGTAGGAGTCCTTGTGGGGTACGAGGGTGCACAGGCCGCCGTTTTGACAAGGGTTCACCTGACACGGGTCCAGAAGTCTCCTGGACGAGTGGAGCACCACTTCACGAAGAAAACAACGACAACAGACGCACAAAGCCGTTCAAACACAGGGCTGAGGGCCACCGAAGGAACAGACTGCGTGGAATAATCACACAGAAACGAAATCAGGGAAGATATTCACCGTTGGTTTGGGAGACCACAGGCGCACAGAAACCCCATTGGAAATCCCGGTCAAAGTTGTGTGTGAGGGAACACCTGAGTGTAAAACAAAGAAGCAAAGATTTGAATGTATTCCGCAATCAAATTCATTATTCTGCCAACGCAATGCCTTCCACCAGAACCACTAGCAACGGACAACCCAATACACCCTCCGTTTTGAACAGGTCAACTTAGCTCGAACACCGCTTTCAAATACAATGAAGAGATGACAAGCTTTTAGTGGGATTTGAAATTCAAACAAACCTCTCAACCCCTCCGCACCACCACACCCACCCAACCACGCACGCATGCACGCACACACGCACGCACGCACACACGCATGCACACCCACACACAGTCACAGACACACACACACACACACACACACACACACACACACACACACACTAACAGACACACAAACACACGTCCAAAAAGCCTGACTCAGTCATTCGCGAGATACAACCACTTTGTGGATGATGTAGTGGCAAAGTTTCCTGCGCTGGACTCCACACACATCAACCCTTTCACACGCCAACGAAAAACACATTTCGGGGGGGAAACGGAACCACACAGATTTTAATATTTTACACACATGCAGCACAGACCTAGCAACTTATATTGAAACGTTTTGTTTCAGGTCTGTCAATGGCTTGCGTGTGGGGGAAGAACGGTTAGTGTAACCGCGTATTGCTGCTCTTCATCTTCTGTAAATTTATCCAGCCACACTATATGAGCGCGCCGTCCTGGTTTGGTTTTAAATATTTATGTGTTGAATCATCTGGTGAAACACCTGCAACCCACATCTTGATTTGATTCAGATTGACTTTTGGAAATGAGACGCCAACTGCTTTTTTTTAACAGCATCTGGAGTTGAAGAACATGATGAGGATTTTGGCTGTGTTTTTCCTTACATCAAATCATAAACTGTTTATAACTCATAGGAAAAAGAGAGCGTGTTTCTAAAACGTGTCAAAAAAGCCTATTAAAAGGGCATGAAAGAACAAAGTTCATGCCATGGCTTGAGATGTCAGTTGCGAAACACAAAGAGCAATTTGGCAATAAGGTCCTACTTAAGTCAGCGAAAAAACACTCTCACTGGATCCTTGAAAACAACTTTGCGAATGTATTGGATGGAAGGAAGGAAGGAAGGAAGGAAGGAAGGAAGGAAAGAGACGCAACCGCCGGTACGCACGTGTGTTCATTACTCAACAGTTGTCAAACCCACCAGACGCAAGTGGCAAAACACAGACTGCACTGTCATCATACACCGCGTTCAGTAACTCACCAAGGTCTGGACGACCGCACAGTGATGCACTGGTGGTGGATTATTCCACCCTGACGAAATGGGAAGGCACATTCTTTGCCCGATGTTGTCAGTGCTAGGGACAGACAGTTGCAACATTTATATACGTCATAAATGTCGACTGGGTACAATTCCTTCGGGCATCTTATGAAAGAGGAAGCATGTGAAATTCAGGTCATCACTTCAAAGTCATATCTCGGTCCCTTGTCTGTTAATATGATCACATTAAACCTGCACTGAGTCACTTTTCTACTACTGCTATTTAAATTGTCTGGACTTGAAGGTTCTGACAGAATAAAACGTTCCCATCCCAGAGTCAATCCGACTTTCTTCAATCAAATGTTTCTCTATAATTATTTTCTATTCCCGTCCACTTTTGCCAGCTACAGCTCCAACTCAAGCCACTAGAGACTGCTAAAGGCAAACCTTACATAGTGCAGGTTTAACATGCCTCTGCATTTTAAATGCCTAGTCATTATTCATTTAAGTTAGAGGATAACCGCTTTGACCCAAATCATAAGCCTACATAAGAAAAGCAATGAAACAAAGAATGTTTAAAAGCATAAGCGGTATAATATTAGGCAAATGCAAAAGGAGATGAGATGCACCACCACTATGATTATGATTATTGATGGAGGGGCTTCTGTCACCTACCTTTCGTCCTGTCCCGAGTGGCATTCCTGGTATTTACTGTCTCGTATCCAGGGAGGATAATCCGCTGAAACCGACGACAGATTTTAAAATCTTTATTTAACTTTTTTTAAGCTGCTGAAACTCAGATAACATTTTTCCATCACGACACTTACCGTCTTACTTGCACCAAAAACGCAAGGAACGAGCAGGAACATGAAGTATTCCATGGTGGACCCCCACATCTTGCTGTGTGCGTGTGTGTGTGTGTGTGTGTGTGTGTGTGTGTGTGTGTGTGTGTGTGTGTGTGTGTGTGTGTGTGTGCGTGTGTGTGTGTGTGTGTGTGTGTGTGTGTGTGTGGACCCTGGTTTTTATCCTCTAGGTTGGATCCGCTGAATTCGTCACGTTATATCAGCCAGCTTCTGAGTCCCCTGCTGGCTTTCGTTCATGGGACCCTCGGGAGAACCTGCAAGCGCTGTCCTGTTCCTCGCGTTCCCAAAGCGTATTGAATGAACCCGTTCTGTCATTTGTTTTCTAGTCTACTTACGACATGTTATATCCGGACTGATCTCTCCTGCTGTCTGTTAGCCGGTGCAGAGTAGACGCCCCTGCGATTACACATCGGGTTTCTAGGGCAGTGTCAACGAGTCCCGTTCCGGTGGATGACCCGAAAGAGACTCTCTACAGTGGGCGAGTTGTGTGGGTGTGATTTGGTGACACCGACCCGGGATCCCCGCCCTCTCCAGTTGGGTCTCCGTGAGTATCTGTTGGCTGTCAGCATTTCGTCAGTGGCATGCCCTGGCAGGATCCCCAATGGTCCTTCTCCTCCTAGCCTCTAATTTGAACCAGCTGCCACCATGTACTTCCAGATGCTGGACGGAAGAATGCACTAGAAGAGAACTTCCTAACAGTAGCACCAAAGGGGGATGGAGTGACCCTCTAGAGCAGAAATGTTAATTGCACCGTTCTTAAATTTACCGTTTTCAAACTAGCAGGATGCCGAGCCGATGGGTGGGGGGAGTCCAACACGTCGGTCGATTGGATGAAGTCTAGGCTCGACACATTTATTTTTCATTGACCTTCAGGAGCTATATAGGTCACCATGTATGATCCACGCATGTTGCTGTAAACGCAGGCTATAGGTGAAACATCACAATGACTTACAGAAAACAAAAGACAGATGGTGTTCATTTCAACATATTTTAATTTAGAATATTTGAACAACCAAGTTAGAAGCCACTAAAAAGTCACAAAAAACCCAATCACAGGCAAGGAAAAATACCGTCATGTAGTTTATTGTACTATCAGCGAGGAAGATAAGCAGAAAACAGAGAAACACTGAAAGAGATGGAGATTTGCTTGTCCTGTTTCTCGTTTAAAAAAAAAGGGGGGGGGGTTCTGGTATCTGGATTCTGGATTTGTAACAACAACTTTATTCATCGATTTTTTTTGTTGCCTAAAGGAGTCTAAAGAATACCGGGTCGATACAACAATAAGTATCACCACTGAAGTATCAACACCACTAAACAGAAAATAGTAGTAACAAAATCCAGCAAAGAACAACTCAACAAAATGTACAACAACATCGACCTCCATCAAATCAGAAAGGTGAATGTTCTTTGGGAGTGGGAATCTGTCACCATTTATTTTTTTTACAAGCGTTTCCTTCATCCATCCATCCGTCCCTCCATTCATCCATCCAGTCAGGCAGGCAGTCAGCCAGTCGGAAAGTCGGCAGGAACATCGATCAGAAAGGCGGTCAGGAGGTCGGTCAGGAAGTCAGTCAGTCAGAAAGTTGGTCGAAAAGTCGGTCGGAAAGTCGGCCAGAAAGTCAGTCAGTCAGTCAGTCAGTCAGTCAGTCAGTCAGTCTTCCTCTCTCTCCTAGTGCCTCGGGGCGTACAAAGTGCAGGAGTGTTGCGGCTAGTTGGGGAGGTGGGGGCTTTGGACGGGGAGGTGGGGGGCGGGGGGTGTCCCTCCTCAGACGATGGTGGCCTTGTAGAGGTCCCCTTTGGGGTCCTCGGTTGGACTCCCGGCCTGGGGCCCCTGGGCGTTCCTCATCTTGCTCTGGCACTGCCGGAGCTCCTCCACGTAGCCCTGGAAGCTGAGGCTGAGCTCAGGGCAGACCCCCCCGCCAGCCCCCCAGACTGACGGGCTCAGGGGGACCCCCTCCTCCAGGCGCACCCCCTCCATGTCCATCCCCATCTCCGGGGCTGAGGGGGTCACCGCCGCCACCGCCGCCGCCGCCACCGCCGCCGCCACCGCCGTCGTCTGGCCCCCGGGGGCCCCCAGAGACGGGGCCGTCGGCTGGGGGCCGGATCCAACGTGAGCACACGGGTCTGGTGCTTTCTCTGTTCACCGGGGGGGGGGGGGGGGGGTTGGACAAAAGAGAAGGAGCCATGGTGAAACACAATGCCATGGTCGAACCCTGGGAGGGTGGAGGAGACAATACTCAAACACCATCAGATTAGACTGCAGCCCACGTGGCTTCAGGGGATCGCATTCAGCAGGGAATCTAGGCGGATGTAAAAAATAACAAAGAACGTTTGACGTGTTTTTGGAGTTGAATGCAAACTGTAGGACAACACTGCCAGGATAAACAAAGGGATTTTTTTTTTTTTCTTAGACTCACTCACCTCTACAAGACATTTGCGTCTGCTATATTGACTCTACTCTCCCTTGTACAGCGCGCACGCACACACACACACACACACACACACCTTTTGCTTGGGCACCATAGGAATTCATAATATGCCGCGTGTTGTTAAGAACAGTAAATGTGCAACCACATTCCCTAGCTACCTACTGCATCTTTAAGATCGAAGTGTGTTAATAAGTACCTATAAGTACCACTCTTATCAAAAAGCTCCCTTCCAGCAATATCACCACCACCGACGCTTTTAAAAACTCTTCAAACTACATCCAGGAAACCACTGAAGGTTCATTTCATTTCTGTACCCTTTTAGATACCTGAGAGTTATCCAAGGTATCCAAGTTGTGCAATGAATCCCGCTTTTGTTTTTCATATTGCTGTGGTCATGCTCATGCATTCTTGGCTGCAGTTGAAACTATTTAAAAAACAAAAATTGCAACAATGTGAAACCATAAAAAAGGCCGGGCATTCCTCCATGTCTGATAAGTCTAAGAAAGTTATGCGTGGATTCATTCAACTTCACTTGTGTACCTTAGCCCCCGATAGTTCTGAAAAACTATTAATGAGGTTGACTCTATATCAGGTCATATTTAGAGGGAAGTCCCGGTCATGTTTACACTTTTTCTTTCATCAGCGTCCCAAACCGTGTGAGCCAGCCTCTCACACGGTCTAAACACAAGACACGAGCGCACCGTACTATATACAAATAAAACACAGTTTCAAACACTGCCATGCCGTCATGTTACATTAAGGAGAAAGATAACAGACATAAATAGATCCGCTAAGTGCCAGAATGAGTCACGCTAGGGCTCCACTGTGAGGGGAGTGCCTCCGGATGGGGTCGCCTCTGCTCAGACTGTTTAGAATCACTGAAGAACTCACTGACTTTTTGCGGGTTTTAACGGTTGTGGATCCATTCCGGGGGTGAAGGGCAGAATCTTAACACGGGGGGGGGGGGCGGGGACACACACACATAACACTCCAGGGGATAAAGTACCTCTTTATAAGTGACCAGGGGTGATTCACCGTCACATAAACACAGCTGGTGAGATCCTCACTGCTGCGGAGTTACCCCCATGTTCCCATCATAGTGGGCTGTTGGGGGGTGGGGGGGGTTTCCTCTGAGGTTCATGATTGCATTTGATTCAGCTTTTGTGCGATTGGGGTCACATACGAAAACAGTATGCAAGAATTAATTGCAATTATCAGCAGCAAACCACGTTCTGCTGCTGGTTAATTGATTAATCATTGGGGCTCCAGTGGAGTGCCCCGAAAAGTAGACACAGATAGACACACTCTCTGATAAGCGGATCGGATAATATGTCTGTCTGTCTGTCTGTCTGTGTATATAATAAAATAAGGTGCAGACTGTGCCCCAGTGACACAGCTACTGCTTCTAGAAAGCTCATCACCGGATGTGAACAAGTCGCGTTGCCCATTAGACATTTCACTCCTTTAGCTTCTTGTCACACGGTATCTGGGCCCGACAGCAGTGTAGGCCTACAGCAGATGTCTTAGAATGTCAGAGTCCCCCCCACCCCCTCTGCAACCTGTTTACATTAAGCAGAGTCAGGAAACCCCAGCTCTCAGAAGTGAAGCAGCTACGGATACGTACAAGATGAACCACTGCAGCCCACTCTGCTGCACCGGTTCCAGACTGGTTTTGCACTGATTCTGGAATATTGTTCTGGACGGGTTCTTGACTAGGGTTCTGTACTGGTTCTGGGCTACGGTTCTGTGCTGGTTCAGGACTGGTTCTGGACTGGTTCTAGACTAGGGTTCAGGACTGGTTCTGGACTAGGGTTCAGGACTGGTTCTGGACTGGTTATGGACTAGGGTTCTGCACTGGTTCTGGACTACGGTTCTGCGGTCCTGGACTGGTTCTGGACTACGGTTCTTCTGCGAGTGATAAGAGGGGGGCAATGTGTTGGCAATGTGAGACTACAGAATGCGGCATGCCATAAAGTGAATATAGTTTAAATAGTTCTTCCCTTAATGTATTCCTAATGGACGTAACCCCCACTCATAGCAACAAGGAACATTTGGAAAACTTTAAGAAACTGCTGTCTTAGTGAGAGCCTAAATGAGGCTGTCGACTCACTAATGCGTCTTTGTTTCAATAAAAAATGGAGAAGTTAACAGTGGCTTGCTGAACCTTGACCTGAACTTGAACCTGGTCTTCATTTTTAATTCCGGTTCTTATGATCTCAGGCTTGGTGAGGTCAGGCATGCCTAGATCACATTGTATACATATTGGCTGTTTTCATGGACCAACTTTGTTCAGACTCATATCAGAAAGCAGGGTTGAGGTTTTAACCTTGTCATAGACCAGGGCTTGGAACATTATCATATAAGAAGCGGAATTACTTTAAATTTTTCCTAGTTAGCAGCGCCACAGAAAGGATTGCATATTTATCATTCAGCCTTTTTAGTGAATATATTTATTCATTACACATTAGACATTCCCCCTGAGGCAGGAATGAATGATTATCATATTCCCTTACCCAGCATTTCATTATCTACTCTGTAGATTGTGCTAGATAGATTTTTTATTTGACATAGAAACTGCCCTAGCTATGTGGTTTTCTTTAATCTGAATGTATCCAAGAAATATATTCATAAAATATTTTGCTAACATTTTTTTTTTGAAGAATCTATTTCCAGGCTTGTTGGTCGCAATCCACCACTGACCCGTTCATTGTTTCACAGAAGAACAATGCTGTGTCTTTACTCCCTCTAGTGGACATCTTCATCACTAGAGTAACACATCTTCCTTAACATCAGCGGGGATCTAAATGTCGTTGCAGGTTTATAGTAGATTAGTCATTAAGGTATGGCACGTAATAATGTAATTAATGGGTATTAATAATTGGAACCCGGCCCATCTGTAGTTTGGTATAAGGCAATCGTTGACTTTGTTTGCTTAATTACAGTTATAAGGCTATTGATTGACTATTTTGAAATTATTCATTATTTAAAATCTAATCAGCGACTGCCTCAATTTTTGCTGTCAATATTATAATCATATAATATATAATTATAATAAGGTCACGCTTCACAGAATGGGACGCGCTGTATTGCTCGACGTGTATCAGCCATCAGAGGGCGCCCTTGTACCGACAACACTTAACTTAGTCCCATCGTTTGTCTCCATGCCAATAGTGAAGAATATACCATCTAATCGGTGAACCTTCGAGTTGATGTATGCATAAGCGCTGGTCTCCCTCTTACAAATACATTTTATAACTCTAGGCTCAAACCCAAATTGTTAAAATATGATATTTGTTATATTCCAAACTACATTTCCCACTGAGTGAGACATAGTGCCCACTGTACGCCGAGGGAATGGAGCCGTTTGACTCATCGCGTCTATTTCTGTGTTGACATAAATAACAAATAACCAAGGACATTGGAGCAGCACTATTTACAGGCTCTATATATCTCACGCTAACTCGCCGTCGTGGATAAGGTAACCATGGTTGCGGCTGGCGAGCAAGGCTCCGGCAGACGCTCTTAGCAACCAGGAGAGAGAGATGAGCTACCGCGGTACAAGTGGCTTTTTATTTATTTATTTTTATCGACTTCCATCCGCATCAGCGGGTGGACATATTACCTTACACGAGGGGCTTGCCTATTCACTAAAGCAGAGCCATGAAAAGGTCAGGCACCCAAACCTGGCCCGATGTCAGCCTTTTCAATTCAGGGCTGCTGTTCGTTCAAGTGTGATGGTTGTGTGGGTTGAATGAGTCTCGCGCCCGCACACACACATCCATCGAAGTGGTTTTTAGTGGACATTTGTTTCGAAGAAGGGACACGTATTTGGATAGCTTGTTCTCCCTTCCCACCACCAACCCCACCTCCACCGCCTGGGTCCAGTAGTAGGTCTCCTCTGCTTCTTACTGAGTCACAACGTTGTCATCACTCTATTTTGACACAACTGACACGAGTCGGAGGAAAATCCCTCAAGCCAACCCCAACCCGTCCCCACATAAAAACAGTCAGATTTCCGTGCCAATCCCAACCTGATTCCCCAGATACACGGTCTTTAGTGCCGTTCTGTTGATTCTCTGATTCTCGCTGCCACTCAGCCTGTGGTTCTGTCCCCGGCCTGGCTCTTCTGAGTCGGGTTCGTACTAACCCCTCCCTCAGTGAACGAGTCAATAACGAACCCCCGTCCCCCACCCCCCACCCCGTCACTCTGGATTAGCCTGGGAACGAAAGCCACCAGTTTGAGTCGGACTAGAAACAACCAAAACAAACCGAAGGAAACCAACCCACCAGGCACTGGGAAACACGGAGCGAACAAGTCCACCTGCATGTTGTCTTAATGCTGCACCGGGAATACAATCAAATGAACAACAAACAAACCGAGGCCATGGAAGCCAGGCTCCAGCACATGGCAGGGAAGGATGCACACAGGGAGGGGGGGGGGGGGGCGGGGAATTAAGACGATAACACTGGACACACGCGCGCACATTACCCCAGCACCACGCCGATCCGCCGACACACAGCCACAAACATCACCACAGGCAGCCCAGCTGACGAGTAAACACTGCATTTTATCACACACGCAGCCGCACACACACACACACACACACACACACACACACACGGGCATGTAAGCAAGCGCTCAGATAAATACACTTGTGTGTGCGCACTGACACATACACACCCCAAGGGTACATTAAACATAGAACCTTGACAGTTCAAACACAGTGGAACACAAGAGAGGAACGCTAATAGCTTAGCCTGTAGGAGCAAACGCACGCAGACTGCCACAAAACACCCTCCACCACATATATACGAGAGAGAGAGACAGACACAGAGAGGGACAGACACAGAGGGAGAGAGAGACAGAGAGACAGACAGACACAGAGAGAGAGAGAGACAGAGAGCGAGAGAGACAGACACAGAGAGAGAGAGAAAGACAGAGGAAGAGAGAGAGAAATAGAGAGAGACGGTAATGAGTTGAGGAGACCAGAAGACACAAGGCAGAAGGAATCGAATGTCCATGCGGAGGAGGAGAGAAAACGGCGAGGGAGGGGGAGTTGGAGGAGGAGGAGGAAGAGGGGGAGGCGAGGGATGAAGAGGCGAGGGGGAGGAAGAGGAGGAGGAGGTGGAGGCAACGTAATCACGACCGTGTAAGAAGACAGACAAGGATGATTTCCATTTTCTCAAATGTTTATTCAAAATCTAAATCAAACACAGATACAGTGGAGTTTCAATGATTGGCTAAAACAGGAATCTAGATGAGTGGGGGGGGGGGTGTGAGGGGCTAGCAGCAGGAATGATGAGATGAGGATGGTTTGGAGGGGGAGAGATAGAGGAATACAGTCGTGCAGATCAACCAGGCCTAAAAGGCACAATGGGCACCTTCAGCAACCGACTAATTACGGCGGACATTTTTCGGAGGAAAACAAAACTACAAATGCAGCGATAGGACTTCGCCCGGCAAGACAGTCTGACGGACTGGTTTCAAGAGAAACAGAAGAAGTAGAAGAAGGGGGAAGAAAAGGTTGTTGGTTTTTCCCTCGACAGTGAGTGGAGTGTCGCGACGGGAATCAGAAAGGGGATGGAAAGAATGACAGAGTTTTGGGTCGGTCGACGAGGAGGCGTTCAGAACCGACGGGGAAGACAACGAGGACTCATTTCAACCGTCTCGGGTCTCCAGTGTCGCCGAGCCACAGGGAGAGGGCTGAGGGTGCACTCGGACATGCTGTAGAGGATCAACACTAGTCTGCCATTTCAGAATCCCCCTCCGCCTTACAGATGCGTCGCTCACAAAGCTGGGAGCTTCAATGTCTTTCTTTATTTCTATTTTTTGTGGTTGAGAATACTGTCGAATATCGGATTACTCACGCCATTGGTTCAAATGCACAACACATATTGAAGGGAGGGAGGGGGTGAGGGGGGGGGGGGGGAAATACAAACACACACACTCTCAACATAAACATATTTTTAGGTTCACTCACACGTACCAAAGTCAAGGGCTGCTGGCTCATATATTCTATACGGCATCTCTAAAAAAAAAAAAAAATGGCAGGAAACTTTGGATATTTGTACACGGGGACGAATATATACACACATCGCTATCAACAGTTGTTATAAAAAAAAAAAAACAGGCACCGATCATACAAAAAAATGTGTGGAGTGAACCGAGGGGATGAACCACACACACAGAGGGGGGATAAAGTGCATGAACAACAAACATTAAGTAGAGGGGGCGTCGTCACCCTAACAACAACAACAACAACAACAACAACGTCAACGAACAGTGTGGTCAGACGGGAGGGGTACCTGTTGCGGCGGTGGTGATGGGGGTGCAGGGCGGGGGAGGGGTGAAGTTGGCCTCCGGCAGGCTGCGGTCGCAGGGGGGCGAGGCGGCGCCGCCCGGGGGCGGCGAGGGCGGCAGCAGCGTGCTGTTGGGGCTGCTGATGTCGCCCTCGCCCGTCAGAGTCAGGTCCTCCTCCACCGTGCGCAACCCCCGCGGCGGGGGCTCGGGCGGCCGGGCGATGGGCGACAGGTGGGTGCCGAACGGCGGGTGGCGCGGCAGCGGCAGCAGGGCCCGCCGGGAGGGCCCAGAGTGTCCGTTGGAGCCCCCGGCGCCGGGGCAGGGGCCCGGTCCCAGCGGGGAGTCCAGGCTCTCCGAGCGCAGGCTGGAGCCGAAGGGCCCCCGGGGGCCGTTCTCCCGGCCCCGCTGGCGGGCGGCGGCGTCGGGGGTGGAGGCGGAGGATGGGGAGGAGGCGGGAGGGGCCAGCCGCAGGAAGTCGGGCAGCACCAGGTCCTCCTTGCTGAGGAGGCCGCGCTGGTCGTTGGCGCGGCTGCTCTGCGCGCGGCTCAGGAGCTCGAAGAATTCTGGGGAAACCCGGAAAAAACACGTCCGTCGTCATCGACCCTGTGTCACCCCCCGGCCCGCGGCCGGAGAGGCGAGGAGGTTAGTCCCGCAGCCAAGCAAAAGGAGGAAGCCTCGGAGAAGCGCCACCAAACCACACACACCAGACACCACCGACAGAGAGAGGGGGGGGGGGGGGGGGGGCTTTACCTTCCGCCTCGTCTATATTAATCTTTTTCTGCTTGCGTTTCTCCCCGGGGAGCGCGGCGTCGGCTCCGCCCGCCCTCAGGGAGAAGTCCTTCCCTGAGGGCCTCTCGTCGCCCTGCAGACGCAACAAGGACAACGGCGCCGTTAGCGGGTGGGGGGGGGGGGGGGGGGGGGCCAGCCGGGTGAGGGGAGAGGGAGGGGCTTGGATGTTCGCGACCCACCCCCCCCATATTGGTGTCTCCTGCTGCTTTGCGGTCTCCAGAGTGTCTTTTCGGTGACGACCCCCCCCCCCTGCTACTTGTAGTCAGCCGCTTCTTTCCAACGTCGGTGACGAGCCGTGTTCGCGTCATTAGCATCCTGCGATTAGCATTCTGCTATTAGCATTCCGCTATTAGCATCTTGCATGCTCTCCGCCGACGAGTGCTTCAAAGAACTCACACGCTGACAAAAGCTTCGCGGGGAGAGCCGCCCAGCGATAGCGGCAGCCGGTGTTAGCGAAGAGGAATAAACAAATAACGAAGGAGATAAGCAACACCGTTTTGTGTTAATAAAAGATGGCCGCTCGTAGAGGCGGCGGGAATGTTGAGGAAGGAGCGGCAGAGCAAAATTAGTCCCACCATGACCAGGATGCGTTTAGGTTCTGGAAGGTTAAGGTGGAGCGAGAGCCAGGGGGAGGGGCAGGAGGAACTTGGGGTACTGACCGTGGCAGACAGGCTCCTGGTGGGTGGGTAGCCTTTTAGGGAGCTGGACTTGGGCTTGGACTCTGCTGGGGAGGGGAACCAGGGATGGAGAGGAGAGAGAGAGACAGCGAGACAGAGAGAGAGAGAGGGGGATGGAGAGAAGTGAAAGAGAGAAAGAGAGAGAACAAGAAAGATGGGGAAGGAGAAGGAGAGGGATTGAAGGAAAGATGTAGGGAAGGAGAGGGAGAGAAAGAGATGTGTAAAGAGAAGAAGAGAGAGAGGAAGAGAGATGTAAAGAGAAAGAGAGGGAGAGAAAGAGATTTAAAGGGAAAGGGACGGAGGGAGAGACACAGAAAGAGAGATGGGGAAAGAAGGAAAAAGGGATAAATAAAATCATGTCAATCAAGGATTGGTCTGGGAGCATTCCAAGACACACATAGCAGGTCTCTGGGGCCGCAGTGTGTGTGTGTGTGTGTGTGTGTGTGTGTGTGTGTGTGTGTGTGTGTGTGTGTGTGTGTGTGTGTGTGTGTGTGTGTGTGTGTGTGTGTGTGTGTGTGTGTGTGTGTGTGTGTGTGTGTGTGTGTGCTTCTGTGCTCCGGGGGTCTCTCATACCTTTCCCGGAGGCCGGGTCCGCCCTCTCCAGGACCACGCGGAGGCCGTCCAGGCTGGAGATGGGGGCTCCCAGGTCCAAGGGCTGGCTCTCTCCGCTCTGAGAGGCAGAACACCCAACCCGGTGAGCAGAACAGAACAACAGTCCCTGGTGTCTCTCTGGTCTAGACGCCTCCCTCATTAAACCAGCCCGGTGTTCCCTCGGGAGGGCGGGGGGGGGAACCTCCCTGGTTTCCACACGTTGACCTCGCCCTCCTTTGATGTGTTGCATTGTGGGCGAGGCGACTGGTGCACGGGCTACTGTTGCGATACAGTGGAAGAGGGGCATAAACCCTCCCACGGGGCCAGGAATAAACCCTCCACAAGCAGGGATATTTGGGGTTGAGGTTGGGGAGGGAGGAGGAGGCATGTTTGAGGAGTGTCGTCATTCATAATTATAGACCGGCTGATCCGTCTTCAGAGGCATGGAGAATGAGAGAGGGAGGGAGAGAGAGAGAGAGAATGAGAGAGGGAGGGAGAGAGAGAGAGAGAGAATGAGAGAGGGAGGGAGAGAGAGAGAATGAGAGAGAGAGAGGGAGAGAGAGAAAGAGAGAGACAGAAAGAGAGAGAGAGAGAAAGAGAGAGAGAAAGAGAGAGAGAGAGACAGAGAGAGACAGAGACAGAGAGAGAGACAGAGCGAGACAGAGAGACAGAGAGAGAGAGACAGAGAGAGAGAGAAAGAGAGAGAAAGAGAGACAGAGCGAGAGAGACAGACAGACAGACAGACAGACAGAGCAAGAGCGAGACAGACAGAGAGAGAGACAGACAGAGAGAGAGAAAGACAGAGAGAAAGAGAGACACAGACAGACAGACAGACAGACAGACAGACAGACAGACAGACAGAGCAAGACAGAGACAGAGATCGAGACAGACAGACAGACAGACAGACAGACAGACAGACAGACAGACAGACAGACAGACAGACAGACAGACAGAGAGAGAGAGAGAGAGAGAGAGACAGACAGACAGACAGACAGACAGAGAGAGCTAACCACAGAGCAGTGCTAGGGCAGGGATGCGGTTGCCTGTGACACTCCACCCCGGCCGGTGTATAGTCTACCACTCAGACGACACACAGGAGGCCTGAGGCTTCTCCTCAGAACAATAAACCCCAGCCACTCGGTACAGAACTCACTATTTTGGCCACCAGGTCGCTGAGGTGGAGGCCGTACTTGGCCACCACGGGGCGGAGGACCTCCGTCACGGGCTTGGTGGGCTTGGCCTTCAGGCCCACCGAGCGGTTGATGGGAACCAGGTCCAATCTGCCCAGGGGTCGGGAGGAAAATAAATAAATATAGGTTTTATTTCAAAGTGGTGATATGTATATTTGCATATATGTTTACATTGCTGCTTTGATTCCGATAAATATATATATTTATTTGTTTTACTCTTATTAATACATTTAAACTCAAATCAGTGAATATAAACTTTGTTAAATGTTGTGTTATGTAGTGGCCCCCACATTTCCATCTATATTGTTTTCGTGCCTAGACTGCCTGGCAAAAATAAAATGAAATGAAAGTGGTGGCCTGTAAATACCTGAACAAGGTGCGTTTCTCCATGCGTATGTCACGGGCGCTCAGAGTCATGCAGTCCTGGTCCAACACTAACGGCTACGGTGACACAAAAACACATGGACAACATTGCGGCACAATTTATATGAATTTATACGGATTTATGAAAGATCCCCTGAGATGTTGAATTCCCCCGGTACGAGATGTTCAGACGCTGAGGGTGAACAACAATGCTAATTCCAAGTGCTCCAAAAGAAGTCAAATTTATCTCACCCAACTGAGGATTAGAGCTATTTACGGCTCAAAAGGGGACGGCTTTGGCAAGATTACAGTATTTGAAAGTACTACATGTACAGAGGTCATTCATGGCTCTAGCGTCTGTTTTCTTCCCTTTCTCCTTCACATTAATCGAATAATGCACATCCTGTCCCTAAAAAGACTTCTCCAATACACATGGAGTTAAAGCACCAGATCAGAGAGAGGTCTTTCGACATGGGAGGCTGCGTTCCTCTTAGTTCTCAGTTCTTACTTGTTTGGGGTTGGGCACATCACACATCATTGTAAGGGCTCAGGGTGTTCCAGAGTACAAGTGATTCATTCGTTTCACAGCAAAGAAAACCTGTCCCACTGATTACTTTCATGTTCTTCCGTAAAAAAAAAAAAAAAAAAAGAGTCAAATCTTTATCAAACACCAAAATCCCTGTCTCTCTCGCCCACCTTCTCCCCGCCCACGAGGAAGAGGTCCACGGCGGCCATGTTGACGGCCATGTTGTGGCAGAGGTCCCTAAGGACCTCCCGGATGGTGGCCCCGCCACGCAGCACCACCACGGAGCAGGAGCCGTCCGGCAGGGTCACGCTGCACTGCTTCTGGGGCCCGGGGCCCGGGGCCCGGTCCCAGCCCGCCACCGACTGACGGTTGTCCGTCTGTGGGGTGAAGAGAAGGGGAGGGAGGATTGGAGACTGGGGGCTGCTGCTGAGTTTGTGTGTGTGTGTGTGTGTGTGTGTGTGTGTGTGTGTGTGTGTGTGTGTGTGTGTGTGTGTGTGTGTGTGTGTGTGTGTGTGTGTGTGTGCGTGTCCCCCTGTATGACCTCATCCAACGTTGTTCTTTCGCTGTGTTGTGTATTTTGCTTCGAACTGTTTGTGAGGCATCGTGAGTTTGTAAAAAAGGGTTAGGGTTAGGGTTAAACTCTTTTTGGGTTAGGGTTAGGCTTACACACCAACACCTTCTTTTTAACCCTCTGTAAAATATTAACTAGTAAGCAAAACTATTCTAGTAAATACTGTGTAACCATCATTTATAACTATTATTAGTGATGGTTTCTTGGTTCGTTGGAGGAGGATCGTCACCATCTTCAACAATGAAGAAGCATACATCCCATTGGCTGATGATGCTGTGGTTGCAGTAGTATTGCATGCAATGTTTAAGTTTACATCTGAAGGGGAACTTTCGGCATTCCACAGCTATTCTCCTTGTCTACAGCGGGCAGATATTTAGTTGTTTTTGTGCAGTGTTTACATTTTGGCGTCGCTTCAACGTTAACTAAAGACTTCGATGGTTCACAACCTCACCCCCCGAAGCGGTTCTCTCTTTGAGACGGAGGTGTCTCCGGAGCAAGCCGAATCAAAAGTCTACAAGTGATGCTCTGTCCACGAAGGGATAAGGGCACTTTAGTATTCCGTCTTTTCCCTTCCAGCGTTTCAGTTCTGCGAGCCGTAAATATAGAACAGGTGGGTTGAGAGAGCGCGCGCCCACCAAAAAGAAAAAAAAAATAAATCAAGCCAACAACTCTGGAGTCTTTTATGAGGTTCTGCGCTACGCTACGGCCTTCTGCCCGCCATCCAGTTCCTCTCTGTGTTGCCATGACGACGCCACCTGGACGGGGGTGTTCTCACCTCCAGCTTGCCGGCAGAGCAGGAGGGGGTCAGCTCCATGCTGGTACCGGAGGACAGAGAGCCCTGGGACTCCCTCCGGCCGTTACTGCCCCAGTAGTCTGAGGATCACACACACACACACACACACACACACACACACACACACAGTAGCGCATTAATACATCTGCAAAGCTGGGGGGGTTAAGAAATGAATCAACCAATTAAACACCCCTGAGAGGTCAGACAAATCAATAACAGGGCTGGCGTTGAGTTAAATATTAACAATGGCAATAGTGACGAGGATTTCATTATGATGATGATGCTGATGATGATAATAAAATTAAAACAGTGATGAACATGATGATCGTAATAACATTGTAACAATAGTAGTGATGAAGATGATGATGATGATGATGAGAGATGATGACGACGACATAACAATAGCGAGGATGCTGAAGATGATCATCATAATCGTAAAATAACTATAGTGATGACGAAGACTATCATATAAACACAACGCGGTGATGCTGCTGATCATGGCGACAGGACGGGTGGGGGGGGGGGGGGAGGGGGGCCTCACCGAGGTTGACGTCGCCGATGTCCTTCTTCTTGGGGCCCTTGCCGAAGCTGCGGTTGCGGGACCAGGAGAAGAACATGCCGCGCTTCTTGTCGGCGCTCTCCCCCTGCGCGTCCTCCGTCATGGAGCGCCCCGTCCGCGGCCTCCTGGCCTCCTATGGAGAGGGGGGGGTTGGGGGGACAGCTTCATGGTTAGGATCAGAGGGTCTCGGGCGGGCTTGGATACCCTCGTAGGTGACGTCATGACGAACGGCGGTCCCAAACTGTGGACTCCGAGACCCCCCTCGGCTCGGAGACCGTGGCGGCCACGCCCAGACCCTCATAGCTGATGTCCTATTGGTTGTCTCCGAGCCCCCCACCGGACCCTCATAGGCGATGTCCTATTGGTTGTCTCCGAGCCCCCCACCGGACCCTCATAGGCGATGTCCTATTAGTGGTCTCCGAGAGCCCCCCCTGGCCCTTAAAGGCTGTGTCCTATTGGTGGTCTCCGAGACCCGCCCCTGGCCCTCATAGGCGATGACCTATTGGTGGTCTCCAAGCCCCCCTGGGCTCTCTCTCTCTCTCTCTCTCTCTCTCTCTCACCTTCTTGGGCGTGGAGAGGCCAGAGCGCTCGGAGCTGGCACTGTGCTTTGAGGGCGCCGGGCTGCAGGGGATCTGGTAGGGGTCCGGCAGGGAGCGGCCCTCCACCTCGGCCAGCATGCACTCCTGGTACAGGGAGGACTTGAGGAAGCGCGAGTAGCTGTCGAACTTCATCAGGTTAAAGATCTGCGGGGGGGGGGGGGGGGGGGCGGGAGGGGGCGAGCCAGGCAGGGAGAGAGAGGGAGGAAGGGGGAGAGAGAGAGAGAGAGAGAGAGAGAGAGAGAGAGAGAGAGAGAGAGAGAGAGAGAGGGGTGGGGGGGGGTGGGGGAGATGGGAGAGAGAGAGGGGGGAGGAGAGAGAGAGAGACAGAGAGGGAGAGAGAGAGAGAGAGAGACAGACAGAGAGAGAGAGACAGAGAGAGACAGAGACAGAGAGAGAAAGACAGAGAGAGAGAGAGACAGAGAGAGACAGAGAGAGACAGAGACAGAGAGAGAGAGATGGAATTATTATCAATTCAAAAAGGTCTTGGTGGAATCAAATATGGGGCTCCAAAGCAAAGTTCAATAATGATATGTGGATTCTAGGAAGAGCGTTCTACATTAAAAACACGTATTATAAATTTTCAGGGGTTTAAAAATCCATCTTCATTTTGCCTGCACACAAAAAGGGAGGGAAGGAGCAGAGAGAGAAGAGAGAGTGAGAGAGGTTGGATTAAGGGAGTTGAGGAGATGAATGAATGGAGGGAGGCAGGGCGGCTGGAAGTGGTCTTAACATATGGTGATGAGTGCTGTTATGACAGGTGTCCTAACATTGCACAAGCGGCTTTGTTTACGCGCAGGTTGAAGATACACAGGCCTGCCATTAAAACACGTTACCCTACCTTTATGTGTTTCTACAGGCGTGCATGACCGAGGCGCACGTGTGGTGTGGGTTGAGTGTGTGTGTTTGTGTGTACACACAGCAGTGTGTGTACCGTGTGGGAGTGTGTGCCAGTTTGTGTTTATCTCTCTCGGGTAAAACAACCCACGCCCCGGTGTAAATAAACTCAGATGGTCAGCAGGAAGAAATATGCAATATGCTCGTTTACAGTGAGTGAAGGACGACCACAGAATGACTCCATCACCCCACCATCCCTGCCCCTCCACACCATAGCTCATAGACTCCGTATGCTAAGTGTCCGGAGGGGCCAGCCTTGGACAGTTGGAGAGCACTACGATTCTGTATTACTCATATGCATTACTCGCTCCATTCCCTTTTTATCTCATTTCAATCTTTTAATGCATTATGCATTATCATCCTTACTGCATTCAAATCAATATCCGTGTTTGCCGCAGCTCCGCTGGGAGATCAGCGGGTCGTGTCTTAATGTCGGCGGAGCTCAGGCGGTAGAGCGGGGGGAGTCTGAAGGTGTCCCTGACTGAGCAAGACCCCTACCCTGAACCGCTCCCGACCAGCTGGCTGTCGCCTTGCATGGTTGACTCCGCTGTCGGTGTGTGAATGTGGGTATGACTGGTTGTACGTCGCTTTGGTAAAAAGGCGTCCGCAAAGTGCCCTGAATGTAAATGTAGTGTCCCGTCACGGCTGCACTAAGGACGGCCTGTGTGGACCATAAACATCTTCTGTATCCGTTTTACATCCAAGATGGCCGCCAGCGTGGTGGATAAGGCGCCATTGAGGGCCGGTAGCCACGGCGGTGACCCTTGGCGGCGTGTACCTGCAGCTGCTGGGTCTTGAACATGTCGGGCCGGGGGGACGTCAGCACGTCGTCGGCGAGCTGCGCCTGGCTGTCGATGTTGACCGGCGTGGTGGCCTTGCTGGACAGGAAGCTGTCATAGATCTCCCCCGCCCGCTGGGACAGCTGCGTTGGGGTTTAAAGAATAAATTAGAATACAAAGCGAATGTAGTGCTTTGTTTTTCCTTCGACCGTGCATAGATATTCGAGATGAACCAACAAACGGCAACAGAAAATGGAATAGTACAGACTTGGAACTCGAAGTTGAGGACGTATTTGTGACTTTTATCTTGTGTCGCCCGTATAATGACAAGCGGCAGGCCTGTACCATGTGGTGTGAGGGGGTTTGGGAGGGGGGGGGGGGATCAGTGCGCATTAGCTATCCTCACAGAGCGCTACGGCACCAGCAGAGTCGTGTTGCCGTGTTTCTCATCACCCACAGATGAAACACAGCAACCACAAAGACTCATGTACTGGTTGTTTGTGTGTGAGTACACGTGCATGTGTGTGTCTCTGAGTGTTTGTATGTTTGTGTATAGACGTGTATGCGTGTGTCTCTGAGTGTGTGTATACGTATGTGTGTGTGTGTTTCTGTGTGTGTGTATATGTTTGTGTGCATGTGTGTATCTCTGATTGCGTATGTGTGTGTCTTGCTGGATAAAAGACAAATTGCCCGTTTGGCAGTGCGAGGGTGCCGAGGCGTTCCGGGGAGGGGGCGTGCTAACATCCTGGTAACGAGATGCCTATTTTTGAAGGCGTTCGGGCCCGCTGCCCCCTGATGTTGCTAAGCGACCAACGCCAGGCGAAACTCTAAGTTACAATTGCAAAATTTGCAGCACAAGTAAACTTTAAACATCTCCGTTTGAAATGGGCCGTTTTCCCTTCTGAAGACCCCCTCGACGGACCCCTGACAGATTGATTAGGGCACTCTTCTTGAGTGGCGCCCTGATTATCAGCCTGCGTCAACGGGGTTGTTGATTTTCGTTTTTATTTTCGTTGATTTTCGTTCACAACGACAGGCGTTTCCTTCCGTTGCCGTAGGGACAGTTTAGCTCTCGCAGTACCGTACAAACACACACACACACACACGATAAGACACACACGATATCGCCTCCCGAACGCAGCGGACCCCCAGGGGGGGAGGAGGAGGGGAACGGGATGAGGGTGAGCACACACACACACACACACACGTACGCATATGCACGCACACAGATGCACGCACATGCACACACACACGCACACACAAATGTACACACATACCTACACACACACACACACACACACACACACACACACACATTCACCTACCTGCTTTTTATCGGTTGCAGGGACATGACTGAAGTATTCGCAGGCCTGCCAGAACAAGATATTCTCCTCGCTGAATTCCTTCTTTAGAAATTCCTACATGAGACGGGTCAGAAAAACACTTTTTATTACCAAAGCCAGGACACCAAGTGCGCTAGTAGACCAGCCTGTACCGGGATTAGCGTACAGCGCAATAACACGGCGACAGCACAAGCCCATCCGGGTCGACGGGGCATCTTGCTCACGGAGGCCTACTGGTTAGACTGGGAGCATTCCACCCACACCCCTGGCCACGAGACCAGGGGTCCCAGACCTGGATATTCATATGGGGGCCGCATGCTGGAGATGGTTCACCTATGGGCTATTGATATCCTTTTGTTTTCAAAGAAGTCCCTTGTGGATCCTGTATAAAGGATAAACAAATATTGCGGAGCCCCAAGCGAACCGCTACGGCTTATAATAGCTGGAATTATAAGTGGTGATGCAATGCAAGTCACCGATTGGTTGAATTAGATGCGTGTTCTTCGCGTTAATATTCAGACCTAGAAATAAGCCTTTCAGAATATATATACACTGTATATATAGCGCTTTTCTTAATACTCGTAATACTATGTCATAATATGTCAAAATGTGAAAGGGACGTATCGCTGTCTCACCCTCTCTCTGTCTCCCCCTATCCCCTATCCTCTCGCCCTGTCTCCCCCTCATTCTCCCTCTCCCCCTGTCTCCCCCTCATCCTCCCTCTCCCCTCCCCCTCTCTCCCCTCTCTCTCACCGAGAAGTAGCGCACTCCGATGGGGTCCTGCAGCAGCCTCTCGAAGCAGGCCGCCCAGCTGGCCACCCTCTGGTCCGAGAGCCGGCGGCGGCAGCCCGCCGCCGCCGGCAGGCTGCCGTTGCTGGTCAGGCTGCTCTGGCTGCAGCAGCCCTGGAGCTGCACGCCGCCACCGCCGCCGCCGCCACCACCATAGTCTGGACAGAGAGAGGGGGACATTAGGGCAAAGTCATAAATCGGAGAAGGAGATGCATAGAGAGAGAGAGAGAGAGAGAGAGAGAGAGAGAGAGAGAGAGACATAGAAAGAGAAGGATAAAGAGAGAGAGGTTCAGAGAGAAGGATAAAGAGAGACAGACAAATACAGAGAAAAATTGAGAAAAATACAAAAAGAGAGAAAGATTTAGAGACAAGGGTAAAGAAAGAGATACAGAGAGAGAGATACTAAAAAGAGAAAGAGATACAGAGAGAGAGAACCAGAGAGAAAGATGCAGTGGGATTACCAGAGAGAGATTCAGAGAGAAAGATTCAGCGAGAGAGAGAAATACTAAAAAGAGAAACGGATAAAGCGAGAGAGAACCAGAGAGAGAGAGAGAGACAGAGAAATATACACAAGTAATTCATTTAATTTGTTCTTCATAAGATTAGAACTTATATCAGTCGATCCAAAGCATCTAACCTGCTGCCGTTCTGCCTGGGAGCGCCGAAAACCTAACCATGACAATATCAGCCCTCTGCCCTCATCCCGTTGCCAGTCAGTGCTGTTGTGGTAACCATGCAGACATTGGGATTGGCTTCTGCGAGAATGATTCAAATTGAATAACAATAATAAGGTCCTTCAGCCTCAAAAAGTTCTTGGTTACCGAAATAAACAAACAACATGGCCCCCAGGTTGAAACCGCCGTCCTCAACCGGCTCCGGCATTCAGGGAGAAACAAGTAAACAAACAAACTAGCCAAACTAAAGTGGATTGGTTTTTGGAAGAAGGCCAGGGCCCTGGAGTCAAGAGGTCTACGACAAGAGCCCCCCTAAAGGCCTGACAGATGCCACACAGCTAGAATGGAGATAGGGGAAGGTGGTGGTGTGGGTGGAAGGGGGTCTTTTTGTACTGCGGCCACAAAAGCAGTCGTCCTGTATCCTGGAAACCCTCTCTCTCTCTCTCTCTCTCTCTCTCTCTCTCTCTCTCTCTCTCTCTCTCTCTCTCTCTCTCTCTCTCTCTCACTCTCTCTCTCTCTCTCTCTCTCTCTCTCTCTCTCTCTCTCTCTCTCTCATTAGAAAGGACCTTTATGAAGCGGCAACAGGAAACTGGCACGACATAAAAAAGGCACAGAAGAAGAATTAGGAGGAAGGAGGGTCGGGGGGGGGGGTGGTTTGCCACAGCTAAAGAGCTAAATTAACTGGTGGTGGTCTACTGCTAGGGCATCAAGGGTCTCTAGCTCCCTGCTACGACGCGGCAGATGGGACCCTTTAGGGCTACCGGCCCCCACATACAAGAGACCCGCCAGTCAAATTAAACAACAACAAAAGAAACAAAAGAAAAGAGGAAATAACTAAAAGAAAAGAAAAGATGAAGAGCGAATCGCAACAAGGAACAAGTGTGTCCTGTCCCGTCTTGTTTCCACCCTTTGGGAGCTGCAACATATACACACCCACACACACACACACACACACACTCTGATAACGTCCACCAGATAAAGACATGCAGGAGCCGTGACTCGTAACTCTGGTGAGTGTTTATCTTTTGTCTCTCTCCCAGATTGATGGGGGTATTTCTGCCTGCCCGTTAACCAGCGTGACACACCACTATGTTTCTTTAGAAATGGGCGTAACGGCCCTCGACCTGTCGGTGACTAGGCAACGGTGAAGTCCCCGGTGATCGTTCAAATCACTTCTGACTCACGCGGCCCTCGTTGCGCATAGCTCCGACACTCACGGTCACTTCCTGGTTGCGTTTAGGTATCTGGTGAATCAACAGTTGTGTCATCCCCATCCCCGGGATTACACACACACACCCAATGAGCTCAGAGCAGTGTCTAGGCGGATCTAGGAGCTTCTGCATGCCCCAGCCCATGAGCTCTTTGGCTGGGGGAGAAGGATACAGCCGGGGATCTTGGATACGTCCTGGCGGTTTGTAATGAAGAAGGGGGGGGGTTATAGTATTATGGTCTGTGGCTTCGGCCTCCTGTGTTAACCATGTTGCAGCTCTATGGTGAAGGGAGCACAACGTTAGTGTGCATAGTTTTGTGGGGGGGGGTGGAGCGTGAAGGAGTGTGGGGGTCTCCAGGGAGCAAACATGCCTCGACCCAAACTTTGCCGACAAAACAACCCAGGCATCCGCTAAAAGTCCTCCGGCTGAGGAAGAGCAGCCATGCGGGGAATTCGGTACAGAAAAGGGATTTGTCAGATAAAATAAATAAAACTCAACTTAAAAAGCCATTTCCTTCAACATACACACATACACACACACACACACACACACAGCCCCCCCCCCCCCCCCCCCAAGTCATAACCTCACACCAAAATGGAAGGGTCGGAACACCACATTTGAAATCAGGACACATTCGGACCGGACAATCAAAAGGGCAATAATGAAAAGTGACTCACCACCATCCGACGAAGCCGCTGACTGAAAGAGAACAAAGAGAGACATGAGTGAGACGCTGCCCTCGGCACCCGACGCACTCACACATGGAAGGGGAGGCTGGGCTCCACACACAGCCTCCGCCTGCATCTCCTGCAGACACACTGAGGAGCCACGCCACCGGCATGGGCGTGTGTGTGTGTGTGTGTGTGTGTGTGTGGGGGGGGGGGGGGGGGGTTGAAAGTGTGTAGAGTTGTGTGCTACTGGAAGGAGGGTGGAGGGATGGGTGGGTTGGTGGGTGGGGTTGAACCTTTGGTCCCTCGGCAGGGCCGTTAATGTGTGAGTGGAGTGGGTGGGGACCCCACTGCTTAACAAATACAACCCCGTGTGCAGCTGTTCACACCCCCTCCGGGTCCACCCCACGACAGACGAACACACACACACACACACGCACACAAGACACACACACACGCACACACAAGAGACATACACACAGATCCACAAACCAACACACACATGGACATAAGTGCAGAAACACACACATACACACACACACACACACACACACACAAGAGACATACACACAGATCCACAAACCAACACACACATGGACATAAGTGCAGAAACACACACATACACACACACACACACACACAAGACCCCATCAACCCCCCCCCCACACACACACACACACACACACAAGACACATACACACACACACACACAAACCCCCCAACAAACACACGCACACACTTGGACATATGTGCACACACACACACACACACACACACACACACACACACACACACACACACACACACACACACACACACACACACACATTCCTGCCGCCTGGTGTTACACAAGACAGATCAGGGCTAATCAGGCCGCGGTGGTGGAGTGGCCATCAGTGGCTGTAATTGCCTTCCTTTCACTTGCTAATGTGGGCCTCAGAGTGCTTCACAGGGCCGCTGGAGATCACTGGCTTAGGGGAGGCGAGAAGGACGAGCACCCTCGGGGCCGGAGGTCTCACAGGCATCTCCCCCTCCCCCCCCTCCCCCGGCGCAGAGACGCCGCAAAGTCAAGATTTCAATGAGAATGGGGGGGGGGGAAAAATCGGTAAAGTGGGCTCACGAGCTAACGCTTCGCCCTGGGTGATCGGAATGTTTCTGCGGGTTTTGTTGAGAATTCGTCCCTCGCGTGTTAAAACAACCACACTCGCTGTTCACAGTCGAGGGCACGCGGACAAGTCTTGGGAAAGGAGTCTTAGTTTATCAGTGTTGATTTCAGTTGGGTGGAATATTTTTACATTGCAGAGGAGGAGATGAGAGGAGCCTCTTCCAAGAACGCCGCGTTTTAAGCCACCCTGCGTCGTAGGAGGACGCGCTTGAATCAGGAGGGGGACTATTTCCAGACGACTCTCCTCTGAGCTGCCACTTCAAAGTGTGAATGCTTAAAGGCTCCATCTCGTTCGGTCGTGTGTGTGTGTGTGTGTGTGTGTGTGTGTCTGCCTCTCTAGCTCGTCAAACAGGACACTTGTTACCACACTTGCGTGGTGGCTTGGAGAAAAGGCTCCTCATCTCCACGCCTTCTCCGAATGGCTCCGGAGCCTCTCGAGCGATGTCAAGGGAACAGGACGGAGTGAGAGCGATTCGGCGGGCCTTACGCAGACCCTGTTTTTATTTTTAGACGCTTCCCTCAAAAGAGACGCCATCAAGCTAATAGATGTTAGGCAGCGTTCGGCACATCACATTAATATCGCCGATGATATTGTCTTCGGAGCAGCTTCGAGTGCGTGCATAATTTATCAGGGATAATGGGAGGCCTGTTTTTTCCGGGCTGGGACTGTATTTATAGAACGCCCGCTAATTTGACTGTCATTTGCGGTTCGTGCAGTGCCGATGAATCCCTCCGGGTTGATCTATTGGCTGTAGAATAAGACCAGACATGTAGCATACTGTGCCAAAGCCCTTTCTGCGTGTGTGCTTGTGAGCATGTGAGCTTGTGTGTACTAAAGCCATTTCTGCGTGTGTATATGTTTGTGTTCTTGAGCTTGCATGTTTATGTGTCTGTCTGTGTGTGACCGTGTGTTCGTGCGGATGTTTGTGCATGTGTGTGAGGGTGCTTACGTGTGTGTCTGTGTTAGTGTGTGTGTGTGTGTGTGTGTGTGTGTGTGAGTGTGAGTGTGTGTGAGTGTGTGTGTGTGTATCAGTGCGAGCGTGCATGCATGTGTGTCTGTTTGTGTGTGCGTACATGTGTGTGTCCACAGAGCTTGACATCTGTGCTCATGACACGGTACAATACTCCAACCAATCACGGCCATCCCCACGTTTCTTTGGGAGTTGCCCACATCAGTACTGGCCCGGATGTGCGTGTGTGTTCCCTCATAGCCCTGCCTGCTAGTCAAGCCACTAACTGCATTCTGTGGCTTCTGTAGGACAGTAAGGGCCCCACCCACCCATCCATCTCGTCAACAGCCAGGGGCCAACTCCACTGGGTGGTGTAGGACCCGGGGGAGAACACAGTTCGGTGGGCCACTCAGTTGGGTGTGTGTGGGGAGGTGGAGAAAACACAATCTGCGCCTGAAAATGACGCTGGCCTACTTGTTGCCGTTGTTAAACCCGGGGTCGCTAGATAGACAACAGCGTATCCCAGAAGCCTCCTTTACTGATGGCCGAGCCCAGGTATTACTAATCCCAAAGCAATGGACAACAATGTGACACTGGTCCAGAAACGGGAGGCTTGTATGACGACGCCCCTGTTGGGACCGGAGTCGTCTCCTGGAAGTTTACATCACACACTTATGACGGCACCATCAAGAATGCCGGTGACACACACCTTTGAGACTTGAGGCGTGCAAGTGTGGGAAAAAACTGCATTGCACCACTTGCAATGAAATTATTTAGGATACATTCTTCTAGCATTTAACTATCACTAGCTGCACTAGGAGCCTTTAACCATTACTAGCTGCAGCACTAGGAGCAGCCATTTGTACAACACCCGTGGATCAAAATGCTTCTGACCAAAGTGCTTCCCTTATGTGTCTCTCCAGGCTTTATGCTAACACCTTAAGATGACTCCAGGTGGCGTCGATCTTGAAGCCCTAAAAGGACAGCCCACCCCGGCCATGCACAGACACACAGTTTGTTTTGTTGTGGTTGCTTGTTTTCTTCACACCTGTGCCGTTTGTGTTTCCCCCCGGGAAGGTTGTCACAGGGAGGGGGGGGGGGGTTGCACATCCTTCCTGTTTTCACACCTGAAGTGAGATCCAAAGGCCAGCCTGGGTGGCACCGGCTGAGAAACCCAGTCCCCTCACTTTGCTCTCTCACCCTCACTCTCCCTCCCCCCTCTATCTCCCTTGCCCTATCGTTCTCTCTCCCTCCCTGTACATCTGAGCCTTTCGCTTCCAAGACGCCAAGTAGCTCTAAGACCCCCACTTTGTGTTTTGTGGCCGAGATCCTCATTCAGCGTATAAACAGCCTGCTGTTTTCACGTCTATTATCCGCAGGTCAGGCGAATGACGCAATGCAAATAGACTCATTTGCATTGTCTGTCTAATCGCGCTTCTGTCGCCCCGTGCTTTTGCGACGGCCACGAACCGGGAGCGCTCCCACCCAAGACCCGTTAAGACATGTTGCCGACCACACACACACACACACACACACACACACAAATGTATGTGGCTTATTGCCTTAACAAAGCCGGTATTACCGCTCTCTCTCCCCCCCTTTAAATCTTTGGTTCACTTCTGAATTTCTGAAAATTTCTGAACACTTCTGTTCAGAAATTTCCCAAAGGTAGGGCTTCCTATCCACTACGCACACACACACACACACACACACACACACACACACACACACACACAGACACAGACACAGACACACAGACACACACACACACACACACACACACACACACACACACACACACACACCTGAGGCAACAAACACTGGAAGGGTCCCACAGTTTGAATCAAACAGCTGCCTCGAAATTCGGAGGGGAAGAGCTCAACGGAGAAGAGAGTGTAATGGCAAAAACAGCTGACCTAACAAACATCGGGCGCACATCGCAGACAACGAGACGGGACTGAGCGAGAGAGAGAGAGTGAGAGAGAGAGAGAGATAGAGAACGGAGAGAGAGAGATAGCTACTCACCGCGTTGAAGAACCAGGTTTTCTTAAAGGAAAGTCTCTTTTTTAAACTCATTGTTCTCCGGACTGCGACAGCGGCAGCGGGGGAATACGGGTAAATGTGTGTGTGTGCGCACATACCTGAACACTCCCCACCCAAAACTCTTTTCGCCATGTCTGTACAAGTTACACACGGGAGAGGGAGGGAGGGAGGGAGGGAGGGAGGGAGGGAGGGAGGTTGGGGGAGGCAGAGGAGAGGGGGGAATCCGATGAGGTATACCGGACAAGAGAGCGCAAAAGGAAAGAAAAAGAAAAAGAAAATGAAAACGGGACCAGGGTGGAGGAGAAGAGGGGGAGTTAAGCTAAAAAAAAAAAAAGTTAAAAAAAAGATTCAAAAAAATAAAGATTCCCTTCCCTATGTAACTGTTGCCATGACGACGCACAATACACGCAGCCTCCGCAAACATGCAGGCACTGGTGAGTCGGATAAGCGGCCTCCTCCACCCTGTCCCCTCTTCTTCCTCGTGACCCACACCAATCAACCCCTCCCTCCCCTCCCCGTAATAATCTACAACCACAGTGCACCCCCCCCCCCACCCCCTTCCCCTTCTTTGTTTCGCGACTGGGTATTTTTCTACGCTTGAAAGACAAGGACCCAGTCACTGTAAATTGAAACCATATGACTTTTCCATCCAGTAAGAAAGGGAAGAAAATGTGCAAAGAGCGAGGAAAAAAAGGGGGAAAATATGTCCATGACTTGAACTCCGTAGGGCTCCTGGTTCCTCATGCCCAGAGAAACGTGTGTGAGCCAGGATTGAGGCCTTCCACGGCGGCCACAGAGCTATCCCTGCCGCTTCCTGGCGAAAGGATCCCTTCCCGACGGAGAGACACCTGAAGAAGAAGCATCGGCATCTCTCGCTGAGCCTCTTGTGCGTTGGTGGGTCTCATGCACCAGTGGATGTTGTTCTTGTACTGTTCAGTGTTGGCGCAGAAACCGTAGGTGGCCGCTTTCAAGGCTCTCTCCCGTCTGCCACGGAGAGGGCTGAGAGTATTTCACATTTCATTTCAACCACATTGTTTCCTTCACCACAAATGTCCTTCTCTGGACCAAACCATCGCGTGTCCTGGCTGGAACGTGGCATTTTACAGGCCTGGTCGCATATTGAGGTTTGGATTTCGTCTATTAAAACCGGAATTCTTCACGATTCTCTCTTTTTTTTTTTGGTACATGCGTAAAAGGGGGAAAAGCCGGGCTTATCAGCAGCGCTACATGCAGGTATGTCTGTGTTACATCAGCTGTAAAAGCGATAAGGCATGACCCTGAAGCATTGTGTTACGGATTGGATCCGACGACCTTTGACCCAGGGGTGAAGAGTTCACAACAGTGGCCAAAGCCAGGTGAACCGGTGACCTCTGACCCAGAAACGAGAAGCAAAGACCGTACAACAAAAGAAAAATAAATTCATCTCTGGCCTACGAGCTTGGAACCTCAATTCCAGTTTTTCCCCTTAAGTTCTCATACAAGAACAAAGTCGAGTTTGACTGTGTTCTTGTGTTGAGTGTTGACAGGAAACTACGATTGGCCCTTCATCCCCACTTTGCAGGATTTTAACATCCCCGGTCTGAACCGTCGCAGGCTCATTGGCTGGCGCTTTCCGAGCGTTCTCCCCCGAGGAGAGGGCAACGGAGACCAGACGACGGACCAGAACTCAGACCACCTTCAAGGAGATTGGTATCCCAGGGGGGAGGGACTAAGAGGGGGCGACAGAAAAGAGAGGAGGGTCGAGCCGGGAGAGAGAGAGAGAGGCCGAGCAAGAAAGAGAGAGGAAGGACAGATGACCCGCATCAGGAACTGTGACGAGTGTGTTCTGTTGACGGGAATCACACTCAACCCGCCAGACATGCAGTGGAGCTCCAGGAATGGTAAACAACTTCAACGTAATCTCAGACGCTCCCTCCTGAGATTTGCCTTGCCCAAGAGCGGGTGACCCGGAGCTTTGGGGGGGGTTGGGTAGACCATGTCGTCATTCCACTTTGTCCAAACCCATGGGGGCCGATGCAAACGATTCAAAAGGATTCAAAACTAAAAAAAAACGGGCAACGTCTGAATCAAGATGTGGTCCCGATATCAAGCGGGGATCAGTGTTTAAGGGGTAGCGCCGGCTGGGTAGCAACACATATTCGGTTGTCACCATGCTGTCTGGAATGCAATCAGTCGCGGCTTGTTTTGTAACCAGTGGGCCCTCTGATCATCTTTAATCTGGCGTTTCCTCTCCAGTGCTAGCTGGGTCGACCACATCAGAGGGAGATGGCCCCACTTAACTCTAGGGCCATTAGGGCCCATTAGCATCAGGGCCTATATACATATGATGTCAATGATGCTGATAACAAAGCTAGCAGGGGGTTGAGAGCCTTCGTCTGAGTGATCTACTTTCATCATTACAGCGCCCCTTTTCTTTTGGCACGGTCTGAGATACCATGATCTAAACATCTGTTTTTCCGAAATACTTAATTTGATACACTCAATGGTTGAGTTTGAGTTAGGATTCGCGAGACTCAGAATACAAATATAAACAAAAATCTAATCTACTTAAGTTAAGCAACCCTTTTGTGTGTTGCTTCGAGTTTTGTCCTCGACTCCCAAGGCCTTTCGCTCAACGGACAATCTTTCCATTTCTCACTGAATCTACCCTCTGCCCAAACACACCACGAGCAACACCTGCTCATCACAGAGACACATATCTGAGCACCAGTGGCTGCCAATCATCCATTATACTATGTCCCCTGATCCTAGGAGAGCAGACTCCAAAGCTTGCTCGGTTCTCTGTACACATCCAAGAACGTATTTCATTGGCCGAGGGGAGAGCCTGGAGGATAGGCTTATCAATTCCTCTTGGCCATTTTCCTTGTGTGAAATGCATTGTTGTGCGTGTGGGATTGCGGTAGAAGATTGCGACCGCCGTTGAGTGGAGTGTGAATTGCCTTGTCAGTCAAACTGGCCCACACCCACACGGAAGACAAAGATTACGACCTACACAAAGCCACCAAAATGGGAACACTATATCTGTATCTATAAATATACAATTGACTTCTCATACATGTTATTCAAAGCTAACTCTAATGAGGTACATCCAGTGCATTCGGTTATACCAGACAAAAAAAGTAAGAGGGATTTTAAACCACAAAAACCTGCAGCATAAGCATGAAAACACCTTTTAATCACTAGGAGGGCTTTGAAACTGTAAGGCCTGGGGGTCGAGGGGAATCTTTGTGTGTGTGTGTGTGTGTGTGTGTGTGTGTGTGTGTGTGTGTGTGTGTGTGTGTGTGTGTGTGTGTGTGTGTGTGTGTGTGTGTGTGTGTGTGTGTGTGTGTGTTAACCACATCACATGCCACCACACCCTCAGCTCTCTGTTTCTCTCTCTTGGATTCCCATAAACCAGAGTGCCAGAGAAGGCCTTTCCAACCTGAAACATGACCCTTATAATTAGCCCTGGGACCCTATACTCCACTCAACCCATCCCCCACAAATGTACAAATAGCGCTTTTTTTGGAATGCACACAAAAATGTCAACAAGGTGGGATCGCTTTTTAATGGCGGGACGTAATTAACGTGTGTGTGTGTGTGTGTGTGTGTGTGTGTGTGTGTGTGTGTGTGTGTGTGTGTGTGTGTGTGTGTGTGTGTGTGTGTGAGTGTGTGTGTGTGTGTGTGTGTGCATATGCAGCGGAGCAGGCAGGCTGCTTTGAAACGGATGATGATTTCCTGAGTAATTATCAGCGTCCTGACCTTAACTAAAGAGAAGTAGTTAGAGTGTGTGTGTGTGTGTGTGTGTGTGTGTGTGTGTGTGTGTGTGTGTGTGTGTGTGTGTGTGTGTGTGTGTGTGTGTGTGTGTGTGTGTGTGTGTGTGTGTGTGTGTGTGTTGGGGGTCCTACTGGCTGGTCATAATGGGAACCTGAGAGGACTGGGAGTAAGAATGGGTTGACACTCCCCAGGGACAGAGAGGACAGGATGCTGTTGAGTCTCAGAGTTTGGCGTGAGGAGGGGGGCAAGGGCAG
This sequence comes from Pollachius pollachius, assembly GCF_949987615.1. NCBI lineage: Eukaryota > Metazoa > Chordata > Actinopteri > Gadiformes > Gadidae > Pollachius > Pollachius pollachius. The sequence goes on from NC_136953.1 coordinate 13,608,201, forward strand.
GGCATTTTTGTGGAGGGGAAACACACACACACACACACACACACACACACACACACACACACACACACACACACACACACAGAATGAGAGACAGAGAGACAGAAAGACAGAGAGACAGAGAGAGAGAGACAGAGAGAGAGAGAGCTTTGCCTGCATACAAACACAACTCCCATTGAACGCCCTGTGCGAAGTTATGGACCAGAATGTACGAGCCTTGTGATTCTAATCACGACACCAAAACAAGAGGTCGAACCACGAAGAAGAAGAAGAAACCGAGGTGGTACAAAGAAGACAAAGGAGACGAAGGTGTAGAAGAAGACGAAGGTGTAGAAGAGGACGAAGGCGAAGAAGAAGATTTGATTCACACGTTCTCCATGTTGTCCACCCTTCCAGCTCGCTCCCCTCTGGTCCTCATGACCTTTAAATGGATTCCTCCCCCGGGTTCCTCCTCGAGCACTTCCCCAGAAACCCTGTGACGCGTGAGGTCCGATGCACTGCACGCCACGCCACGGATGGAAGAGTGTGGCGTGATGATAAAAACCCGGCACGGGTTCCACGCTTGGCGGTCCCCGGGTGGAGGAGCCGGGGGGGGGGGGGGGGGGGGGGGGGGGGGGTCTGGCAGTAAGCGCCCTTTGTTTTCTAACGAATAATACGAAGCATGTCGAGACACGGGAACGCACGGCTGCGTGATCAATCCCTCAAGGCTCCCCGCGATAAGGCCTCGGACCGTGAGAACGGGGGAGACATCATCAACTCGGTCACCACGCACAAACGTCTACATCCGTTTCCACCTTCTGTTGAGAGAATTTCTTATTTAACCCCTCCCCTCCAAACCCCACCCCAACCTTCCTGCACACACACACACACACACACACACACACACACACACACCCCCCCCCATGCCCTCTCAGGTGTGATGCGGGTAGTCTGACTCCACCAGCATGTCGGGAGCATGTCGTGACTTGAACAGCGTTCAGTCAGATAACCACAGCCATTCCTTGTCTCCTGTTGCGGCGCCGCCGCCTCTGACACGGTCCTCCGGAGCGCGTTTGTTTTCATGAGGAACCAGAGGGGGTTATTAATACTCAAGCTGCGAGTCTGAACCACTTCAACATCCCTCTTCTGTGTCAGGTTACGATCGGTGAATAAAGAGATCGAAATAAAAGTTGGGACTGATCCTGCCAACTGTGTTCCCAAACCAACCGGCGACCATCGGGTCAAAAGGATGAGGTCATCTTAATGTCTGTGCGGCATCATCACACGAAGCAACAAGCTCCGCCCACTACCCCCGCCACCCTGTTAAACCAAGCCCCTGGGGGGTGGGGGGGGGGGGGGGCAGTGAAGGGAATGGCAGCAGTGTGTGTGTTGCCCGTGGTTTCCCCAGGACCGGGAAATAGGGTATTTTTCCTCCTCTGAGCACTTTGGTTAAAAACATCAGACTCAGCAGTAGCAAACTCCCACTACCACATCTGCTCTTATGGTGATTGGCTCATCGCTGGTTCATATTCTGAGCAGCTGCTGGCCAATCGGCTGGCCTCCCATTCTTTTTTTTCTTCTGCATTGTGTTCATGCGCTGCTTTTCCATTTAGAGGGATCACAAGTGGAGGAAGTCCGATTTTGATTCTTCAATGAAACTTCAATGGATGTTTTTCCCAAGCGGGGTCAGAGATTACATCTAGTGGAGTATGACAATAGAAACAACCTCGATATGAAGCTGCTTCCTTTGTACATCCCACAATGCTCTTCTGGGGGAACAAGCATTGTTTTCTCCTGCCACCGTTCCCCACAGATCACACCGTATATACCAGCGTCTTCTAAGGCCCCAGTATCGACACCAGAAATAGAATTCAGCGACCAACAAACCACAGGGTGCCAGATATGTGAAGCACCCTCGTTGCTATCAGAGGGTTCCAAGTGGGCAATATCGCCGTGTGGGGGCCATGCTTCATTGCCGCTGCTGTATTTGCATACAAATGACCGGGTGTCTGAGTGTCTGCACGGACACAGGATGACCACCGAGGGAAGATAAACATGGCGGTGCCCCGGAGACACCATGGAGCAAAGACGCTGCTCAGAGAGAGAGAGGGCAAGAGTGAACGAGACAGGCGATGAATCAGAGGCTCAGAGTCAAGCCCAGAAGGGAGAGAAACACAGACACAGAGAGAGAGAGAGAGAGAGAGAGAGAGAGAGAGAGAGAGAGAGACAGAGAGACAGAGAGACAGAGAGAGAGAGAGAGAGAGAGAGAGAGAGAGAGAGAGAGGGAGAGACAGAGGGAGAATGACAGAGTTAGAGAGGGAGAGAGACATAGACAGAGACAGACACAGAGGGAGAGAGACAGAGACAGAGAGAGAGAGACAGAGACAGAGGGAGAGTGACAGAGATAGAGGGAGCGAGAGAGAGAGAGAGACACAGCGAAATTGAGACACAGAGACAGAGAGTGAGAGAGAAAGACAGAAAAAACAGAGAGAGAGACATAGAGACCGAAACAGAGAGAGAGAGACACTGAGATACAGAGAGAGACACACACAAGGAGAGAGAGAGATAGAGAGTGACAGAGAGAGAGAGAGAGAGAGGCAGGGCACCACCACCACTGCTCGCCCCACATCCAAGTCCAACCTCAAACCAGGGCTGCAACATGGGGGTCTAAAAATAACTAATAATTCTCTGTCTCTCTCCCCGTCGTTCAGCGAGGACCCTTTTTCACCCGACAACGACGACAACAACAAAACAGTGAAGGCAGCTCCTACATCTTCATCCCCCGGCGCGCGCACACACACACACACACACACACGCACGCACACACAGGCGGATGAGATAGCCCTCCCCCCATTTACTTATTTTCCCCTTTTTGATGGTTTGTACGTCACACCCGTGAGAGAGGGCATTGCTTGATGATGATAACCCCCGCCATGCACCCCCCAACCTTCAGTCAGAGGACCAATCACAGAGCGTCAACGTGCTGTCCCGGTGGCAAGGTTTCAACGAGACACGTGTGTGTGTGTGAGCGTTCGTGTGTGTGTGTGTGTCTCTCTAGTGCACAGCGTTTCAGTGCGAGTCAAAAGCGTGCAGCACATGGGAGTAGGAAACTGGCCTGGGTGAAAACATCCCTCCGACAGAACACACACACAAACACAAGCCAGCCACTGTACTGGACCCAAGCTACCATGCAAGACCTAAGAGAGTAAGAGAGACAGAGAGAGAAGACACACACACACACACACACACACACACACACACACACACACACACACACACACACACACACACACACACACACACACACACAGACACACACAGAAAGAGAGAGACACACACACACACAGAAAAAGAGAGACACTCACACACAGAAAGAAAGAGACACACACACACACACACAAACACACACACACAGAAAGAGACACACACACACTCACAGAAAGAGAGACACACACACACGCACACATAGAAAGAGAGAGACACACACACAGAAAGAGAGAGAGACACACACACACAGAGAAAGAGACACACACACACACAGAAAGAAAAAGACACACACACACACACACACACACACACACACACACACACAAAGACCAAAAAGAGGGCAAAGAACACCAGTTGTGTGCAAGGCAAGACACTCCATATAAAAAGCAAAAACCAAGCATCCATGCACAACACTTACAGTGTGGAGGGTCAAACTTTGCTCCATGTATGGTGCTGTGTCGCGCGCGTCGGGCTCTTCCTCAGCTCTGGTGCACGCGCCCGGCTAGTGTAAACGGGTCCATCCGCTGGGGCTCCGGAGCACGCGTGTGTACGGTGTACGGTGTGTGGGTGTGTGTGTGTGTGTGTACGGTGTGTGCGTATGGTGTGTGTGTAAAGAGTCTTGTGTTTTGCAGTAAGGAGAGCGAGTGAGAGAGCGGGTGGAGGGAGGAGAGAAAACGTGCAGGAAAGCTGAAAATCCCAACGGCTAATGGGAGTTCAAACGCTCCCTCCGCTGCCGCCTCCTCCTCTAGTGCCCTCCCTCCCTCTCTCTCTCTCTCTCTTTGCTCCGATCTCGCTCTCCCTCTCTCCCTCCCTCTCTCTCCCTGCTTCAATCTCTCTCTCTCTCTCCCTCCCTCTCTCTCCCTGCTTCAATCTCTCTCTCTCTCTCGTCAAGCAGAATGTCTGAATGTCTCTCTCTCTCCCTGCAACTCTCTCACAATGCTTAAATGTCTCTCTCTCTGCTCCTCTCTCTTCCCCTCTTTCTCTCACTGCTTGCCTCTGTCTCTCACTCATTCTCTCTCTGCAACGCCCACAGAGCAACGGAAGATCTCTTAGCCCAAAGCATGCAATCAACACCAGAAGAGTTAACATAGCCACACCTGGGCGAGAGAGAGAGAGAGAGAAAGAGACAGAGAAAGAGAGACAGAGACCAAGAGAGAGCGAGAGAGGACCGCAACCTATGTCAACAAACACAGGGAGCCGGAGAGCCTGCCAATGGTCTTGCAAGAAGTTATTGATGCGTTTGCACACACACACACACACACACACACACACACACACACACACACACACACACACACACACACCAGCTCTTCTGATTGGTAGCCTGTGATGCTGCAAGGATCGGGGGCACCCCCCCTCTGGTGGACAAGCTTGTCACAGGGTTGGGGGGGGGGGGGGAGCAAGACAGACCGGGAGGTAAACATCACGCACACATGCAACGGCCCACATGACATAAGAGGATGGAATGGGGGGGGGGGGGAAGAAGGATCTGACGACGAACCACCAGCGCCTCTGTCAGTCTCGGTTCAAGAAAGCGCCATTATTTGGAATGACAAACAAAACATTCTGGGGGTTTGTTTCCCAGGGAAGGGACATCTGTTCCCAGACCTGTCTGTCGAGGATCACAACTGACAGCTGGGGACAGCGGGAGATGAACCTGATGCCCCTTGTTGGTTTGTTGTCTTCCTTTGTTTTGTTTGTTTGTTCCTTGGATCCCTCGCGAGAGCCAGTGACGCACAACGACAAACCGCAGATACACAGTGCCGCGGTGTGATTGTGTGAGCGAGCAGGGACACACACACACACACACACACACACACACACACACACACACACACACACACACACACACACACACACACACACACACCGAGGTAACACCCAGGGGGGCCCACGTCCACGCAGGGTGGGGGAGACGGTGGGGAGGGGAGATGGAGGGAGGGCTGGCGGTGGGTGCTTGCTGCTTCCGAACGCGCCAATGTTTGTGTACTGGAGCAGTGTCTCGCGGGGCGGCTGTCCTTGAGCGAACCAGGTGCTCCCGTTGACCGGAGCCAAGCTCATCACGGTTCAGCGTTGTGTTTTTCCGTTGGTTTCTCTTCACGACATAATCTCCCACGCAACAAGACCAGCTCAGAGGAGGCGTGCGTCAGCCACAACTAGGGCTCCATCGATCGTGACGCCGGTCGGATCGAGCGGAGCCGTCCTTTGTGTCGTAGGCCTGCCCCCCCCCCCCGAGGAAGGATTAGTTTGAGACGGTCAGGCAACATAATGGCCACGTTCAGTCGCAGGCACGGCTCTACAAATCACAACAAACGCGTGGAACACAGTGGTATCAGCGAGAGCCAGAGAACACAAGCACAAACAGGACCACTCTACGGTTACGGCTTACTAAGAAAACACAGCCATAGGAAGGCAGGGGCACGCAATTAACAACGACATCGATGAAGGGAAAATCCTCCCATCTCACTCCTGTTAGACACGGATACCGGTTGGCTATTAGTCAAGGCAAGGTCATGATCTGGCTCCGTGCTCTGTGGTGGTGGTGGTGGTGGTGGTGGAGGTGGAGGTGGTGGTGCTTTCAGTAGTAGTGCGCTCTGTGATCTCGGAGTGCAGACCCCGGGGTGAAGCAGAGCCCTTGAAGTGAGAGCCGGTGGAGGAGAGGAGAAAAGGTGCGGATCGGATTGCCTTTGGCAGTGCTTAAACCCCCTCTGTTCACAGCTGTCTGAAATCTACGGTTCATCCACCAGCCACGACTCTGCCTGGGTAAATAATCGTGCTGGCATTTGGACACGGTCGGACTGTCGGCGACGGGGAGCGGGGGGCTACGTCATGAGGAGAGTCTGGAGTGGCCTCCACGCAGAACGACGACTGCTTACCAGAGAGAGGGCCACATTAACGGTGGAAGCCAGCGCTTTGCGTGTTGCTAATACTGTTATTGCGGAACCTCAGACGGAGGGAAGGGAAAGTGAAACGTGCCTGCAGTTTCCATTTCATATGCGCACTCCCGCGTTCACATTGGCTCACTCAAGCAGGGGGCTTTTTATCCAAATCGACTTCCCTGAGTGAGAACAATGAAGCATTTGCGATCAATACCGGAACGGCGAGAGAATCTAGGCTGAGTGCCCGCACAACCAACTTTACCCAATCAAACCAAACTCTGCAGGTCTAACACATCGAGCACACAAACACGGCTGTATCACACTTGATGTGCCAGATATTTTATTCAAGACACGTTTCTATGTGGGAGTTATGCATTTGTGCATTTTAGAACAAAGAACACCAGAGGAGGAAACAGCCTCCGAAAGGATGTGGACCAGATAGACTTCCACCACCACGGAAAGAAAATACTGCATTCCCACCGGTTCTGTCTCGCAGAAACTCAACCCGATGATGTCTTTCATGCGGTGGATCACGTGGTGCCCCGGCATTGGATTTTTCCACGTTTCACTACTCCGTGATCAACGGTAACCTAGATACAACCACATGTTTGTGTTTTCCAACCTTCTCTACATGAGAGAGAGGCGACCTGACCAATGGCCGTGTCTTAAAGCGAGCCGGCCACTGACGCTCAATAAATGCCCACACCAACACAAAGAGGCTCCACGTATCTTATGTTCACACATGGACTGAGCCCCTCGGAAGGAAACCTAAGGCGGACATTGAAGATAGCAGGAGCACGGAAAAGATTAAGTGTTCATTCCGGCATACGATTATGTTAAAATAATAATTTTCCGGATTCAATTCCGAAAACATAGAAACGATAAAAGCATAAATAATGTGAAGGCATGAAGTGAGGCCAAATGCTGCCTCGGAAAATGTCACACACACACAAATGAAAGCTGTGTGTGTGTGTGTGTGTGTGTGTGTGTGTGTGTGTGTGTGTGTGTGTGTGTGTGTGTGTCCATTCTAAACATGGAGCCTTGTGGCGGGCGAGTGTGTAATGTGTGTTCTGTGGGTGTGTCCGTTTGCGGCAGTGATTCATGCATGTGTCTGTACTTAATGTTCTTCTGTTTTATAGCTGTATCCTTTGTGCATGTGTGTGTATGCGTGTGCGTGTGTGTGCGTGCAAGCATGTGTGTATGTGCAAGATACATGCATGTTGTGGGCGGTTGTGTTTGTCGCATTAATTGGAATCTGAATGTCAATAACACACATGTTCTGTGCATGTGACTGATGGAGCAAGAGAGGGAGAGAGAGGGCGCAAGAGAGGTTGAGATTAAGAGACCAAGAGCGAGAGACAGAGCGAGAGAGTGACAGAGACAGAGCGAGAGAGAGAGAGAGAGAGAGAGAGCGAGTGCTAGAGATCAACAGAGACGGAGAGAGATGCGAAGAGAAGACAAACGACAACCGAAAAACAAAGAGAGAATCTGAGAGCAGATCATCAAAGGGTCGTCTGGAAGAATCCCATGGCAACCCCGACATGAGAATATGTCGGCACGCCATTGAGCGGCAGTGGAAGCACTCATTAGCGGGGACAAACACCCGGGCCCGGGGCCGCGGAGGTGGCCACAAAGAGCACTTTGTCCGAGCAGGTCTCGCTGCCCCCGACGCGGCAGAGGCAGGAGAAGAAGAAGCAGAAATCGCAGGAGTCGAGTTCAAGGCGAAGGAAATGAAAGGCTGGGAATGAGTAGAAAATGGAGGGGAGGGGGGTGTTGGCGTCTTGCCAATGCACAGGGCTAAGTTTCCTGTGCATTTGCCCAAGAGAACAGGGAAGAGAATCGTGTCCGTCACTCAGCAACAAATGTATCGCATTGCGGTTCGACGTTCATTCATGAATCCACACAGACTGCTGTCAAGTAAATATAAAAGAGAACCAAAAAAAAGACTAAAACCCAAACAATGTCGACGTGCTTCAGGGAAGCAGTGTGCGTGGGTGGGGGGGGGGGCGGTCCCTAAACAAAACACATCGTAGTGTTTTCATCCGTGCAGGGAAATATATGAGCCTGAATCGGAAGCATTCAATATTTCTGAAATCTTTTGAAAGCGACGTGAAAACAAAAACAAAATACACCACAGAGACGGACAGGCACACACACACACACACACAAACCCTGCACACACAAACCCTGCACACACACACACACAAACTCACACACAAAGTCTGCGCACACACACACACACACACACACACACACACACACACACACACACACACACACACACACACACACACACACACACACACAGTGTGCCTACCTCAAGGTCGTCCAGGGAGCGCGCCATGCTGAGTCGGTGGCCCGGACGGCGGCCGGACGAACGGGCCCCCTTGCTCCACGACCTGGGGCCCTGAACATGGCGAGGGAGGAGGGGACACACACACATCAACACCCCCGGACACAACAAGGACCGGCTCCCCACAGGGAGAGCAGGAATCCACATTCAGCATCACCTCTCCATTTCGGCTGCATCCGTGTTAATGTAGGACGATAACATCACAAACGACATGGGGCAACACCCTGTACTACATCCTTACTGTACCGACATGTTTTACCTCCTTATGACAAATGTACTCATTGTAAGTCGCTTTACATAAAAGCGCCCTAAATGTAAACGTAAATCTTGTGTAGCAATGATATTTCTGTCCATCCTCCAGCATTGTCTTGTCAAAGTTGTGTGTTATTAGCAATGATAAAACTTTTTTAACAACCGGGCAGATATTAAGAATCAGCATACAGAAGCACTGACAGGAACTTTCAACGCGCCAAAAATTGACCTAAAAATGGCAATTTGGCCGAGCCGAGCCCCAATGTGTTTCAGATCCCAAGATCAGATCGCGGAGAAGAAGCAAAAGCAGCAAGGGACTGCGGCTAATGGGAGGTTATGTCACACAGCCGGGGCATGCCAGCCGGGCCTGCCTGCCAGCAGGGGTTCAAGTCAGACATGTCACCAAATGAGTCCCCCCCCCGGAATTAGACACAGCCAGCCAAGCCCAGTGCCGAGCGTAGAGAGAAACTAGGGGGTCCGGAGACTCATTATATATGAATGGAAGGAAAACCACAGAAAGCTCCTCACACGTCTGTCTGTCCCTTCTCCTCCGAGCACGCTTCAGTGTTCATCACATTGGCCCTCGCCCTCTATTGAATTGCTCTGCGTCGTGCGTCGAGAATAGCTGAACCCAATGCTGGGCGCAGAGGCGAGGAAGAATTGTGGGCAATTACGGCGTATGACATGGGCACTACCCTGTAATTTTCCTGGCTTCCTGCGCGAGATTGTCTTCTTTCTAATCTGACACAGGGGAATTCATGCACACACACTATTACCCGCCATGGTGGATACTGTAGGACGCCGCGTTTTGTGTTTTGGTAGCCAGATTGAGAGGGGTTTTGAAGGACATTGGTTACTTGGAATTGAATAACACATATGCAAATTGAATGACAGAGGATGGTATTTTTTGGGTTACCATAGTTCTATAGTGAATGTCTTTGTCTAGCACGTACGGATTTGGTGTTCTTCAATAACCATTGACCAGTTGAAGGTGAAGTGATGTGCCAACTGCCCAGATTTGGACTAAAACTATTTTGAACATAAATTGAATCCGACCAATACAGCTTGACAGTGATTTTGTGTATTCTGTAGCTCCAGAAGGAGCAAAGAATAGCAAAACAGGGACCTCTTGTGGACAACGAGAAGAACTACATTGGACTCTGCCCTTCTTTCATGACAATGACATCATTGACAGACAACAGGTGCAGTCTAGCGCTCGGTTCACACCCCATGGTTCACACCCACGTGTCCGAAAGTGACCGTTGAAACGATGCTATTGTATTTCACATTCCCTGCCAGCAGGAAACAGCCATGACACCCGGCCGGTGTCTGGGAACGCACAGGGAACATTTTATACTTCCTGGACTGGTGTGAATGTTTAACACAACTTTAACACATATGGTAACAGAAGCTCATGTTATAGACTCACTATGCACAGTGAGTAGTAACACAATGACGCTATTAAACGGTCAGCATATAATATCCAGAAAAATGCCTTGGTAACGTTTTTTAATAACACATGTGGTTATTTTAAAATGCGCTTCGTAAAATGTAAACCCCTAATCTAATTTATCTCGATAAAATTGACTTTTAATCCGAGACATGAAATGTATGCGTTAGTCGAGGGTTATGCTTTAAAGGTGCAGTGTGTTGAATTTAGTGGCATCTAGTGGAAAGGGCAGAAATGGAATATAATATACAACGGTATGTTTTAATTTGTGTATGATCCCATGAAAATAAGAATTGTTTGTGCTACCTTAGAATAAGCCCTTTATATCTACAAAGGGAGAGAGTCCTCTTCTACGGGGCCAACCATGTTTCTACAGGGGCCGATCATGGACAAACAGCTCTAGAGAGAACCCGTTTTTAATTCGTAGTCATAATCCGTGTCTTACTTGTTAACCATAACCTATAGTTTTACAGACAAATGAATCAAATTTATAGATCTCTCAACCTGATCACTTGACACTAGGCTACTCGATGCCGTTGTAGACCATGACATCATTCTGGGTCCCCTATAGGCCACGTAGCTTCACCTACGTTGCTGGAACGGGAGGTGTTGGGGGTGGGGGGGCATCGTTAGATGCCACCATATCCTACACACTTCACCTTTAAGAAGAAATACATCGAAAATATTGGTCTCTGTATGGATCTTCCATACTACTATTTTCTTACTGTGTTGTGGCCTTCCTTCGCGTGTCTTGTGTTCTGTTCCAGGAACCTTTTGGTCCAGTCTACTTTGGGAGGCAGCATCGCGCCGGGGTTGCCCAGACAATACCCGTCCGTATTGATGTGGCTCATGGGCGGGGGCAGGAAGTTGGCGTTAATGCCGGCAAGGCTAACGCTGGAGGGCCAGACGTTAGCCACCACCGTTGGGGGCTCCGGGGCCCCGCTGTGCCCTTTGGGCCCCTTCTGCCTGGAGAACCACCTCTGGCTGTTCCTGAGCGGTCCCCGGAGAAAGTTCTGTTTCTTCCCCGGAGGCAGGGGAGGCGGCGGGGGCTTGAACTGGAACTCAAGCCTGGGGGGCGGGCCTCCGTAGAGGCCACTCAGGGCGTCCGGCCCGGGCAGGGACTCGGTGAGGGGGAATCCCTCGTCCAGGTGGCCTTCGGGATTACAGTGGAGGCTGGGGGTGGACTGGGCCCGGCCCCGCGGGGCGAGTTCTTCATCCGCGGGGTAATCCCAGGGACAGCTGGGGAGGTGGACCCCCGTGTGGCTCCCACCCGGCACCTCGGCTGGGGGGAAATCCCGGTCCATCCTCTCCTCGGGGGGCGAGGCGTTCCCGATGCCGCTGTCTCCAGTGCTGCTGGCGCTGCCCTGCTTGCCCGTGCCCTGGCCATCCTCGTCCTCCTCCGGGGACGGCGCCAGGGCCTCTGCGTCCAGCCTGAGCCGGATCCGCTCCACCGCCTCCCCCATGTCGCCGTACAGCACCGACACAAAGTGCAGCACCTCCTGGGGGGCCGGAGGGAACTCCAGGCAGCCCGCCGCGTCGGGGTCCGGGGTGCAGCGGAACCCGAAACGCCCGGCGATCGCCATGTGGTCCCGGTGGCAGCCCAGCTCCGGGTCGACAAAGAAGACGTGGCAGGAGGCCCGGAGGGGTTCCCCCGGGGGGGGCCGGGCGTCGGAGACGTGCGCCGTGGTGACCAGGCAGAAGAAGCGGGCGTCCTCGGCGCAGACGGCGCCGAGCAGCAGGTTCTCGGCGGGGAACGCGGCCAGCACCGCCCCCGCGTCGTCGCAGAGCCGCACGCAGTCGAACATGACCTTCATCAGCACCAGCGTGTGGGTGTCCTGCTCCGTGCCCAGCTGACGGATGCACCGGCGGATGGCCTCCAGGCAGGACTCCTCCGACTCCACGGTGCTCAGGAGGAGCTCCGTGGAGCTCAGGTAGCCCACCACCATGGTCATGTTCAGGAGGCTCCAGTCCGCGCCGGCCTCCTCGGGGTCGCTGCAGGCCGAGTCCTCGTCCTCCGTGCCCTCCTCCCGGGGCCGCTCCACCAGAGAGTCCAACCGCTGGGCCCAGCGTGACACGTCGGGCTCCGACACCGGCCGCGGCTTGGTCTCAGCCGGCACGACCGGGCCACACACCGGCGGAGGGGCCAGACCATCCGCAACGGTGCGGAACACACTGGCCTTTTGGTAAAGATCCTTTCTATCGCCTTCGTCCTCATCGACAGCGGGCGCCCCGGGGCTCCGCCCTTCCTCCAGCACGGCCAATCGCAGGGGGCCGTCGCAGGTGCCAATCAACTGAACCACGGTCTCGTGGGGGAGGTCGGAAACGTCGGCGCCGTTGACGGCCATGAGGCGGTCTCCTTGTTTCAGGCCCACCCGCGAGCCGGGGCCACCCTCCAGGATGGCGCTGAGGAGGCAGGGTCCCTGGCCCGTCACCGTGAAGCCGTAGCCGGCGCGACCTCGAACGACCTCCACGTGTCTGGTGTCCCCCGGCGGGGGATTAAGTTCGAGGTCGAGACGCCGCCGCACACCCTCAGGCTGCCCCATGATCCTCATCTGTGTTGTGCGTTTCCCGTGGGAACCGCGACACTTGTGTTTGTTTGGTTTGAGTGCCGGCACCGAGGTGCTGTTGTCATCCTGAGTGTACACAAAGAGACACAGGGTTTGATTTCGATTCAACAACTCATCATTTAGAATACATTTGAACAAGCTTTTTCTTATTTTAACCAAAATAAGACATTCAATTCCAATGTTTGGCAAACTTTCTTTGCCTAGGCATTGTTTTATTTTCTGACCCAGGAGTGACAAGGTAATTCTAAATCCGACAGATTGCATTTAAACGAATCCCCCCCCTCCGCCCACACAACCCCCACAACCCTGCCAGCTGGACTCGCCTCAAGAACAGTTCAATCACAGACCCCCAACCCCCCTTCCTCCGCCTGTTCAGAATGACGTTAACACCACCCACTTAAGTGCACTGGCTTCTTTATTTAACTCATTTTGAAATGTTGTTTTGACTTCAGGCACGCGTTGTGTGAAGCGGTGGCCTCGGACTTTAACCGGGTCACCGGGCAGAAAGGTTTACTCAAGTTTAAAGTTTGTAAAAATCAAATCACAAAATCACAGCACAGCGGCTGCTCCACAAGAGTCACATTGCGGAGTACAATTACCTATTCAGCTCCTCTGGAGTTTGGTCCAACTTCCCAAGAGGTATCCGAGTGCCCTTACATCGACGGGAATCCACACGTGTACATTTTTTTGGCATCAAAACTTTAAAGATTCCCTTTTTTTTTCCACCAAGTATCCCCCCTCGGTGTGGAAGTGCATATGGACCGAGCGCCACCCCCTCCATTGACTGCTGGGATTACAAAGCGTCTTTCATAGTAACCATGACACCGTAACGTCTACGGTCCACGTGACACGTCCTTGAGCCAATCGTGGCGTTTGTCATGTTCAATATTCAAATGTTTGAAATGATCCCATTGGCTGTGAGTTATCGGGCACTAACAGTTTGAACGTGGTGTCATAGCGGATTACGAATACAATGGCCTGGGAACGCACACTATGGCCTGTGTAAACATAAGGAATTGTGACTAAGTTAATTAAATATGTTAATCGTGTGGTTACATTGTTTTGTTGCAAAGTGTAGTACTACAAATAATAAACAACAAAACATAAGGAAGTTAAATATTACACAAGTGTATTGATAAGGGTTAGAAAAAAAAAACCCTCCTTTTCCAATACAATTGTATTTGGCAGTGCAGAGGTACATTGGATAACTACCTGACCTTATTCTAACAACTATGTATTCTATCATTGGCTTTGTTGAATGAAATGCACTGACTTGACTTTGTTCCACTCGTTAACAATGCAACTGGTCAAAGGGTAGTAACGGCTCAGGCACTGCGTTACAGAACCCGTAACACACCTTCAAAGATCCTATGGTGTTAACACCAGCCACAGATTCACTTCATAATCGGTCAAAAGATAGAAGGACAGTAGACAGTGGCGACTCAATGATTTATTGGCTTAACATCGCATAAAACGGAGCATATAGTAATATTCGGCATATCATGCTCATGCTAATAACTCCTCTCAGAAATGCAGTGAATGAACAATACAATGAATGGACAAGTAGGTTATGGGTGGATATTTAAATGTTATAGCAAGATCTCTGTTGATAAAATAAAACATGTAGCTTTTGCCAGTCACCTCTATGTCCATAACCTTTCTCTATATAACATACACTTTTCAATATAGTTGACAACAATTGTGTTAAAAAAAATAAAAATGCTATTTTGCTCTACAAAAACAGAATGTTTTGAATGAAACCATCCATGTCTATATACAATATTGACTGAAATCATGAGCTGAAATAGTTGCATGAAGATTTCAACGACGGTATGGTTTTGGTTTCCCACCCTATTCTGGCACAAACGCAAAAATAAAAAAATATAGTTGGCTAGTCAGCAGCCTGTGCAATCAAAGACTATCTTCAGTATGATACGGGGATAAATGATCAATGGACTGCCTTCAAAAAGATCTGGCAGCCGAGTCAATCTGGTACCCACTAGTGTTGACTCGTTCGCGAACGAATCAGTTCGAATGAACGAATCGTTAAGACGAACGAACTGAACTGGTTCCTCTCTCTCTCGTTCGTCTCGTTCGCCTCGTTCGTTCTCAGAGTCGACTCCTCCCAGACCCACTAGTCGCTGACTCGCTGACAGTTCGTTCACTCACTGTGTGAGTGGTGAGGAGGGACCGACTGAGAGACGTCACGACTCACGAGAGCCAGCCAATCGTATGCTGTTCTAGGACTGAGTCTAGGACGCTCTTGTTGAATTTTAGTCAATGAGAGACAGAAATCAAAAGGTTTAATGGGGAAAAAACAAATGGGCTTAGTGAGCGATTGGCCATCACATTGGCCATCTGTTGCATGGACGTATTTAAAGGATGCATTGTACATATTTATGATTCGAAATTCGTCCCTTCCTTTATACCACATTTTTCACAACCTACCAGCTCTCGTTGTGAAGACTAGTCACCGCGCAATTCGTTTCAATGGAAATCGCGACAGTATACTTTCAACATAAAGTGTACATATTTATAATTTGAAATTCGTCCCAGCCTTTATACCAGAAACTCTAGAGTCTATAGTGTAGCGACCCTGGGACATTTAAAGAGTTTGTGTGTTATGTGTTGCATTGTATTTCGTTGTCCGTTATGCCAGTTGTTCTATGTGCATGCATTGGATGCTCTTGTCAATCAGTGTGGGGGGCGAATCATCAGGTCAGCTGGGGGAGGGCCTTGGGAAAACAGGAGGGTGGGGGCTTGCCCGCGTAACCGGTTGTTGTTAGTGTGGCTTTTTGCCGTTGGTTACGGGTTTTCAGTGACCTGGTTTGTCACCGGCGAGGTCATTACAATAGCGTATAACTGCGTTGTCTGATGACAGTTTAATGCATTTTTCACAATTAACCAGCTCTCGTTTTGAAGGCAGTGTTCATTTTGGCAGCTAGATTTAGTCTTTGGCTGCACAGGGTTCTGTTTATGGGAGCCTAAAACACCCGGGACCCCCACCATCATTGCTAAATCAAGTCTATTATTTTGCTGATATGTTAAACATCCAATAATCAACTACACCCCCCATCCCGCTGCGTTTGGTTAAAGTTGTAATGTTGATGTATGAGAATGAGAACGAGGGAGGCGCTGAGTCTGAGCCGTTCATTCCATGATTCTACCGGAAACTCGACTGAACCGGAAACTCGACTGAACGAACGAACGCACGAACGAGGGGCTGAGTCTGACTGACTCAGAGAACCGTGTATGATTCGATTCACCGCTACCGGAAACTCGACCGAACAAACGAACGAACGAACGAACGAACGATTCGCGAACGACTCCTCTTGGCGAACTGAATGACGCGAACTGGTTCGCGGAAACGAATCACTAAATCCAACCCTAGTACCCACACCGGCTCATCCTTCTCATGCATCTATAAATATCTACAAGAGAACACCCTGCGAGTCCGTCCGTGAAACTCCTTCCAGGACCTTCCGTCGTCACACCGGGGGGGGGGGGGTGTCAAGCGTCTCACGGCTTCCCCAGGTCTTGGGCCCCGCCCTGGGCCCACGGTGTGGCCGAGCCAGGGAGGGTTGGCTGCACCAGCTTCTCCAGTAGGTTCATCATGCGTTCCTGGAGCTGCAGAGTCTGGATCTGGAGGAAGTTCTGCTGCTGCAGGGCCCGGCGCACCTCCCGACTGCTCTCCTCCATGGAGCGGCTCACACGCCGCTGCTCCTGGAGCATGGCCCTCATCAGACGCAGCTTCTTCCTCTTCATGGACACCAGCTTCCTGTCCACGCGCTTCCTCTTCCCCGGACGGGAGCTGCAGGGAGACATGGAGTTTTGAGTTTAAAGGATACGCTTGTTTTACCTTAAAGTAATTTGTTTGAAGGTTAAACCTAGGGTAGGCCGTTTGTTTTTTTACATATTTGTCAAAATATGCTTGACACCCTGACGGCAGTCAATAAATCAAATGCTCTGACAAAGAAAAAGAGAAAAAACCTGAAGGGTCTGGTTTTTTTGGGTTGGATACTTTCAAAATCAAGTTTAGCCTGACTGGTTTATCCCCAAAAATCTACCCTAGCTTGAGTTGTGGATATGCAAGAAAATAATGATTAGCTGGAACTGGACATTTTGGTTGGAGTTTTGTTTGTCACATATTCAACATGAAAGAGGCAAACTTTTGGGAGAAAAATATTTTAAATACATGAAATTAAGATATTTATAATTAGCAGGCCCACTGTTGTTATTCTTTCAAAATATTTTTATAATTATTATTCCTCCAACCCATTTTTCTTAGTTATATTCTGTATATACTATAACAGTTTTGAGGAATCAACACCAAAGCAGTACCAAACAGTTGGTCAATGCAGTGTGCGTCATATTTGTATTCTTTTCATTTTATACGGAAAGTGAATGAGGCAAAAATGCTCAAATCAACAACTACAAAGGTAAAGACGAGGGAGAAAAACTAGTATGGACACCGGATGTTAGGAGCTCTCCAAAAGGTGTGTGTGGTTTGGAGTGTGTGAGGTCAATTGCTGATGCAGAGTGAGATGGATTGGACTCTGGCCCTGCGTTTCAATAGCCATGCTACCATACTATTTAGTATGCCAGAAGAAGATTTAGTATGGAAAAAATTCCAGGATATTGTACTATATCCGGTCGCATTTCGCGGCATGCAAGCCAGCATGCTTTTTGGTTGTTCTAACCCACATTCCTCTCCACAACAGAAGACAAGTCATCGACTGAGCCTGGCCCTACAGGTGTTCTAATCAGTCAGTGCCCGAAGTTACTACTTTACAACCTTGTTGATAACCAACGTTTAGGAAAACATGTACTTTTAATTCAGCCTTGGGTGAAATCGAAGCGTAGTGTGTACTGAATGCATGTTGATGATGATAGGGGGTTTCACTTTAGAGGGGGTAATGGCATGACACCAACTTCCTTCCATCTTCTGAGTCACCTTTTTAAATAAATCGCCGTTTCTCGTTTTCCGACGGCGACAACCATAAACATGTAAAGAATATATAAATTATATTTATAAAGAAATAAGAATTGTTTATATGTCTATGGAGACAACAACACAACTACCGTCTCCTTCTACTTCCGGCTCACGTCCCCCGGCCGCAAGATTTCGAGCATGCTTAGAACGCGAAGTCCGACGCGGGTTTACATGCAGGTAGAAACCGGACTATCGTCGAGTTATCTAGGTGTTCTTATCCGATCTCGCTTGTCCGCTCATGTACCGATTTCGGTCCGAAGTGGATCGGGTAATGGTGTTTACATGCATTTTAACAGTCTGGTTGAGGTCTTATTCGTTTCTTTATCCGATAATGACTGCATGTAAACTCACTGAGCGACATCACCTGTAGTATGTCCCAATTGTATGCATACTGTGTGCAACGGGGTGCAGTTTGTAAGGGTTACTGCAGTATGAGATTAAGAATGCAGTCGGGCTGGTTGAGGCTGCACACACGTGAAGCCTTGGATAATCATGCACACAGGTTGAACCAACCATCCCAACCACACACACACGGAAGATGGCTGACACGAAAGCTCACCTAACCCTAACACCTTCTCTGTGTATCATGTAGTCATAACTCTGCATTAAACTGATTTATACATCCACACCCTGTGTCCTTGAATCGTGGGGGGGGCAGTAAAAGCGTGTCGCATGGACATTGCTACAGTGTGGTACCGCTTTGACCAAAGGGGGGCGCTATACCTCACGGCCTAAACCTAAACGGCCAATATGTGCACACTCCTACACGCACACATACACGCACACTTCACCAACTCGCCTGGAGTCCAGTGACTGGACGCTGTCCGAGCTCAGCGAGTCGACCACTTCCTGTTTCATCTCCATCTCGTCTGAGGAGCCGGTGTACTCGGGCAGGAAGCCTATGAGGCCCCCGGCCCCGCTGCGGGCCCCGGGCCCCTGGCCCATCAGGCCCTCCGAGGACTTGGTGGAGGAGGTGGAGGGCCCGCCCCCGGCCACCGCGTGGAACTCGAAGGAGCTAAGCCGCCCGTTATCCGGCGGCTTGGACAGGATGGTCTCGATGGCCTTGAAGTAGGGCCAATCAGGGGCCTCGCTGGCCTCCTCGCTGTTGCACTTGAGTCTCCTGGAGAGCGATAGGAGGTAAGAGAGGGGGCGGGTCACGGCCAGTGTTACGGTGAACGGTGGAATTCAGTGAACGGCCTTCGGAACAGGAGAGAGAAGAACCGAGAGGGCCTCATGCTGGACCCTATCAGAGTATAAACCTAAACACACAATCTGAATGAACCAAACCCCGGTTACCTGTACTGGAAGGACATGTTGGTGATCTTCATCTTGATCTCCTCCTTGTGGCGCAGTTCCCCGGTCAGCTCCAGGAACCTCTGGGACATCTTCTCGTACACCTTGGCGTTCCTCTTGCTCATCTTCAGTTCGTTGTGATGCTCCTCCCACACAAAGAGCAAGGCCTTCATCTCTCCGTCGGTCCAGTTGCGGGCCCGCCTGTGCTTCTCACTGTGGCCGGGCAGAAGGTAGCTGAAATTGTCCTCTGAAGCCATTGTTAAAAACAGCCTGTTTTCCAGCCTACTGCACAGAACAGTCTTTAGAGTGTGTGAGGGTAAAAAGCCCTTTGCCTTGCTGAGATCTCTCTCTAGACTTTACAGTGAGCAACCCTGTGCATTAACACACAGTCACCGCCACCTAACCGTCTCCTTTCCCCCGCACAGCTTAGCTGAAAGAGCCCTCAAAATGGGGCCTAAGGCAGGAGAGAGATCCGGTTAAAAGCTTTTAGTAGGGGGTGGGGGGGGGGTTCGTCACAAGTTGCCCTGGCAACGGTGAAAGGGGCCCTCTGTTTTCCCTCCCTTTTTTCCCTCCCAGGCCACTCCCACCAGCGCTTTTTCTCGCGCGGGCTCCGCTGGCTCCACAAAAAGCTTTTAGCTGAAAGGCTGCAGTGAGAGAGCGCGAGAGGCTGCTGACAGCTTTGAAATATAACACTCGAGGGAAGGGCGGGAGAGGTGAGCGAGGACACTGGCAGGGAGGGGGAGCGGGTAGTGTGTTTCCTTGGCAACTAGACTACGGCAGGCTGCCAATGCGCGGTTGCTTTTTAAAAGCTTTTTAGTAATAGACAAGTCTATTGTGGCCGGGAGTAAGAGGATTTGCCTCAGCACCATTAGCGTTTAAGGAAATACTTTCAGTTGGCACGCACTAAAAAAATAACAAGGACGCGTTTAACACGTGGGGAGAGAGGAGACAGGCAGAGAGTCAGGCGGAGAGACATGCACAGACTACATCAGCCGTCCACACAAATCCACAGCGAAACGAGAATGCATGGTTAAAATGCGCATTTCATATAAGCATTATATTAAAAGAATGCCCTCGCCTCTCTCTCTCTCTCTCTCTCTCTCTCTCTCTCTCTCCCCCTCGCTCTCTCTCTCGCCCTTCCCACCGAGGTAGCAGGCATACACAGATCTTTGACTCATCTCACTTTATCTTCATTATAATTAGTGCCACTTTTTTGCTCTCTGTCCGTCTGAACACGACTTCAACCCGATTAGGCTCATCTGATCTGGCCAAAATCATTGCCCATCTGCTCCTAAACTGACAGTCGGGCGATTGACCGATATATATTGTTGCTTATACGCAATTTGGTAGCTCTGGCAATTGGGAATGAAATGATCAAGTGAGAGTTGATGTGAAATGGGCCAGGCCTAGGGGTCTTCTGTAATGTGTACCGTCAGTATTATGTCTGAGTGGTCTTGTTGACTCTGAGTAACAGATGGCCCTCTAGATGTCAAATTCCTGAGGGAATCCTCTTAGTGGAATTATGATTCTAACATTTTTGCTGTTAGATCTGCTTTCCTTTAGAAGGATTATTTAAGTTTAATATAATTGCAGTTTATAGATGGACCCTATTGTCATAAAATATATAAATAGGTCTTATTCATAAACCTTCCAATTTGTAACTTTATATGTTTCAGGCTTGGTAATGTTATTTTTCCTTTGTTTCCTTTTTTCTTCGAGTTAGGTGGACATAATCCACGTTTGTAATCCAAGAGAGTAGACAGACTAATCTAGAGTTAAGGGAGTCATTCAAAAGCCGGCTATTTAACAATAATGTAATTGGCTTACTGAGAGCAAAGTCCTAGCAAGTCATTTTCTTTGTACATTTGTTGGCATTCCCTCATACATAAAAAATATGGGTAAAACAGTTCGTTCAACACAGCCTGCATGTTATGTTTATCGCTGGTTGGCCTATATAATTTGGGAGATTGATAACAGAATGTATGCATACTTATTTTGATTTGGATGTTTTTTCAAGTAGCAATAGCCTACATGCCTATTTAATAACACTTTAGCAAAGTGGAATATTTGATTATCCATTGCATGGAAATCCTTATTTCAATAAGATTGCATTAAGTGAATTATCTATATGTAGTCCGATCCAAGAAGAAATTAGTTGTTAATAATTGGCAGCCTGTTACATGTTTTATATTTTTAAGTATTTTAACCCTTTAACCTCAAATAAGTCGCATATTTGCTGTCAATGAGTCTGGTAAATCAGTGCCGTTTACTTTGAAGAGGTCTGAATAATTGTTAAAATGTGAAAAGGGACTGCCGTGAATTAAATGAACTAAAAATCCAATTAGTGTTCAGACAGGCACCTGCACAAAACTGAACTGACACACGGGTCATTTTTACAAATTTAATAGTCCCACTGTACTGAATATTCAATGCAAGTTGCCAACTTTTTTATACATGTTACTGCGGCCATTGAATCACCACCTAATTTGTACAGTTTTCATTTACCAGCTTTTTAAAATAAAAATAAAAACAGTCTTTAGATTCAAAACACTGCCCTCAGCGAAGGATAACTAGATTAACATTTCTTTTGGAAAAGGGAATAAAACAGTGAGAATATAAAAATAAGACACTTTATGCATGAAAGCAATATGTGGCCACAAGATCCGATTGTTCCTAAAATAAATGCAATGAGATGTGTATAAGAATCAGCAATCCTGGGCTAATTTCTAGAGAATAGAATTTAATTGGTTTTCGGACAGAAATGTAACCACCAAAAAAATGCATCTCTTAAAATAGACCAGTAAAATGACATGCTGTTACAGTGTACACAAGTAATATTTTACTTTTAACTAAGAGGGGCCATACTTCACCATGTTGGAACCAGAAATGTTTGCACTTCAAAATAAAAATCACTCACGAAAACCTCCAGACATGACATGAAACAAAACATTAAACAAATAAATCCTCCAGAGTGCGTCTCTGATCTGTAGTTGTATCTTAGAAAACGTTTAATGTAAATTGTGTGCACATAAAACACATACAAACAGCGCATACATAAAATAGAAAGTATAAATGTCTCGTTTTCACATCGGCCTACACCATTACACATCGCTGTGGGTCTTTTAAAGTAAAAGCGCCGTGTGGCCCAATCGACACGGCCGTTTTGGCGACGTCTGAAAACAAGTCGAGCTGATAGTTTGCTTCTAGAGCGTTTTTCTCTAACCGTTTCTCATATAATAGAGGACGGGGGGATATATTTGTCGAGGTGATAACAGTGGGTGTTTGTTTTGTGATCGACGAGATTAAGCGTCTCGTTTGAAACGGTATAGTCACTCATAAGGAGTCCAGAGAGCGTTCTTTGTGCAAGACTAATGGCGTTAAATGTTTTTTTGGTGTATAACCAATCAGTAGGCCTAACCCCCTTTGTTGGAAAGGAGGTATTCGAGATCTGTCTTGTGATAAACCTAAGAAAATAGGAAAAAAAATAAACACATTGTGTGCCTCTGCTCGGACACACTAAGTAACGTCGATATGTGCAGCCTTTACCTAAATCTAAAATTGATTCACCAAAGGGGGTTGGCAAGTAGTATAGAAAATCATCACAGCTATACCTATAGCTTATCCTTAGCCATCAATCGCTCTCTTTCTCTCACTCTATCTCTCTCTCTCTGTCATAATTCTGTCAGATCAAAGTATGCTATTAAATATGGCATGTAAAAGTATATATAAATGATATCAATGGAAACAACGTCAGATAACATATCAAGTATTCATATTATACAGCAATGCATTTTCAAAATGATAGGATTTAGACGACCTAAAAAGGAATGTAATCCCCAACACGAACCACTAGAGGTCAGAAAACATCCATGCTGTGATGTTCAGTCCCACACTTGAAATATTTTAAAAGCAGTTTTCTGAATTGTAAATCTGTTATTTTTTCACCTTTGTTTAACCTACCGTCCATCGACAACTTTGTTATCATATAAAAGAAAAACACTGATATTCTGTGATGAAAATTCCACCTTTTTCCCTTCTCTTTCATCGTTCAAGTTAATTTAATTTTTCCCTCGACTATGATATCATATAGCAGCACTATTGGCAAACTTCACCGTTTCCCAAAATCAGAAAAATTAAGAGTTAGTTACATTCTTGATATCCTTTTTCTGAACTCCACAGTATAAATGACACGTTTCTTTTTTTAAAATCTAAACACAGTTGAATGTGCACAGTGATCCCCAACACTTCACTGAATAACCGTTGCAATCTCGACACCTTTGTTGTTTCAGGAAAAAAGGAAATAAATCAATGATTCCCCATTTAGCGTAGGAAAACTGATTATTCATGCAGTCGGTCGAGACTTCTGAAGCTCAGTGGTTTGGAGCTGGAGTGCTAATCTCTCTATTTTGCTTTAAGGTGTCCGAAGTTTTCGCACTTGAATGAGTGTGTGTTTTGTTTTTGAGTCGTACTTCATCTCCCTTTTATCCACTTCAGTCAGTTCTGTTTGTAGTTACCGTCACTGCTCAATAAAAAAACAAGAAAAACGGTTTCTTTACTCCGACAAACTCATCAGGGTTTGGCGAATCTATCCCGACACCTCGGCAACGGTTTATCATTGTTTCGGACACTCACGTCACTCACGTCGCTCCGATGTCTCACGAAACCTCATCTTCTGGTTGCCGAGCGACACTCCCCCCCCCACACCTTTGGCCCCGCCTCCATTCATTGTCTCGCTCTGTCTTTCCCCTCACACCTCCCCTTCCTGCTCTCCCATTGGCTCAGGCGATAGTCCCCGCCCCCTCAGTCTTTGGGTAGACACTCCTCCTCGGTGATGCCCTGGGCCTTGAGCTCCTCCAGGACGTTGTCAAGGTGACCGGGGTCCGGGTAGCCGTGGCCCGTCAGGTTGGAGCCGAACTCCGTCTTGTGGTGGACCTCGTTCCAGATGACCGTGTCCGACTCGCCCGTAGTGCTGGACGTCCCCACGGAGAAGATCAGCCGGCGGTCCCAGGCAACCAGCAGCAGCCTCAGGACCTGGGGGGGGAGGGGAGGGAGAGAGAGAGGGAGGGAGGGGGAAGGAGAGGGAGAGAGAGAGAGAGAGAGAGAGAGAGAGGAGAGGGAGAGAGAGAGGGAGAGGAGAAGGAGAGGGAGAGAGAGAGAGAGAGGAGAGAGAGGGAGAGGAGAAGGAGAGAGAGACAGAGAGAGGGAGGGAGGGAGGGCAAGAAGGAGGGAGAAGGAGAGGGAGGGAGAGAGAGAGGGAGAGAGCGAGAGCCAGTATTAGATTGGCATCATACATTTTACATTCTTGAATATTTTTCACATTTGATGATTTACTTTGGCTTTGCATACATTAAAACCATATCTAAACCAATCGAATAATATGTATGTATGACCCTTTAACACATACAGATATTACTATGTACAAATATAGCAGTTCTCAAAAAAAATCTAAAAACAAAAAATATGGTTAATTTTCATCTGCTTCGGCAACGTCAACACGTCTCCCTCCCTATGCCGATAAAGTTATTTCTAATTGAACAGAAGAAGCAGGAGCGCGAGAGCAGGGAGGTCTGCCCGTGCGCCGGACGGCAGAGCGCCTTGCGTGGTCCTTTACCTTGCGTCCCTTCTCGCTGTCGGGCAGGTAGCAGTGGCGGGGGAAGCCGCGCGCCGTGAAGGGCTTGCCCGGGTTGGGGTGCTCCGGGCCCTGCCACGCAGCCACAAACAGGGTTACCCATCATGCACCAGTAGAACACTCCTCGACTCAATCCTCACAGCACAACACGGCGGCGCTGCGGCCGCCCGGGATCAACACTGGGCCGCGTCTAGGGGGGGCGCGTCTAGCGGGGGTGTATCTAGGGTGTGTGTGTCTAGGAGGGTGTGTCTAGAGGGTGTTTGTGTCTCGGGGGGGGGGGCGTGTCTAGAGGGTGTTGGTGTCTCGGGGGGGCGTGTCTAGGGGGTGTTGGTGTCTCGGGGGGGGCGTGTCTAGAGGGTGTTGGTGTCTCGGGGGGGCGTGTCTAGAGGGTGTTTGTGTCTCGGGGGGGCGTGTCTAGAGGGTGTTGGTGTCTCGGGGGGGCGTGTCTAGAGGGTGTTTGTGTCTCGGGGGGCGTGTCTAGAGGGTGTTTGTGTCTCGGGGGGGCGTGTCTAGAGGGTGTTTGTGTCTCGGGGGGGCGTGTCTAGAGGGTGTTGGTGTCTCGGGGGGGCGTGTCTAGAGGGTGTTTGTGTCTCGGGGGGCGTGTCTAGAGGGTGTTGGTGTCTCGGGGGGGGGGGGGCGTGTCTAGGAGTGTTGGTGTCTCGGGGGGGGCGTGTCTAGAGGGTGTTTGTGTCTCGGGGGGGCGTGTCTAGAGGGTGTTTGTGTCTCGGGGGGGCGTGTCTAGGAGTGTTGGTGTCTCGGGGGGGGGGCGTGTCTAGGGGTGTTTGTGTCTCGGGGGGGCGTGTCTAGAGGGTGTTGGTGTCTCGGGGGGGCGTGTCTAGAGGGTGTTTGTGTCTCGGGGGGGGCGTGTCTAGAGGGTGTTGGTGTCTCGGGGGGGCGTGTCTAGGAGTGTTGGTGTCTCGGGGGGGGCGTGTCTAGGAGTGTTGGTGTCTCGGGGGGGGGCGTGTCTAGAGGGTGTTGGTGTCTCGGGGGGGCGTGTCTAGAGGGTGTTTGTGTCTCGGGGGGGCGTGTCTAGGAGTGTTGGTGTCTCGGGGGGAGCGTGTCTAGGAGTGTTGGTGTCTCGGGGGGGCGTGTCTAGGAGTGTTTGTGTCTCGGGGGGGCGTGTCTAGGAGTGTTGGTGTCTCGGGGGGGCGTGTCTAGGAGTGTTGGTGTCTCGGGGGGGGGGGCGTGTCTAGAGGGTGTTTGTGTCTCGGGGGGGCGTGTCTAGGAGTGTTTGTGTCTCGGGGGGGCGTGTCTAGGAGTGTTTGTGTCTCGGGGGGGCGTGTCTAGGAGTGTTGGTGTCTCGGGGGGGGGGGCCGTGTCTAGGAGTGTTGGTGTCTCGGGGGGGGGCGTGTCTAGAGGGTGTTGGTGTCTCGGGGGGGGGGGCCGTGTCTAGGAGTGTTGGTGTCTCGGGGGGGGGCGTGTCTAGAGGGTGTTGGTGTCTCGGGGGGGCGTGTCTAGGAGTGTTGGTGTCTCGGGGGGGCGTGTCTAGGTGTGTTTGTGTCTCGGGGGGGGGCGTGTCTAGGAGTGTTGGTGTCTCGGGGGGGGGGCGTGTCTAGGGAGGTTTTCTCCAGCGGGGTGCGTCCAGCCTACCTGGATGCCGGGGGGGATGTTATAGATGATACGGATGGTCTTGCAGTCGGGGTGGCCGGGCAGTGAGTGGGGGATGACGTGGTACTCCATCTTGCCGGGCGGCTGGTTCCCGGTCTTCACGCCGTAGATGGTCTTGCAGGTGGGGCACTGCAGGCTGCCGTCCTTGTTGCCGTTGTTGTACATGGCCACCAGGCACTGCAGGTGGTACTGGTGGCCGCACTGCGCCAGCCGGCCCACCGACTCGGCCCGCGAGATGCCCCCCACGCCGGGGCCCTTGTAGCCCGAGGGCCCGGCAAGGGCCTCCATACAGATGGTGCAGTCCTGAGAGGGAGAGGGGGAGGGAGAGAGGGAGAGAGAGAGGGAGAGAGAGAGAGAGAGAGAGAGAGAGAGAGAGGGAGGGAGAGAGAGGGAGGGAGAGAGAGAGAGAGAGGGAGAGAGAGAGAGAGAGAGGGAGAGAGAGAGGGAGAGAGGGAGAGAGAGAGAGAGAGAGGAGAGAGAAAAACAACAGACAGAGAGAAGAAGTGTGGACACAGAGACAGATAGACAGAGAGAGACACACACACACACACACACAGACAAACAAGATGGAGAGACAGAGAGAGAGAGAGAGATAGAGGAACAGAGAAAAAGAGAGAGAGACCGAGAGAAACATTCAAGATAAATCAATTCCCCAAAATCAGAAGCAGGTGTTTTTCCATCCAGCAGTATGGCAATGTTAACAATATCCATGGCCCTAATTAAAAAAATCACAAAGACATCTAAAAAGGACATCCTCGGTGGCTCGGGTCCTTACCTCCTCGGGGGGGTTGCGGACCTTCTGCAGGTACCTCTTCACCACCTCCTCTGGGGTCTTGCCTACAAGACAAAACAGACGGGGGTCGGAAAGTGTCTAGGTCTGGTCCTGTGAAGACTGGACCGTAGCATTCAAAGGGGGGGTGGAGGGGGATTCTACCTACCTTTGCGGGCCTGTTTCTTGGTGGTCTTGCGGCAGCAGTGGCCAAGCCCCGGCACGGGTTTGATGTCACTCTTGCTGACCGGAGGAGGGTGGAGCACCAGCTTGGGGGGGCGGGTCAAGCAGACAGGAAGTCCTGCCGCACTCATCAGAATACCTGTAATACCTAGGCACAGCCAGCAGGGGGAGAGGGGCGAGTGTTGGAATGCAGCTCTCAAAACTCCACATCCTGGAAATAATTTGTCGACCATATTTGGTAAGATCCGGGGACGCGATCTTAGCACTCGACCTAACCTCACTGATACTAAACGCTCAGACAAAGGAGAACGGTGTCGGATGTGAGGTCAGCCCGCCTGCCAGGTTGTTATCTTCTTCAAGAAGAAAAGAAAAAATGAAACTCTACGCATACAAGTAAATATTCACGCTTGTGTTAACTTAAAGTTAAACTTTTAAAGGAAAATAGTGCATTGTCAAGAAGTCAGTGCCATTGGTTCAATTTGGCATTTTTATGCAAGACTTTCCCGACTCTAGTCACGTAAAGTCGGTCTTGGTCGAGTTTGGTCGAATTCTTCTTACCTGCCAGTGCCGGATGTACAGGGCTGGACCCGTTCAGGTTCTTCACCGGTACCGTCGGAACCCTGGCGGAAGAAATAAACAAAAACATACATTCAGAAAAAGCTGCAGTACATGTCAGAACAGAAGGCTCCCATTAAGACGTCAACAACAACAACAACAACGACAACGACAGGGCGATGACCCGCCTCGTCAACAGACGGCTGTGGGCTAGCGCGTGGCCCTCGCGGTGTTTGCAGGTTAAGGAGCTTTTCGCTGAGTCATGCGGCGCTAACACATTCACGAGTCGCGCGGCTACGTTGCCAAGTAAGGCTACAGTCTGTGAGGCCCTTAGGAACGCTGTGGTCGGGGTGTTAAACACAGACGTGTGTGTGGTATGTGTCTCGCAGTTGTGCGTTTTATCTTTGTTAGCGTATTTTACTGATACACTTATTTATTTTTTTAACCGTATTGTGAAATGTTTTGGGGTTTTTCTGAGTGGGATTTCACCACAGAGGTGAAGACCAGCTTTATCGGCTGACAAGACTATAAACGTTTTCCTTGTTTTCCGTTTTCCATTCCTTTGTGTCTTTAAGTGAGTAACTACTAATAAAAAATCTGTAATACAGCCAAAAGCCAGTGTCAATATACGTGTGATGTTTAAATGAAAGGAAACACACACGCCAGCTTAATAACAGCTTGGTTGCAGCTTGCTGTGTACTTACGTACACACATACACACACAAACTGGTTTAAAGTCTAAATAACACATTTATTTTCCATGTTTGTCACCATAATATTGACATCACATTATCTACCCATCACTCAATAAAGTACAATGCGGCCCAAATGTAAAACCACATATCTAAAACAACACAATTACATTACAAATACTCACCCTCTGCCTGTTTGAATAATAGTCATCTTTCTCTAACGCAAAATCAGGATCCTACTCCAGAGCCAATTTGGACGGGCTCCTGTGTTGATATCCGTACTCCCACTTGTTCTCCCACTTAGTTTACCTCTGAGATGGGTGAGTAATACTGTCTCTACGTCTCTCTCTCCCTCTCTCTCCCCTGTCTGTCTCTCTCTCTCCTGCTCTCCCTCTCGTTGTGACTCTCTTTGTTCCTCTCTCTGTCTCCCTCTCTCTCTGTCGCCTTCTTCCACTCTC
Organism: Pollachius pollachius; assembly: GCF_949987615.1. Lineage (NCBI taxonomy): Eukaryota > Metazoa > Chordata > Actinopteri > Gadiformes > Gadidae > Pollachius > Pollachius pollachius. The sequence goes on from NC_136953.1 coordinate 13,637,124, forward strand.
TCTCGTTCTCTCTCTGTCTGTCGCTCTCTTTGTCTCTCTCTCCCTCTGTCTCTCCCACTGTGTCTCTCCCTCTGTGTCCCTCCCTCTGTCTCTCTCCCTCTCATGTGGAAGCGTCTGAGCCTAGCCTCCACCTCTTATAGGGCTTATCCACCTGTTTCCATCTGTTGGAAGACTCCTGCCCCGGAAGTCTCCCCCCTTCCTACGTCACTGAGGGGGGAGATTACCCCGTCACTCACTGCGTCACCATGACGACGCGCTACCATATGCAGAAATAAGCGCATCCGGCATCACAGGATTAGTGTGATATACATAACGTTAGCGTTGGGCGTCGAATGTCTACAAGAGGTCTTTATCACAGAGGTGCAACAGTAGGGGCGAACACAGGTGTATCTCATGACGTTACGATGGGCACGTTACCTACAGATCCATAATTAACCTAACAAGCCACACCTGTGTTACCCTCTATGATAAAGGTCTATTACAACCCGTGATGCCTACAGTATTCATGACAGTGTTGGTCAGTGCTGTCCAACTCATGCACAAACGCAGACACATAGATATAACAAAGACTATCTCAAATTCGATTATTTTTATTCTATTTACTGTACAGAATACCTCTACTTATTGTTTTTGCAAAACTTTAAATGTTCAAATCTTACAGATTTGTTATTCTATATAGGGCTAATTGTTTTAATTGTTATTTTATTTCTTATTTTTATTATATTTGAATAATATTAATTTAAAATTTGAATGTTACACAATCTTTAATAGCACTGCCACTTTTCATTTCACTGCATTTCTAACATGCATACATGTACGTGACCAATCAAACCCTTGAGTCACTACCATCACGCCAATGTGTCAGTTCAAACCAACCACAAACGGCTGTCATCCACCTCCAACACGCAGGGGACGAGGGCCCAGTGGTGGTTTGGAGGTGACACTTACTCAAGGGGAACATTGAAAGGGCCAGCGCGGGTATGGGAGGAGCCTCCGAGAGGATTGCAAGCGCGGATTACGTCAGGCCAGAGAACCGAGAATACACAGAGAAGAGGGAGAGAGGGAGAGAGAGAGAGAGAGAGAGAGAGAGAGAGAGAGAGAGAGAGAGAGAGAGAGAGAGAGAGAGAGAGAGAGAGAGAGAGAGAGAGAGAGAGAGAGAGAGAGAGAGAGAGAGAGAGAGAGAGAGAGAGAGGGGGAGGGGTTTCCTCTGTGTGATTAGGGAGGAGACGGAAGCGCTGAAGTCAGCGAATGGCGCCACAATATAGAGCGTCTATATTTAGGACGCTCACCTGACCAAGTGTCGACGACATGCTCGTTAATGACACCTTGGTGCTTAGTGACGCAAACAGTGTTTCATTCACCTGGCGGATGCCGCTCAGGGCTCTCACGACTTCACGCTTTCCGGGGCCATGAGGTTGAGAGAACAACACCTTAAGGTCGCCCGTGTGTTGAGCTATGTGTTGATTAATTGCGCGGTGCCTCAAGTGCGACAACACCTTTTGTGTTTTTTCCATTCAGTGTTTTGTGTCGTTGTGTCCGTATGGATGGTGAATAATTATGGCGAGTTTTGCTCAGGTTCCCTCTCCCGCTCTGAGTGAGTCCCAAGACTCACAGGTGTGGATAACCACCAATATTAGGAATACAATCAATGTTGGAGCAGCTGCAAAAGTATATTTATGATATAATATAAATATATAATTATCATATATAAAAAGGGCTGCACAAACAAGTTTCTAAAACACAACAAGGACACCGAGTGAAGAGTTCAGCGACTTAATTGGATGGCGATGATGAAGAGCGGCGATGATGATGTTGATGATGATGATAATGATGATGAGGGCTAGTTCACTCTGATTAGCAGAAGACCCCCCTGCTAATCTTCCCACTAATCTGGTGTGTGTGATCCACAGCACACACACAGGCTGAATCATGGAGGACTACGTACAGGGAGTGACCATTTGTGTTGACACGATTCTCCACAACTTAATGACACACGCGGACAATGTCAACAATGGTTCAGTAGTATTTCAGCAGTAATGGTCTGAGTTGTATTGTATATCGTCTTTGAATGGTACTGTATAGATATGATAGAAGTCCACTTATCAGGATCAGTTTTATAGTCAATTATGATGGAAGATATGCCCTTAAAATAACAAAACAAAAAAAGTGTAATACAAATATAATGACCCACAGCTAGAATGTCCACAATAAGATTAAATTCATAAGCATATCCTGATCCTTTATTAGCCTGGGGTCGCCAGTCGAATTGCAAACTGTGATTAGTGGGGAACCTCAGCGTTAAATTTTTATTTCTAAGGGGCGTCACCAACGGGCGCAGAACAAAATGACTCTGGACGCAATTGGATAACCAACCAACCAATAAAGACGAAACGGATGACGTAGCGCTGTTCGACGGAAACACTCTTTCTACATCAGCGGCAGCCATGTTGTTGTTGTAAATGCCTCTACACTGTCATCATGTTTATCATGCCCCATGTTAGATCAACGGCTGTGATTGGTCGGTCCATCTAATAATACCGGGCAGGAATCTTTTTCTTCAAATGTTATGCTTTATTAAAGAGTGAGATAGAGGGAAGGACATGCAGCAAATGACCACGGACAGGATTTGAACCCGGGTCGCTGCGTTCAGGACTGAGCCTATATGTTACGGGCTCTACCCGGTGAGCCACAGGGGAACCCCCCCAAGGGAATCTTTTTCTATGTGAGGGGAGCCAGACCTTATCTATACCAAATGAAACATGACCTTGTGAGATTCTCCTGGTTCCCAGGCTAGCTCTTAACATAATGGAGTAGGATTCTCCATGATTATCGTGACAAACGCTTTTTCCATATCGCCCTACCCAGTCAACGTGGGTATAAAAAAATTAAATATGATATTTTGAGGAGCTCAAGGGGGGGGAGGACATAGGAGGGAGAAGAAAGGGAAGGTGTTCGGAGAAAAGGTGGCAGAAACAACACAAGAGTTTTCCAGGCTAATCAAGCAGCATTACAGTCCATCTGGATCATTGGAGGATGGGACCGAACAAGCCTGAAGCATATGCTGCTCTTTTAAGCACGTGTAAGTACGCGCACAATCTCACACACACAGACACACCCACACACACAAAAAAACATCTATGTAAGTACATACACAGTACACAGAGAAACTGCACACAGAGATGAAACCGCAACACAATCCTGAGCCTAACACAATATCTGATGTTGAAGAAGCACTCAAAGGCCTGACTTGTTCTTGTTCCGCTGACACAATACATCTGAGTGGGCGTGGAAACGGGAGCCACAGCAGGTGGGCTCAGCAAAGGCCACTCTCGCCGCCGGAGTTAATCTCAGGAGGTTACAGTCACTTGGAAATGGCTTGGTGGACCATCTGCTCTGTTTCACTACGATGCTAGCAACTAAGTCAAACTGTTGAAAACCTCCCCCCAAGAAAACAAAGGAAGATTTACATTTACATTTACGTTGAGGGCATTTAGCAGATGCTTTTATCCAAAGCGACTTACAGTACATTTCTGCAAGAAGGAGAAACATTATATCTCTGTCAGTACAGTAAGGATGTTCATAGAACCAAGTGCCAAGCACCAATAATTGCTAGGTTAACGATGCTAGAAAGCGTGTTGAAGTCTGAACGTGTGCCATAGTTGAGTAAGAGGGATACAGCTGTTGATTTCTGCAGGCACCCGCACAATGACGACACAATGTTAAGTTAGTCGACTCTGGGATTCATTTGCCTTGGACACGCTGGTGACCTTCAGATGAGAAGGAAAATAACATCTGCCTGCCGGTCAGGATGTCTATTTAAAATGTCAAAAAGAAAGAAGTTAAAGTGAATTACGCTCTGAAGCCAAATGAGAATGTGCATTGTCACTTTTCATTTATCCAACTTATACAACTGTGTTCAGCAAGTTGAGCATTTTATGCCCATTTTGAATGCTTATCCAATTAAAAAGGGTTTCAAATCTTCGGTTCAGAATTTATTTATGTATTGGGTTCTGATTATGCATAAAATATGGATTCAATTCGTAAATAAAGTTTGTGTGAGCAAGTAAATAAATATGGGGACTTTTGCCGCTCCCTGTGATACACATTATTAATAACTATAGCGAGTATAGTCAGAGAAAACCATCCATAATCAAAACATGGCACCATCATATCAATAAAATTTCAAGCCTGAAATCCTAATTGGCATCTGGCATGCATTTTTAATTGTTGAAATTTGTTGCCGTGCCGACTAGGAGTTTCTCTGCTGCTACGTGCCACAAACGTTCCAGCCTGGGATAGTTTATGGTGGTTTGAATACCCTGCTCTACTAGATATACCCAAAACCAGATATCCAGACTTCTGGACCAAAAAAGGACCAAAGGAAAGAGTTAACTCCCCATAAGACGCACCCAGAGAAACGCTGTGGTCACTCTTCGGTGAATACTAAAACCCGCGGTGGCAACCAGAATCAATCCTTCTCCTAACTCACTCCTGAATGACTTATTTCCGGCCCCATTTAGGCGGCTGTAATTTAATCTCAGTGTTAAATAGCGGTAAAGTGGACTGAAACTGAGTGCGTGCGTGTGCGTGCGTGCGTGCGTGCTTTGAGCGGCACGGCTTTAGCACAGGGCAGCACAACACTAGCGTACGCTCACGCTCTGGTCTGCTGAAACACGCTCACGCTAATGACCCTGGGAAACGACGCTAGCCTCTTAGGAAGGAGCTGAATGGAGCTGTTTCGGGGTTGTACTGCTTCGTGTTTCCGTGTGTAGATAATACACTATGATTCACGGTGTGAGGTGGAGACGCGTCTGTTACAGAGGTGTTTTTGGTTGTATTTATAGAAGGTGTTGTTTTGGGGGAGAACGCGGCGCGGAATTAGAAGTAGCTTCTATTCAGATCGAATCAGGTAAGGTGAATAAAGTAAATGAGAAAACCGGTCGTATACCTCTTCCGAAATAAAGTCACCAGTCCTTTAGAGAAGAGTCACACTGCAAGTTCTGTGGCCCATCTCAAAGTATTCGTGCCTATAAAATATAAACAATATAGCTATGTACGTGAAAAGGATGTTGTGCCTTTGAAGAACAGCTCTCCTCGCCGACCACCACGTTGGGTGACACTGTGCTCGGGCGAGTTGGTTCCAGACCGGAGAAGGATGACAGACTATAGAAGTCACTGTGTGTGAATGCCTTCTGATGAAAAAACGTGGATGTTGACGACTGTTACATGGTTACAGACAGCGCCAGATGCAACAGCAACCCCACATTTATATAACTAATGGAGTAGAAGAAAAGCAGTCCATGTATCAATCATCCTATTTCATCCCCCAACGAAATGGTTCTCTCTTCAGAGGACAACGCCGGTCCGGGTTATCAAACCATGGTGACCGGCTCTCTGGGCTTCACCTAAACCAGCGGTACAAATACATGTTTGACAAATCCCTTTGGTCAGGGGAGTAGGAATGAGTTTAACATTGGGGGGGACACATATCGGAAACCTGACAGATCCGGTATAATTTTTAGGTGGGACAAATGCGCCTGTCTCCGATATTGGAGGGGACACGTCCCCTCCGTCCCCACCGGTTCCTACGCCCTTGCCTTTGGTACTTGTTGCTGAAATAAAAATAATTTTCCCACAATTTGGGTTGATCAACCGGACTGGTATCGTCTTTTTAGACTGTGGAATATAAAAAAAAGAAATTGTGTCTAGACGACCACAGGACCTAACATGATTCGAGGGGGAGCGTATCTATGTTCCCCGGGTCCTATGTTCCCCGCTTTGTTTGTGACCGGGGAACATAGGACCCTGTGAGCAAATCTTTTTTTCCGTAGGATGGTAGGGGCAAGTACCGCCTTTTTCGTCTCTGATTCGCCTGTGATTGGTTAGAATGGCTCTCCTCCTATTGGTTATGTTAAGGGTTAGGTTTAGGGTTAACCCTCACCCTAACCCTAACCATAACCCTAAACCTGACCCTAACCCTTTGCACCCGGGGAACATAGGACCTGGGGAACATAGGGATGACCCCATTCGAGGCTAGGAACTAGGCTAGGGTAACTAACGCGCTAACTAGCGCTCTCCGTCCACGAGCCGTGGCTGATGCGACCTTCTGTTAATCTCGTTCTCATCCCCTTGCTAAAACAACAATATGTCTGCCCATGTTGTTGTTTGATGCTACGTGGTAGCGTGAAGATGTTTGTCTACATGCTCTAGTTCACAAATGACCTTCCATCGTTTAAACAAGGCATTCATGAGGTGAATGAGGCTCCTGGCCAGAATGGCTGCAAGGAAACTGGATGTACGCGCACCCACACACGCACAAAAACACCTTTCTGAAACGCAATAACCCAAACTTACACTCTAGCACACACACATGTCCCCTCAAGACACTAACACACAAAACACACACACAGCTAAACTCTCCGTTCCTGTCTCCAAATGTTTCCACAAAGGAGAAGCAGGATTCTGGGTTCATAATGGTTGCCACAGTTACCAACACACACAAAGTTCCCAGGCTTTTCTCACTTCTGTCATCCTTGATTTGTTTTGTGTGTGTGTGTGTGTGTGTGTGTGTGTGTGTGTGTGTGTGTGTGTGTGTGTGTGTGTGTGTGTGTGTGTGTGTGTGTGTGTGTGTGTGTGTGTGTGTGTGTGTGTGTGTGTACGGGGGGGTTTAGGAGTGTGGGGGGGGGGGGGGGTGCAGACTTTGGACAGGGTTAGGAGAACAAGCAGAAAAAGCAATGTGCAGTGCTCAGTTCCACCTGACACTCACCCACACCACCACCACCACCACCACCACCTTCCACTAAAACTAAGAAAACGTGTTACTCGGTGTGCGAACGTTGCCTATTTAAGACCATAGCACACACATCGTATTATCCCACAGAGTCTATTACCCTGAATGGACTCTGTCACATACATTAAAGGCTTATGAATACTAATGAGTGTTGATGTCAGATTTCCTTCTATGATTATGTAGGGCACACAATCCCCTGCACACGCAAGAGGCTCACAACACAAAAGGTGGCAGACAGATTTCCTCACGTGCCCCCATCATTGCTTTACACCTTTGATTGGAGAGATTCCGTTTCCTGTCAAAAATAACTCAAAATGTAATATGTGCTAATAGCAGCACCACAACATAAGGAAATGCTAAAATCTAATAGTGTGTTTTAATGTGGTTTTGAGTGTGCACACGAAAATTAAATAAAAATACGTAAAATGACGAGACGACATCAAGACAGACACAAATAAGCTGATCCCAGTTTAAATATAACCTAAATACAGAGTACACTTTTTATTCACGAGTATGACAACACCAAAGAAACACTTCTTAGAGGCTCCTCGGCCTGGTATTCGTCTGGACCTTTAAGTGAAGTAGGACACGAGAGCATGTCTTCATGTTCAGTGGGTTACATAACGCGCTCACACTCCCTGGGTGAAGGCACAGAACTTTATGTACTTCAAAAAGCCTGGCATGAAAGAACATGAATAGATGGATGGATGGATGATGGCCAGATGGATGTGGATGGATGGATGGATGGATGGATGGATGGATGGATGGATGGATGATTGATTGATGGATGATTGATGGATGGATGACAGAGGGGTGGATGAAGGCTGGACAGACGGACCGATGGATGGAAAGATAACCCATAAACAGGGGGAAACTGGACCAGCCAAACGATGACCACATCTGAATTCCACCGTTGCCATGCCAACGCAACATCCGGCTCGGACGTTCCAATAGGTCAGAGGAAACAACAACTTCAAGCCGCATCCCCCCCCCCCCCCCCCCCCCGCCCATACAACGCCGAAACCCAAACAACAACAACAACAACAACAACAACAACAACAGACAAGATGGCGACTCACCCGGAGGCGATGAGGGCCCGGGACTGGGCCATGGCGATGCGCTGCAGGGCGGGTCTGCTGAGCCCCGCCAGGCTGGCCCGGGGGGGCAGGGGGCCCGCGCAGGCCCCCGCCCCTCCCCCCGCCGACGCCGACGCCACCGGGCCCAGGACGCGGGCGGAGGGGGAGGGGGCGCAGCTGGACGCCCCCGTGGAGATCAGGGGCAGCGCCTGCATGGACGCCGCCGCGGTGACGGCCGAGACGCCGGAGGGGTGCGGGGGGGCCGAGAGGGAGATGGAGGGCGGGGGGAGGGGCGGGGGCGGGGGCGGGGGGAGGGGCGGGGGAGGGGGCCGCGTGGAGGAGAGCGAGAGGGCGGCCGTGGCCGAGCCCAGGAAGGAGAGGGAGTGTCCGAAGGGGCCGCCGCCGCCGCCGCCCCCCGTGGCCCCGGTGATGGATGTCCTATGCGGGGAGAGTGTACGCGTCAGTGAGGGGGGCCGGGGCAGGGTCAGGGAGTACGAGCCCCCCTGGAACATGTAGCCCCCCAGCTTGGGGCTGGGGGGCTTGCTGGGCAGCGGCCGACGCCCCAGCGTGTGGACGGCCGACATGGCGCCCGCCTTGACGCTAAGGACCAGCATGCACTGCTGGCAGGCGCACGGCTGTCCCAGCGAGGTGATGGCCGAGGCGGGCAGCGCGCCGCTGGGGTAGGCGCTCCCGTTGCCGGTGCCCGTGCCCATACCCCCTCCGCCTCCGCCCATCCCACCGCCCGCCCCGATCCCCATGAGTCCCCCGGGGCCCGCCGAGCCGCTGCCGGGGCCCCAGGCGGGCTGGGACTTGGGCAGGGGCCCCGACACCAGCGGGTAGGCCAGGTCCGAGCGGCGCTGGACGCGGCGGCAGCGCTGCGTCTGCCCGTTGATCTGGGTCATGCTCTGGAAGTCAATGAGGTAGCAGAAGCCCAGCGGCGCCAGGTCCAGCCAGGGCTGCTGCCGGTCGCGGGCCGCCTGGATGGCGATGCCCACCTCCGTGTCGTAGGCAGTCCAGCTCCCCGCGTCGTTCTCCCACTCCCACTGCCAGCCTTGGCCCGGGGCCGAGGCGGGGTCGTAGAAGCTGCGGCGTACCGGTCGAAGGGTACCTGGGCCCAAAACACACCCACAAAGCAGTTTACCAACCACTGATGAGCGGCGCCAAGACCAGCGGCCATTCCACTACAATCCGGCCGGAAAACTGATTACAATTGCGTGGTATGGAAATGTAAAGAAAATGTAAATGAGGCGTCTTGTTGTCTGTTGCTGCGTAACTTCTAAGTGCGTTTTATTGCTTCTCGCTGCTCTGTGCTCAGTTTACCTTGTTTGTAGCTCATTGTTTTTATCTTGTTTATCTTATTCGTACCCTGACGTTATTGTATCCCTACAAAAGCCCTGCTAGGGACGGGAGATGCAAATAAGCATCCGCTATAAACACTATGATACTAGCGCTGAATTCTCAGATTTAGCAAATAAGCCATCATTACAATAAACAAGTCTTCTACCCTTGGTTTGAAAACCCTTGCAGAGAAACACACACAAAACTAGCTCCAGCCCTGACGAGCTTGTTGTTGTAAACGAGTGTCCCCGGTTCGACAGATATGAGTGGACGGTGGGGGGGTGAATGGAGTCATTGTTGCCGTTGTTACGGTGACGTCGGTGGAGAGAGGAGATGACGGGACACAGAGCTGTTTGCCGTGCACAAGCAGATTACAATTCCTCCCAAATTCAACATGTCTGTGTGTGTTCACTGATAATTTGGGCAATCAGGTCGGCCCTGGTAACGGCTCACTGTGTTCTGGCTTCCCATTGGCTGGTCGGCCTTGATCCGACCTAAGGCCAATGTTTGTCTTCCCAGGGTGTCCAGTGGAACTGCACATTCCCAATCCTCATACCACAAACATGCACGGTGTAAATATTGTTTCTAAACGTAATGGGCCTCGAAAGCTTAATAAACTGGATGCTTACGCAACCCACGACGACCATCATCACCGGAGAACCCAACCTTCCTTTGATTGACAACGTAATACAAATAAAGCCTTTCAGATTCCCCCTAGAAAGGGATTTCAGCAGACCCGCTGAAAAAGGCTTTTGTCAGGCGTTGGCACAAACATCTGATCATCAGCACCATTTTGTTCACCACCCTAAACTTCTGAAATGAAATCCCCCCCCCCACCCTCCAACCATTCCTCTCCTGCTCCACCTCAACCTCCAACTCCTCCAGATTCCCTTTAGACTAGGGCAACCCTCCCACCTGCCTGCCCCCCTTTTCCTCTCACCCAAGGTTCGGGCTGGAAGTGGTAACTGGAGGCAGCAGAACGAACAAAACTCTTTTGTCAGCTCCAGGGCCGAGGAGGAGGGAGCCACAAGTCCCCCCCCCAACACACGCGCACACACACACCGGCTATGTGTGTGTCGTATGGTGGCCTCCTTGCACCTTGGACATATTGTTGTGATTTCGTTTTTTTCCCACTAACAACAAAAATAAGCACCGTGTTGCCATGTCGATTCGTGTGTTGTGACGCCAGACACATGTTCGCCTGCCTCGAGACCGCTTTTTTTTTTTTTTTTCGATTCAGCGTTCATTATGACTTCAAAGAAGAGAAAGCCCCCGTGGAAACGGTTTAAACAGCCATCGCTTCTCTATGCCATGAGTTTCAGGGCGGACACGACGAAAATACGATCGACTTCCAGAGAGCTTGAAGCGCACAATGTGTGACACCTGTACACAATGCATCCATGAACGCTCGTCTTTTCGCGGAAACAGCCGCTGTGCGTGCAATCGGAGGACGTTTCTAATAACATGCGCGATCACGGTACATCCTTTTTGACACGATAGGTAGGCAGAATCTGGCCTTTAAAGCAACAACAAAAGCCTGTCATGGCTTGGCGGAGCTTCTATCTACGGGCGTGTATAGGAGCTCAATGAAGGCCTTGCAAAACATCTAGCTCATCGCCACATTTAGCAGCACCCCCATATTCCCACATCACTCCCGAACTGCACAGACGCACACAAATAAAAACCTTTCTTGCCAGGAGATGATATTATCCATTATTTTTGTTGTTACCTGTGTCTTGACGGAACTGGTGCATGGAATGCACGTCGATGATGTAGGGCGCTAGGCGCGGGTCCACCTGGCCCAAGACCACACTAGCGGTGCGCGGGTCGCAGCGGATGACCGCCTCGATGTGGTGAGAGACGGCCGGGCTGTAGGGCCGCCAGCGTCCGTGCTCGTTCAGCCATTCCCATACCACCACCGCGGAGGCTAGTAACATTCTACTCCGGCTGCAAGGGGGGTGGTGGTGGGAAGTGTGGGGGGGACACACACACGGAACACAATGACAACACGCCATTTTTGTATCATCCATGTATTAAAACACCATAACGCACGCATCGCACCACCGGGACGCCATTTAAAGAAAGGATACCTTGTCATTTTTTTACGCGCGCCGCCTCTGCATCCATCTTAAGACAGTTTGCCAACCAGATGTGGCTCATATTTTTTTTCTGTTGTTTTTCCAACCTCCCCTACCCCCTCCATCACCCCCCCCCCCCCCCCCCCCCCCCTTAAGGTACGAGCATCATCATCGTCGCTTTGACAGCGGCGGTGGCAGTGGCATGCAGATAAATAAATATACCTTCCATGTTGGTTTTGAGGTGTGCGCCATTTCCCGGAGAGCTAGGACAGTCTGGCATTATTTTCCACCACGGCACCACCAAACCTCGCAGGTTTATTGCATTTCATTCCCCTATGCAGATAGACGTGACGTCTACTGAAATAATCTCTGTGGTACAGCCGAGTCAGGGTGAGGATGGAGAGACGGTGCCCGTTTAAACGCTCGTAAGGTGGCGGGTGATGAACGCACTTTGGTTTGATGGTGTGATCATAGTTTCTGGGCTTCTTTTTTTTGTTAAATGTGTACACAGTTTGTGTACACCCCTGTTAAAGATGTCGATTTCATCACTGGCGTGGACGGTGGGAATCATAGTACCGGTACGGCCGTGCACACAGCCTCCAACGAGCTGGTTGACCTCTTTAAGATGAAAATAACCAACATATTTACCAACGTATGGTTCGGGTCGCCGTCGGTCTCTCCGAAACAAGTGGGGGGGGGGGGGGGGGGGGGGGGTTTTCTGGCCTCTTTATCGATAATCCATCACGATACCTCCAAAACGTCCAGGGATGCTGTGATGCCGTTCTTGAGAGAAGATCCAGTGGCTGTTACATAATTGCTCTGATCATGTCTTATCCCCGTATGCTCCTTGGCCTATATGCTGCCGCGGACGGGAGCGGTGGTGCTGGGTGCTCCATGGTGTCTACGTGTGGCCCATTAATGCAGAACCACCCGTGTTGATGAGGAGAGCCACACTGAGATCCAGCACGGGCACGGCTGGCCTATCCAGAGTTGCCAGATTGGGCCAGATTTCCCGATTCCCGATCTGGCAACCCTGCCTGCAGCGCGCCTCGAGTAAGAAAAAGGGGCAATCTGTCCCAATCTGGCAACGCTGGGCCTTTCCTAGAAGAAAGTGGAGCCTGACATTTGTGTGCGTGCGGTGGCGACCACGCCCAAAACCCCATCAAGACCAATGAAAAGCGGGCGCTTTTTTATTTCCGTGAATGTTCCTCCAATGGTGAACTGCTGTTTTTCGGTAACCAGGGTCGGTCGTATGGCCCTTTCAAATGTTCGCAATATGTTTTACATATATCTTTCTACTCGTAGCTAATTACTGAACACACATTCACACATGATGGCGTTATTTATTATGTTTTTCAAAAAGTGTTAAAAGAGGTGGAGATGCCGGGGATTGAACCCGGGGCCTCATACATGCGAAGCATGCGCTCTACCACTGAGCTACATCCCCCATTGGCTACTAGGGAGGATAAAATAGATAATGAAGCTAGCTATTGCTATCTACAGCGTTAAGACGTTACACAAGTCAAAAACCAAGTAGATGCATGTAGATTACATTAGTAAAAGACTACTCTAGTCCACTTCCTGGCTCCACGTTGATCATTTGCAGATGTTATGCTAAGCTTTGTATTTCCACAGGATAACTCTTTTAAATGACTCGAAGCACAAAAAACTCCGTAGCAAAGTAATTTATTCACATTTGCATTTACAAAGCGTTACATAACTCAGAATGTAAATAGTCATATTAAACCTTCCTGAAGTACTAAAAAGCGTTGAACACAGGCTGCAAAGTGAGGCATGCGGGCCACAGGGGGGCGTCACCACGCTGCCGGGCTGCAGCTATGAGGCTAAACGAGGAAATGGCTCAATAATTATTATTTTTCAAAATGCATGCGTCAAGCAAAAAGCTAATGTTGACCTACCAGCCTTTAATTGCACCAATACTTCCCTGATTGTATTAACAATAACATCTAGCCTTTATTAGCCTTTTGGATGAACATGTTATGAGGACTTGACTCATTTTGGGGAGGTCTTTGGTAGGAGGTGGAGATAGGAGGGGCCAGAAGGTCATGGAACCCTGGCTTCACTCGATAGCTGCTTGGGCAAAGTCAGCATGACTAGGACCTTGACATGTCGTCGTCGTCCCCCCCATGGTTGTTTTGTGTCTTACAACACTGTCAGGTCGATGATGGTGCCGTCATCTTTATCATCCTCTGACCACATGGCCCCTCCGGAGAACTGCTTGAGGTTTATCATCAAGCCGGGCCCCTGCTCCTCTCCCTCATTGCTTCCGGCCTTCTCCTCCTCCTCCACCACCTCCACCAACTCCTCCTTCTCATCCCCCCTCGTCTGCTCCACCACCACGATCAGTTGGGTGTTTTCATTGGCCGGGTTTTTGTCGTTCGGTACACTGGCGCGGCCGTCTTGCACATCTTCGCCATCTCCTCTCCTCCCCTCCTCCTCCGCCTCCTCCTCCTCCTCCTCCTCCTCCTCTTCGTCGTCCTCCTCGTCGCTCGCGCTCCCCCGGCTGTCCCCCCCCTGCTCATGCTCCTCCCCCTCCTCTCCCCACTCCTCCCGTCCCACCCCCGACTCGGAGTCCTGCTCGTCGTCCCGGTCAGCCCAGAGGCGGACCCCGAAGTGGGTCAGGCAGGCGTTGTGCAGGATGTCCCTCACGCGGTCCCGGAGCCCCCCCTCACCGAGCACCATGTTGCTGATGGTGTACTCGCCGTCCGTCTGCTTGTTGAGCTTCTTGTAGAGGAAGAGGAGGAGCAAGATGAGGAAGAGGAGGCAGAAGAACAGCAGGATCACCGTCTTGGAGGAAGTCTCGTCAATTAACTTGGATGACATGGCTGGCTCCTGTAGGAAGGATATTGGGGGGGGGGGGGGGGACACAAGCGATTGGAGGGTTTGAGTACCAGGGCGGGTTCCAGGGGGTTTCCATGGTGCCGGGAAAATCCCTGAATGGCTTATCACACACTATTACAATTATTGTAGTGAGTGCAAGCGCGCCGGAGTTGGGTTTGTTAAACCTCATTAGGATTATCACCCTCAATGCTGCAAACGAGCATCCAATTAATGTGGAGGCCTCTGGCAGCCAGGCTAGCTGACCCAGTGGAGGGGCTGCTGTAAGCACCTTGTTGATGGACTGCACTGGCTGTCGTGTGGAGGAGCCTTACCTTGGTGGGTTGATGGGAAGAGTGTCTCTAGGAGTGGGTCACTGCAGCAGAGAACTGTGGCCCTCAGTGGAAGCCCTGCTGATTGTCGTTGTGGTTGAGGTTATGGTGGTGGTTCGTCTCGCTGACTTGTTTTGCAATTTTTTCCGAAGCAGAAAATCCATCGAGGAGAGCCTCAGAGATTCTGAAAAAGGTCGTTTGGCTTTTGATTAGTGAAATAAAATCGGGAGGTAAAGCTGTTTTTGTTTTTTCTTGGTACTTTTTTACTGTATTTCTTCAGAACATCAATTAAAACATAAGTAAGAACGTTTCATAACTATTAGAATATTGTTCAAATGCCTTTTTCAAAATGGAAATGAAATAGCGAGGCATCCAGAAATCCTGTCCTACTCCAACCCTCTTCGATGTACTGTACATTACTCTTTTGAATTTGAATTTCTCAAGACGTCTAAACTTAACAACAGCTCGCTTCCCATTTGCATTGCAAGCTTATTGGCGGTACTTGCACAGGAAGTGTATGCGTGTGTATGGGGTTGATTGTGCATGACTGAGCACTGCGGTCAACTTGTATGACAGGAAGCCAGCGCGCTTAAATGCGCATCTCACTTCTCAAAGACCTGTCGTTTCCTGCCTTAATTGTGCGAGATAAGAACGGTCTGCCTGGCATTCACGTTAAATTTCAATTCACGAAGAGAAAGATATTGTATGAGCAAGCAGAGTTATGAAGTTATATATTGTTATTTGGTAGATGCCTTCAGTGATCTCTGAAAATGAAGATGCACTCTGAAGTAGTACCATGTTTAACCTCCAATCAGATTCAATTAAAACCTAATTATTCAGTCTAAACAGCCTGGGACAAGTCACACCAGATCTAGGATGACTTGTAAAGGTAGGGTGAGAAACCGAGATCTGAATGAGTGATGCACACACATAAAAAACACACAAAGTGAACATTCAAAAGATAAAAAAAATAAACTCTTAAACTGTAAAACTGTGTGTGCATGATAGCCCATGATTAAAGTCACTTACCGGTTGTGGTGGTATCACATGTGGAAGAGTACCAGGGATAAAACTAGTCGCTTTGACTATAAGGCATGATGGTGGATATGGGTGTGTGAGTCTAGCACTGAAAAAATGGTAGAGTGAGAGAACCAATGACGTATAGCCCCGCCAACACAAACTCACACTGTGTTTTTTTAAGGAAGGGGCGTCTTAGCCTGAGGTCGCCAGCTATGAGTTTGCACAAGCAAAACTTAAATCTGAATCTGACCTAGGTATGCCTCTTTGCACACAATTAACACCCAACAACACAACTAGCTTTAACCGTGATAGCTGTGGTTGGATGATGACGTAAAACTATACCATATAGTTTTACATGATCATCATCATGTAAAACTATCATCATGTAAAACTACAAAAAAAGTAGTTTTAGATCATGTAAAACTGTATTAAAAAAAAAGTTTTAGATCATGTAAAACTCATCCCAACCACACAGGACAAATAAGAGTGTGATTATCCAGAGTTATTGGCCAATAAGTTTTCCAAGCAAAAAATCCCAAGGCCTTTACCTAGGATTTATAAAACTGTCCCATGTCACTGAAGCTGTTGCCCCAAGTTCACAAAAGAAGAAGACACATTTCGCAATCGATACTTCACTGAAAGCACCCTTCTGAGAAACTACACTGGCCTCATCTCTGCATTCTACTCGCTTCATAGGCAAGGCAAGGAAAGGCAAGGAAAGGCAACTTTATTTATATGGCACTTTTCATACACAAGGCAGACTCAAAGTGTTTCACATATAAACATTGACATACAACAAAATAAAATAATAGATAAATAAAAGACAACATATGCAAAAAATGAACATTTTAGAAAGTGCATTGTATTTAAGATCAGATCAACAGTCTCTCTGGTACCCAAGTTTGGAATCCAACCCGACCTAAAGGAACTTGGTCCTTTCTCTGGGACTCCAACCCGACCTAAAGGAACTTGGTCCTTTCTCTGGGACTCCAACCCAGATTCTAGGACTCAAACCCAGACAGAGCTTAGGTCTCAAACCCTTATCCTTTCTCTCTGGTATCAGATCATGTATCTTTCTGATAAAAATAGAAAATAAAGGCAAAGTTAAAAAAGCATTTAAGAATGTATTTAAGATTTAGCGGAAAGCTAAAGCAAACAAAAGTCTTCAGTCTTGTATTAAAGGTGGTCAGAGTTGGGGCAAGTCTTAAATCCTCAGAGTATATTCCAGCTATTTGTTGCATAGCAACTAAATCCTGCTTCCCCATGTTTCGTGTTTACTCTGGGGATAATTAACAGATTGGTCTCAGAAGATCTTCATAGCAGAGCTCTAACCCTGCTTCTTAAGGTAAAGATTTGGGTGACATAATTGTGTGTGTATCTTTGTGTCTTGTGACCTCGGTGGACCACATCCTCTTCCTGGCACAACACCAGCTCACCACAATGGCAAGGTATGAGATGTACACAGCAGTCCTACACACCTTAGCAATGCCCCTTGGTCATATATGGTCATATTAATAAAATGAATAATCATTTTAAAATCGTGGTCTCACTTATAGCCCTCACACAATGGATGGTAACACACATTCCTTCATCAACACAACTATGAAAGATTTCATGCTTAACACAAATAACTATGAAAGACATTGTTTATTTCCATATTTTAATTGTTCATGAACGTTTCTCTTCAACATTTCTTTGGATTAGTCATTCAAAATAAATCCCATTATTTTCATAGATTATTTAAACAAGGTAGTTGCCGTATACAGATTATATCACACACCCACACACTCCCCCAAACACACACACCTCCATTTCTTGACAGACTGAAAATTCAATTCATACACACATAAAAAATATCATAAATCCCTTAATATTTACACTTTAAATCAGTCCACTTATTTACATCCCTGCTGTGAATTACAATCGTCTAAAATCAGTAAAATAAAATCATTTGTCAAATAAAAATAATGGAAAGTAAAATGACATGTTCAAAACATACGCAGAAGACGTAGCACTAATCCCAATATGTATAACAGAGAAATAGGGACCACAGCTTTGTTCATCATTCACATTACTTATCAAACATTGCTAATAGTGCTACTGTTACAATAGTGTTTACAAAAAATAAATGCACCACTCCTATGTCGAACTCTTTAAAGGGGCCATATTATACCACCAGGTATGAGCGTGATCAGCCTTTACAAGCCGTTTTGAAAATCAGCCTACCGGCCTACCTAGTGGGCCGTAGCACACTGCTCATCCACCCGTCACGCATCTCGGTGGACACGCCCACCTGTGATGTCAGAAGAGGCCGATTTTCCAAAGGGCTCGTTAACGGCTGACCACACGTCACACCTGGCGGTACGACAGCTAATACAATAGAACCAAGCGGCCGCATTGTTCCGGACCCCGCCGCAGCGACCCAGTGTCCAGTACCCGGCGGTGCGGCGGGGTCCGGCTCTGCCGCGCCACAGCCCTCCGCTTACGCTGGGCTACGTGTCCCTGGCCCGCCGGCGGTGGACGGAGAAGGGCACCAGGCGGCGGTGCAGCGCAGCCAGCAGCGCCAGGCCCGCCGTCACCAGGCCGCACATGACGCCGAAGGCCCAGCGGGGGCCGAGGCGCGTGTACACGTTGGACACGAACACGGGGCCAAGTGTCCGGGCCCCGCTGCCCGACGCCGTCAGCCAGCCCATGTACACGCCCTGGCCGGGGGGGGGGGGGGAGACACAGTGTGTGAATGTGTGCGTCAAACGTTGTAAATCGCTTTGGATAAAATAGAGGAGGGGATTGACAAACACGTGACGATTCGATAGTATTGGGATATTTGGGCCACGATTCAATATCATTATTATATCAATATAATACTATTATTGCGATTCTTAACATAAGTGCGTTCCAGCAAGTATTAGATTCTGCGATTAGATTCTGCAATGTATTGCGATTCAGTAGGCTATCGCCTCAGGCGATAGATTGGAGTTAACTTTATCGTTTTCTTTTGGTCCAAGGTGTGTTGATTTGGGGGTAAGAATACAAATTTGGGTCGTTTCTGAACGGAATCGATTTTTCCACCCACCACTAGGATAAAAGCTTCTTCTAAATGTAAATGTCGGCCCCTTTAACCGTCTGAGTCGGTTCTTTCTCTCACCTGCGGTTTGGGCCCCAGGATCTTGGAGTAGAGCGTGTAGGACATGACGTTGCAAGCGGCGTAGCCAGCGCCGATGAGCACGTCGGCGCTGACGAACTGGCCCAGGTGGATGGAGGGCGTGTACTGGCACCAGCTCTGGGCCAGTGGACAGCCCCGGGGCCCCACCGTGCCGTTGGAGGCCCCTGGGGCGATGGTGGTGGTGGTGGGGAGGAGGCTGGAGAAGGTCTGGTTGACCACAGAGTTGTTCTTGATGTCTTTGGAAGAAGACATTGGAAAGGAAAAAGGTGAGGAAATAAATGTGGTCCGGGAAAACATTCAAAGCTGCGCGAGTTATGAGCGCGACTAGTTAATTGGTCTTAATTGTTTTTAGTTCTGCTTATTACGGTTCGCCATGTTGCATGCACATTATCGTCACACTTTCTTGAGTTACATTTAGAGCATTTAGCAGAAGCTTTTATCCAAAGTGACTTACAATAAGTACATTTATCAGAAGAGAAAGAAGAAAAAGATATATCGCTGTCGGTACAGTAAAGATATTCATAGAAACAAGTGTGATAAAAGCATTTACAATGGCTAGGTTAACCCATTCCCCGCATACAACAATGACAGCTAGTTATACCAGCAGAAATAAATACCATGAACGACATTGTGATTCCAATCCCCCATAATGCAACAGGAGGCCCCTTACCTTCCCACTGGAGGAGGGGGTACTGGTCGCCCCATGGCAGCAGCACGAAGAAGCCACAGAATATGATGCTAAGTCCCCCCAGCAGTACAGGACGATCTCCAACCCTGGGGGGGCGGGGGGGAAGAGCTCAAGATAAGACTCCGTCCGTGGGACCGTTTATACGAATGCCGCTTTTTGTTGTGGCTTATCTGGGCGCGGCGCCGTGACCCCGCGGGTCACTGCGATGTGGACGTTCCCCACCTCTGAGCCACCACCTTGACCACGAGGAACACGGCGATGGACTCGAACCCGATGCAGCAGAGGATGATGCCGTTGTAGAGCACGGCCTCCTTCCGGGCCCACGCGAACATGTCCATGGAAAGGGGCGTGGTGATCCTGGAGCCCACGCACAACGAGAACCACTTCACACACGGAACAAACTATACGTGGGCGTTCACTTAATGAAAAATGTTTAAGGTATTATTGGAGAACGACTCCATTAGGACGCTCGTCATGCCTAAACATTATAAACGTAGAACACTTTGTGATTTTATGCTCATTGCTATGCTCATAACATTTTCATACTTTTGGAATCAAACAGTCAACCGCTTTAAAGAATTCTAGCAACTTCTGGCAACTTTTTCTTTAGCGGCAGAGGGCATAGGGGCCACTGACATTGACAGATCACACCTCTCGTGCATGTCCCTTGAACCCTGAACCCACAGGAAGACTTGTGTTTTTCAGCTCTCACCACGAGAACTACTAGTTCTCGCCGTCTCGTCTCTGCCCCAAGGTAATCTGGAGGCTGCTGTTGGTTCTGCTGTAGCCAAAGGGCAATTAGTGCGGTGCGGCAGGGTGTGCCTTTTTATACTCCTATAGACAGGGGGAGAATGCCCCCTGCAGTCACTAATCAACACTTTCCTCCGGTGTAGGGTGTAATCGAAGTGATTGTTGGAATCTTGGGGATTGTTGACCTCGGCCTGTACTAGACAAATAACCAGGTCAAATGTTTAAGAAATAACAAATAAACACACAAGTTTATCGTACTCATTGTCCCTTTAAGTCAAGTCAGGCTCGGACTCAATCTACAGCAAAGGATCTTTCTGTCTACAGTACGCAGCTTCACAATTCTGCATCATTTCTCTGCTATTGCCTTTCCACCTTCATCCTGTCACTGCCAGGTTCAGACACTTCCACATCTTCACAGTGTAAAACCTGTTAAGGGTTTTCCAAAGCAGCTGAAACTCCTGAGAAATGTCTAGATATCTATAATTTGTTATAATTCGTTAAAACAAATCAACTCATTATGTCTTTCATTACATCTTTCTTTAAAGAGGTTGTCACGTGCGATTTACCATCTATTTTGAAACCGCCCACATCCAGATGCCCTAGTTGATTGGTTAATTGACCGTGATCCGTTTAAAGGACGCATGACTAAAGGCATCGCTCCCCTCTCTCCCTGCCTCGTGCCTGCATTCACTTACGTCTCGAAGACGGCGAAGATGAACATGATGACAAAGAAGAGTAGGTTGGAGGTGAGCACGGCGATGGGATCGATGTCGCCCTCCGTCTCCTGCAGCTCCACTTGATCTACATGAGTGAGAGGAGCATACGAGACGAAGATTACATAACAACACCCGGACCCACGTCGACGCAACGCAATGACCACGCAGACGCTTCGACGCAGTCGTTGAACCTGTTGTGGTCCTGCGTCGGGTTTGAGTGAGCGGGCCAATCACAGCCCTCGCTGCTGCGTCGCCTCGACGCAAGGTTAACATTTGTGGGAGGCGCACCTCGGGCCCCTGCGGTGGACGCAAGGAGGGTCCGCAAGGACGTAAGGGGTCCGTAAACCCCTTCTGTTGCGTCGACGTGGAACCACAACTAAGACTTGAGCCCTGTATGCACGGCCATGAGGTTTCATCAGCTTCAAACAGCGAATCAGAGACGGGGGGGGGGGGGGGACTTACCCTCCGACTCGTAGTTGATGGCGCAGAGGTGTCGCCCCTCGTCGTCCACGAAATGCTCCCTGGGGGTCACAGCGACACACACACACACACACACACACACACACACACGTGTTGCTCGCATTGAATGGACCCTCTACTTCTCTGTGGGTACCTGAGCATCAGCCGAAGGGGGGAGGGAAGGGGGGGAGAGGGGCTCTGTGGGTACCTGAGCACCAGCACCACCAGCAGGACGTTGATGACCCCCAGCAGTGCGGCCAGCAGGGCGGGGGAGGTGTACATGTTGAGCCGCAGGCCGCCGCCCCCCACGGCCACGCCCGTCTCCCCGATGAAGGACAGGCCCGCCTGGAGGGCTGGGGGGGGTCCCACAGGAGAGAGAGTCAGACGCATGCACGCACGGGTCACATGACCGGAGCTACATGTACTTCCGTGTGTGTGTGTGTGTGTGTGTGTGTGTGTGTGTGTGTGTGTGTGTGTGTGTGTGTGTGTGTGTGTGTGTGTGTGTGTGTGTGTGTGTGTGTGTGTGTGTGTGTGTGCGTGCGTGTGTGTCCTCATTGGTCACGAGACTCTTTATGGATATGTTGATGGGTTTATTAAGTTAGGTTTTGCATACTGAAAGTACACTAATGTATGCCGATTTAGTTTCTTTATAACATTTATGTACATTTATATTCTACAAAATATCAAAATATTGAATGGGCTTTTTTTTAATAATCTATACTCTTTCTTTATTAATCCTAACTGAGTGAGTCTAACGACAAAGAGATGAAAAAAATACTGAATAAATGATCTGGCCTGCCCCTCGCAAAAAAACATTGAAAACTAATGGAATAATTCAAGAGTCAATAAGTCAATTAAACAGTAAATGAGTCTTTGTGTGGTCCTTCAGCTACAGCGACTCACAGGGTTTCAAGGCCCACACCCACCAACCCACCGGCCTCTGAAGGGTCAGGGATAAAACACTATGCATCCAAGCACAGACCAAATCCCCCCTGAAGAGGGACAGGGATTTACATTTACATTCAGGGTATTTAGCAGACACTTTTATCCCAAGCGACTAACAATGAGTACATTTGTCAGAAGAAAGAGGAACAACAATACATCGATGTCGGTACACCTAGGATGTTCATAGAACCGAGTGCCCAGCACTACCAATCTCTAGGTTGACCCGTTCCCCGTATACAACAAAGACAGCTAGGTTGAGACGCTGTGGGGACAGCACGAACCACAGCGGCGGATCGGACCGGTGGAATACTTCAACCTTAATGCTACAGGGAGGTGTGTACCTGGTCCCAGGATGAAGCCCAGAGCCTGGCAGGCGCTCATGTTGGCCATGGCATTTGTCCGCTCCTTCAGCGACGTCGCCCCGGCAACGTAGGACCTCACCACGGCAACGTTACCTGTCATGAAGACATCGTCAACCCAACTCCTGCACACAGGACGCGGCCGGAGAATCCGCGCTCGCAGAATCATCGACCTCACCTCAGCGGCCCCGATGGTACAGCAAACGTTTGAGACCCGGTTATCCACGTAATATACGCTGAGAGACCTTAGTGTTGTCTACGAGACGCAGAGGTGGAGTCCGTCTCGGTACGTGTGCGCAACGTGAGAGCTGATCTGACCTCCAACAGAACGGATTGAAATACAAGGCAGCCAGCTGGTGTGGTGGGGGCGATGGTGGCTGGTGGTGTGTGTGGAGTGGTGGGTGGGTGTGCGTGGGTCTGTCTGTCTGTCTGTCTGTCTGTCTGGGTGTCCGTCCGTTTGTCTGCGTGTCCGTCCACGCGTGCGTGCGCATGGTGGCTGGTTGTTGCCCGTGCGCGTGGTGGGTGCAGCTGCTCCTGTGCGTGTGCGGCGGTGGCACTTGCCCGCGCGTCTGTGCGTGTTGAAGCTCACCTGCGCCGAAGCCCACCATGGCGCGGGCCGCCAGCATGTGGTAGCGGTTCCCGGCGGACGGCAGGGCCACCAGGGCGTAGTACACGTTGGCGCCCACGTTGATCAGCAGGGAGCACGCCAGCGGCTCCCGGCACGGCCTGTGATTGGACCAGAGGCCGAAGAGGGGCGAGGCCACCATCTGGCCCAGGCTGTAGGCCGCCACCACCCAGCCCAGGAAGCTGGCGTCAGCGCCGCGGTCGATCTGCACGCCGGAGGGACAGAGGGACAGGGATAGGGTGCTCAAGAAAACAATAATACTAAGAAGAAGAAGAAGAAGAAGAAGAAGAAGAAGAAGAAGAAGAAGAAGAAGAAGAAAAAGAAGAAGAAGAAAAAGTAGAAGAAAAAGTAGAAGAAGAGGAAGAGAAAGAAGAACTTTTACTTTTAGGGAGCCTCTTATCAGCAGCCAAGGTGCTCTCAAACTGGGCTGCCCACCCCAGCTACTAAAGCCTTCAGCGTTAATGGGGAGTTTTGCACTACCACTTTGATTCCCAGTTGTTTTTTAGTTTGTCTAACAGCGCATTAAAATGTGTTTTACCTCATATTTTGTCAAAGTATTAACACTGTGACTTTTAGACCAGATTTGTTTTTCCTCCGACTGGAGAAGGCAAGGCCAGAGCTTCTCCGAGTCCATTTGAAAACAGAAGTCAGGTCCGCGAGGGGGTCAAAACGGGTTAAAATAAACTGTGAGAAAGGCTGTCTTTGCATCAGCACATCATTTGGCTGACTGCTCTCACTTACCTTCTGCAAGTAGGGCCAGATGGAGGTTATGACGATGGTGAACCCTGAGAAGAGGAAGTGAAACACAACAGAACGGTCGTCATACACATGCGGGTCCAAGATCAAGCTTGCAGTCATTGATATCATGCATCACAACCCGCGAACACAATTATTTTTGACATACATTCTTACAGATCTGCAGAGAAGGTTAGACCACATAAGGTGCTTGTGTGGGTGTGTGTGCGTGCGTGCGTGCGTTAAGGTATTCTAGAGCAGGGGTTCATATCTGGTGGGTCGTGACCCATAGGAGGTTATTTTGAGTGGGTCACAATTTGCCAGACCTTAATCTTCAGAAAGAAGTTCATGGGTAAAAAGTATGTTTTAATGTTGATTCATGCCTCAATGCCTTACTATTTCATTAACTTTAGCCCCCATTGTTTCAGCTTTCTGTTCGCTCCAAGATTTAAACAGTGCATGAACGAGACGGCATTGTTGATTACTGCAATATTGGTCAATCTTTTTTATTTTTTTGTGACTTAGTGACTTATTGACTAATGACAAATATGGGATCCCAGGCTGGACCGTAGGAGAACCACTGTTCTCAACCAGACATTCTGGTTGTTATTATAAAAACATGGGAGGCACCAGTACTCACCCACACTACTGAGAAACATGGTAAAATACATGATTCTGATCGACCTCCACCGGCTCTTGTAGTCTGCATCCTGGCAGTCGTCACTGCACACAGACAGCACAACAATCAATGCAATAGCAGCACTGCGATACAACAGTCAATAAAACGTGCGTGTTCATAAAATGTAAAACAAACAATCCGGTTGTGGAGCACTGATACATCTACAGATCTGACCAAACGCTCACAACCTGAGTGACATGTTAGTCACTGAGTGTTGACACGTTAAGGCCAGCGGCTGCACACTGCGGACGGACAGTCAGTGCAGTGTGATTTAATAGGTCACAGGTTATCGCTGCTGTAATGTACTCTGAACCTACTTGCTCGCATCGTCTCTGAGCAGAGGAGTGCTTTCATCCGAATCAATAAGTTGAGACATAGCTGCTGTCTAAGTCCAAAACAAGACTATGTTGTTCCTTCCGAAGGACCCAGTCTGTAGAAATGTCTATTTCCCCGTCGTCATGTCGTCACGGAGCCACGGAGGCGATGCAAAGTGGGATCAGTCCTCCACATTCGATCACTTCAGATCGGGTTCCCACAGACGCGATTCACAATGCCCGTGTCTGATCGCCCCTAGGCGAGGCGAGATGTAACATGATTCTCTTTAGTCTAGAAACGCTGTTAAAATCCCCACTGTTTACGAGGTGCAGAATACAGATGACAGTATCACTGAAAGAAATCAGATGCAAGAAGGGTTTCGAGAGGTCCTCCTCACGTGAAAGGCAATCAGCTGTATTTTTAAACACTTCCGCTTACGTCACTGCGTCGTTCTGCATGGTTGGTGAATGGAGGGTTTGTAAGGACGCCCTCTGGCGGACAAATCGTCAAGTACAGGTAAAACAAGTTCGTTCACTATGAATAACGTTGTATATTTTTATTCTGCTTTAACGATTACATCATTTATACGATACAGTCACATAGTTGATTAAGTGTGGGCGGATTTTTTTCAAACTTACAGTTGAAGCTTACAGTTACAATTGGAGTGACTTCAGTAAATGAAAAGAACATTTAAATTGTAAAAATATATATAATAGAAAATAAAATGTGAATATACAATAGGGAAGAGCGACAGTTGATGTTATTGTCATTTTCAGCAGCTTTTTTCACGCTGAAAAAGATCAAAAGACAGTCGCAGACTGTACTGCCGAAACCCGGGATCGAACCAGGGACATTTAGATCTTCAGTCTAACGCTCTCCCAACTGAGCTATTTCGGCAGATGGAACTATTTCAACTCGCTTTGAATTAAGTATTTAGCCGTGTATAGTGGTATAACTTTTAAGACCTTTTAGCGATGGAAATTGATTTTATTACCTTATTTATTACCTTTATGAAACGTAGTTCAGCACAAAATATTCAGTAAATAACGGCTAATTTCCAGGTTAACTTCACATCTCTTCACCATAATCTAAAACCCGAAACAACAGTAGACAATTTAAGGTCAGAAAAGGGTACATGACAGAGTAACGTCAACTAAACAGTTATCTTATATCTTCCCACAAGGCATGCTCAGATCTTAACTTAAGGTCTGAAACTAAAAAGTGTGTAAACTCGTGTGTGGCTCTCAGAAAAAGTAATTATTTGTGTAACTCACTGAAAAGGTTCCCCTGTCTATTTTCATATATCCCCGCTTTGTTCAACACTGCAGTAATCTGCAGTCTGACAAACATATTTTCTCTACCTATTACATTATTCGATTTAACAAATTAAAGCTATATTTAACTTCATCTGTTTACCAACCGCTGAGATCAAATCTGGTTTCACAATGTGATCTAGAATTATATTTTTTTCATTGGGATAGTAAGTCACATCACTTCAATTTTTGTTTTATTGTTCGACTCATTGCAATTGATTTTATATTTATTCATCATGCGCATCATGTCCGTGTTCACTATGTAAAACGTCACTCCAACCTCGTTTAAGAAAACACCTCAAAATGTCATACACTTTAATAAGTACAGGTAGTATTTACAGTATTTACAATATCCATATCACAATACCACCATAGTATCCACTACTGTATACGTTTCATTGATAAACAAGTATTTACACTGTGGAATAAGACCATGTATACATACAAATAAAAAAAGAAAACACCACTGATTTGATATGAAATGTATTTAAAGGTGGCCTTTAAACAGCACAAGCGTCACTATGATTGTGGTAGAGGTACGCCGAATAAAATAAAAATAAAAATGAACCACTGAACCACACTGGTGCATCATGGTCCGATATTTGAAGAATACACTTGAATACACAAACTATACAGTTCATCGACGTCCCAGTCCATTCAAACACGGCAACCAGAAATCAGGACTCAAATGGGGGTTGTCCGCAACCGTTGGGTTTCTTCATCATCGTCGTCATCTTCTTCATCATCGTCACATAACTTTACACATTCACGTTTGGTCGTCAGCCTTCAGTAGACATGGTCACTAAACCTAAAAGTGTTTCATCCGGCGTGTTCCTCAAACGACACGCGGAATATAAACGTCACGTCCAGATATTTAATAAAAAAACAAAAACAAGCAGAACGTCTCCCCCGCCGCAAAGCGTTCGAACATCCGCGGGCGTCTCAGTCCCCCGTCTGGTAGCTTAAACTTGTACTTTTTCATTCCCGTATTATTACACTTCTCCCTTTATAACTTGAGGAGCTTCTGGAGCCCTTCGGGGGTGATGGCTCCTCCCCCTTCGACAGCCCCGCCCCCTTCATCGACGTTGAAGTCTCTCGCTTCCTTTCAACTTTTCCATTATTTATTTTTTTAAAAGGGAGACACAAACACGACTATGCTCCACCGTTGCCAAGGAGACCTCCTTGTGATTGCTGGCGGCTTTTTGTACAACATAGCATGTGTTGGGTCTGTGCGTGAGTGTGTGTGTGTGCGTGCGTGCGCGTGTACGTACGTATATGTCCCGCCCCCCCCGCCCCTAAACCCTAAACCCCTCCCCCCTAGCCTAACAGGCCGCCCTGCACCCGCTGCTCTCCCGCCGCCCCTGCTTTTTCAGCAGCTGGATGCGGTTGTGGACGTAGAACTTGATGGAGCGCCAGTCTCTGTGGTTGCTGACCAGCAGGGGGCAGAGCTCCAGGCAGCGCTCGCAGTCCGCCTTGGCGGGAACACGCAGCTCCACGATGTTCCTCTTCAGGTGCGTCTCCACCGCCACGCGCTCCGCCTCAGACCACGGCCGCTTCAGCACGCCGCGCTTCCCTGGGGAGGGGGAGGAGTCAGACAACAGGGCGGAGTTTAGGCAACAGTCAGATAATGGGAGGAGTTTAAGCAACAGGGAGGAGTCAGATAATGGGAGGAGTTTAGGCAACAGGGAAGAGTCAGATAATGGGAGGAGTCAGGGAACAGGGAGGAGTCAGGTAATGGGAGGAGTTTAAGCAACAGGGAGGAGTCAGATAATGGGAGGAGTCAGGCAACAGGGAGGAGTCAGATGACGGAGAAGTTTAGGCAACAGGAAGGAGTCAGGTAAAGGGAGGAGTTTAGGAAACGGAGGAGTCAGATAATGGGAGGAGTTTAGGCAACAGGGAGGAGTCAGATGACGGAGGAGTTTAGGCAACAGGGAGGAGTCAGATGACGGAGGAGTTTAGGCAACAGGAAAGAGTCAGATAATGGGAGGAGTTTAGGCAACAGGGAGAAGTCAGATAATGGGAGGAGTTTAGGCAACAGGGAGGAGTCAGATAATGGGAGGAGTCAGGCACATCATTTTGGATTCAAAACTTATTTTTGCTGGCCCATTTTGAAGTTTTGTTCTGAAGATTTGGGATGTCGTAGAATGACTGCTTTGGTTGTCTGATCATACATTGATCAACATGATCAGTGATTGGTGGTTCACTGTGAATGCAGAGTCTTCATGTCACACCCTATAGTAACAAACTCTGTATCCAAGAACCCTTAAATCTGAGCAAATTCTGTTAGTATATGCTACTCCTTAGATGGCGCAATTTGATTGGTTCGCTATCTCGGGATATTGGGCGATACACCGAGATGGAGACCTCAAACTCGGGATATTGCGTGATGGTCATCTCGTCACGCTAATGCAAACAATAAACCGGTAATAAAAACAAATAAATCCCGGCAAAAAGTGTAATCTTGTTTATTTTTGGAGTGTTCACGTATCGTATTTAGATATTTAAACCGATATATTTCGAGCCTTAGACCCCACACATTGCCTTGCAGAGCAGGAGACCTGAGAATCTGGTGCCTCAGCACATAGCACTTAAGACTGGAGTCTCACCGGAGAGACTTGAAAGAAACACACTTAATAAGCTAATGAGAATCGTGAGATCAAGGACCTCCTTTGCCGAAACACAAAAGGCTAATCACTGAATGGGAAGTGTGACCTGGGTAAGGAGACAAAGCTCTGGCAGCCCACAATCACAAGTTTTTTCCGGTGTGGTAGGCTACGCACCTTTGTAGCTCCGAAAGCAGCATAGGTTATACTTGACGATCCAAGCCGAGGTAGTGATGATGACTCGAGGATGAAACAATACAACTTGTTTTCCTCACTTTCCCTAATTTTTATGTTGCAGTCTATGCAACATGCAACTGCTTCAGAGAGTAATGAGGAACAACGATACATGGCAGTGATACAAATATCAATTAAACAGCAAGTTTGTCAAATATATCATATATCACAAATGATGTAGCTTGTTAGTATTTGGTTTCTGTAAGTTTTACTCGTATTTCAAAATTGTCGCAATTTTAGACCGTTCGTCAACGTAATTACTACCAAATGTACTTAAGCTTCATTTTAGCAACAGATCTAAAAACAGAGTTCCTTCAGATGTCATCGTATTTGATCGGCTCAAATCAAATGGATGCCATTGGCAGAGAAATAGTCAGGCGCTGTGGAGATCTCCATTTACCTGATTTGGGCTGGACGCATCTCCTTTTATGGGCGACAGGAAGCATGGTGTTGACGGGGGTGGCGAGGGGCCCCCTCTTCTTCCGGGGAGGTCGGCCCGGCCCCTTCTTCTTGGCCACCGCCACCTCCACCTTCACCTCCTCCTTCTCTGCCCCTTCTCCGTCAGAGTCGTCCGAAAACGAGTCCCCAGAGTTACCGGACATCACTGCGGCGGAAACAGAACGCAGTTAGACCAAGTAGTCCTCCCAGTACAACACACTGAGTCAAACTGGGACAGAGTAGTCCTCCCAGTACAACACACTGAGTCAAACTGGGACAGAGTAGTCCTCCCAGTAAAACATACCGAGTCAAACTGGGACAGAGTAGTCCTCCCAGTACAACACACTGAGTCAAACTGGGACAGAGTAGTCCTCCCAGTAAAACATACCGAGTCAAACTGGGACAGAGTAGTCCTCCCAGTACAACATACCGAGTCAAACTGGGACAGAGTAGTCCTCCCAGTACAACATACTGAGTCAAACTGGGACAGAGTAGTCCTCCCAGTACAACACACTGAGTCAAACTGGGACAGAGTAGTCCTCCCAGTACAACACACTGAGTCAAACTGGGACAGAGTAGTCCTCCCAGTACAACACACTGAGTCAAACTGGGACAGAGTAGTCCTCCCAGTACAACATACTGAGTCAAAATGGGACAGAGTAGTCCTCCCAGTACAACACACTGAGTCAAACTGGGACAGAGTAGTCCTCCCAGTACAACACACTGAGTCAAACTGGGACAGAGTAGTCCTCCCAGTAAGACCCGGGTCAAACTGGGAATGAGTAGTATGTACTCTACTGGGACAGAGTAGTCTTCCCAGTTAAACAAACTGACTCAAACTGGGACGGAGCAGTCCTCCCAGTTTGACCCGGGTCGAACCGGGAGGACTACTTTTGACCAGGGTCTAACTGGGACTGGCCCACACGTGACTCAGTCCGATCAGGAACACTCAAGAGGGTCAAAACGTCCCGTTATCCCGAACCCTTGACGGCATGGAAACCAAATGGGTGGTGGTGACGGCGTACGGGTGCAGTAAGGCGGCGGCCCCCCCCTCAGCGCCTCACCGTCCAGCTCCAGGCAGATGTGCTGCAGGCTCATCCCCCGGAACAGCACGCCCTCCCGCTCGCCGTACAGCACCACCCTTCCCACCCGCCCCATCAGCGCCGGGTCGCGCACGATGGCGGCGCAGTTCTGCGTCACATGGTACTCCCGCTCCAAGAACTCCTCCAGCCGCTGGGTGGCCCTGCCGGCAGCGGCCACAGCCCCTCCTGCGGCCCCGGCGGCGGCTCCGGCGGCGGCTCCGGCGGCCGGACCCTCGCCCCCTTCCTCCAGCAGCAGCAGCTGGCTGAGGATGGCCACCTGCCGCCGCACCCGGGTGCCGGTGAGCGCGCCGGGGTTCTTGGCGCCGCTGGCGCGGGCCAGGTTGCGCAGGAGGTCGGTGCCGCGCAGCGGCGTGGCCGGCGAGTGGTACGGCCGGGAGAACACGTAGGGGCTGCCCGGGTCCACGCCCACGTTGGGGCTGGTCTGCAGCAGCAGCTCCAGGCACGACTCGCTGTGCGGCGGCAGGATGAGGGGCTGCACGCGGCCCCGCTTGCCCACCACGCCCGCCCGCGGCAGGTGGCAGAGCACGTGGCGCTCGAAGGGCGAGAGGAGGGCCTCCGTGCCGGTGGGCGTGGCCGGCGGGGGGGCGGGCCCGCCGCCGGCCGGGGCAGGGGGCGCGGGCGGAGGCAGGGTGCGGTTGCGGTAGTCGAGCAGCGAGAGCTTGGCCACCTCGCACTCGCGGTGGCGGTTGTAGAGGATGAGCAGCGAGAGGCTGGAGTGGCACAGCAGGCGCCACGCCTCGGCCGAGTGCGGCGAGCGCGTGAGGGACAGGAAGGAGGCGTGCTGCTGCCGGCGCAGGTACAGGACCAGGCAGGACAGCGAGGACAGCAGCGGCGAGATGTGCTGTCGGTGGGCGCTGGGGAGAGACGGGGGGGGGAGAACCCAGCGGTTAGCAGGGGTAGCAATCTCCTGGCACCTCACGATTGGATTATGAGGCCAACGATTGGATTATGAGGCCAACGATTGGATTATGAGGCCAACGATTCGATTATGAGGCCAACGATTCGATTATGAGGCCAACGATTGGATTATGAGGCCAACGATTGGATTATGAGGCCAACGATTCGATTATGAGGCCAACGATTGGATTCTAAAACGATTATCGATGCAACGATTTTTGTTATGTACATTACCATGCATGATTTTCAAAAATATATATATACATCTGAGTTTGCTAATCACTGCCTACTTCTGTGATGACCATTAAAGACATCAACAGATGAATTAACTTATCTAATATTTTATTAGAGAGAAAGCTTTTGTCACAAATATGACTTTCTATGAACAATGCAATAACCAATGCAGCTTGCATTACAACACACTATGGAAGTATGTAAAAAATAGGCTTCAGTTTTCTTTTCTTTCTAATCTTTCTTTATGTCGTTAAAGAAAAAGCTGCTCTTGAATTAGAAGGAGTTCTTGTGTCTGGCTGTGAGTTTGCGTGCATGCTATGCGTAGGCTGAGTCGCAATCTTGTTAAGGCAAATCAGATTGGCCAATACAGACTGAAAAAGATAAATTAAATAATTTTAATTATCCCTCTCTGGCGAACAGAATGTTGCAGCAGGCGAACCAATGTAATTATTTTTTTCTATTTTTTTTTAATGGTATGACTTATCACCAACCAGAAATCAAGATGGATGTTTGGGGACTATGGCGACGGCATCAGAAGTTAAAACACATTCTGCACGCTCACAGGAAATAGTGATTCATTTTTTTCTTTTTATATTTGGCATCTCTAATATTGCAGCAAGGTGAGGTCATCAGAGGAGGAATCGATATCAGATGGAGAAGGTGGTCCGCCATTGCTTGAATATAATTTCGTTCTGTCGCTTTGAGAGATGGCCAGCGCATAGCGACAACTCACACTGACGTCGTCGTGTCAAGGAGTCCCCATCGTCTAAGCAGTGTCTCCATGCTCATGGCGACATCAAGCCGCCGCTACAACTTAAGATGTCTTGCCCTTGCCGTTAACGTTGTGCTCGCTTTTTTTTACCACCCACAATATGTTTGGTTGCTAGGCGACAGACGTCACCACTGCACGGCAAGCCACTGTCGTTGAACACCGGCGACACAAAACACACACGCGCCCGCACACACACACACAAACACACACAGAGGGGGAGAGAGGGAGCACACACACACACACACACACACACACACAATCATAGACACACACACACAGGCACGCACGCGCGCACAAACACACACACACACACACACACACACACACACCGTACCTGAGCAGCTCTCCATTGGTCTCCTCTGGCGCCTCCTCCTCCTCCTCCTCCTCCCCTTCGGCGCTCAGCTCTAGCTCCTCCTCCTGGTCCAGGTGGGGCTCCGGGGTGGGCGGGGGCGCCAGCTCCTCCTTCTCCACCTTCTGCTGCTCCTCCTGCTTCTCCCTCTTCATCCTCTGGCCCCTCCGGGGGGCCGGCGGCGGCGAGGACGGCGGCGCGGCCACCTGCGGCGGCGGCGGCGGCGGCGAGGGGCTCTTCACCCGGGACGCCGCCTGACAGGCGGCCGCGCCGCGCTTGGCGGCCGGCGCCGTTGGCCCGCCGCCCTTCCTGCCGCCGGCGGCGGCGGCGGGGGGCGGGGCCAGGGACGGCGGCGACAGGGAGAGCGAGAAGGAGACGGCGGGGCCGGCCGAGCGCGTGGCGGGCGACTCCCGCTCCCGCTCCCGGGAGCAGGAGGAGGAGGAGGAGGAGGAGAAGAGCGGTGGCGGGGTGGGGTTGGAGGAGGACGAGGGCTGCGGGACGGCGAAGGAGTGGCCGTGCGGCGCGGCGGCGGAGGGGGTGGGCGGGGCCGACGTGGAGGAGGCGCGGGCGTGCGAGCCGCCGCCGTTGGCGGCGTGCGCGTGCAGGTGGGCCAGCTCCATGGCGGCGCGCACCTCGGGCTGCCCCGCGTGGTGCTTCTCCAGGTGGCGCGCCAGCGAGCGGTAGTGGCGCCCGCAGTAGGGGCAGTGCTGCCGCCGGCTGGCCGCCGCCACGCCCGCCGCCGCCCCGATGTTGATGTTGATGTTGTTGTTGATGTTGGTGGTGGGTGGGGCCAGCGCGCTCACCGGCGGCGGCGGCGGCGGCGGCTGGGAGCGGGGGGGCGGGGCCGCCGAGGGCCGCGGGAACGAGGAGCAGGGGCGGCCGGGCCCCCGGGAGGAGGAGGCCGCCGCCGCCGCCGCCGCCGCCGGCGCCGGCGGCGGCGGCGGCGGCGCGGAGCTCTTCTTCTTGGGGTTGACGGAGGCGGCGGCCATCTTGCGCTTCTTGCGGCGCCGGAGCATGCGGCCGCGCATCTCCTCCAGGTCCTCCTCCTCCTCGTCGTCGTCGTCGTCGTCGTCTTCCTCCTCCTCCTCCTCTTCCTCCTCCTCCTCGCGGTCCGAGTCGCTGGGCTCCGAGTGCGTGAGGGGGGAGGAGGAGGGGGAGAGCGACCAGGAGGGGGTGAGGTAATCCGAGACCGAGAGGGAGAGGGGGTGGGGGCCCGCCTCTTCCTCCTGGGGGGAGTCCAGAACAGAAAGCGGCGCCGGGTGAGACACGGCGAACATCGAGACACACACACACAGCCTCCGAGTGTGTAGCTCATAAAGCCTTTATACTCAAGGCCCCTCCGCTTGGACAACATTAGATCCGTCTCATCTCTGTACTTGATCAAAAACGCTCTCTCATCGTACTACCACTGCCATACCATCACTCCCCCATGCATTAACCTCCACCCCAGGAATCGTTTGCAAGATTAATGTTCAGCCTTCATCATGCAAGTGTGTGTGCGTGCGTATGTGTCTGATGTTTTTGTTTGTTTGGTGGGGGGGGGGGGGAAAAGGGGTTTGTGCGTTTTTTTTGTTATTAAGAGTATGTTCTTAATTTGTTATTGTACTTTTTTGAGGTTAAGGACCCCCTTGAAAACGAAGGATTGTGAACTTTTATAAAGTTTTATAAAGAGCTTTTAGAAAAATAAAGAACACACAACGCCATTGGCCACACCCACCATGGCGTTCTCGCCCCAGTCCGTGAGGCTGTAGTCCACCGTGATCTCCTCGCCCTTGGCGATGTCCCGGATCGCTATGACGACCAGCCGCACCTGGCTGCCGCAGTGCACCTCCCGGATGCGGCAGT
Organism: Pollachius pollachius; assembly: GCF_949987615.1. Classification (NCBI taxonomy): domain Eukaryota; kingdom Metazoa; phylum Chordata; class Actinopteri; order Gadiformes; family Gadidae; genus Pollachius; species Pollachius pollachius. The sequence continues at coordinate 13,671,818 of NC_136953.1, forward strand.
TGGGCGGCGGGTGGAAGAGCACGGGGCCACGCACGCCGCTGGACCCGTCCTCGCCCAGCTCTGGCACGCTGTCGGGCACACACACACACACACACACACACACACACACACACACACACACACACAGACACACACACACACACACACACACAGCTCAGTAAAGCGTGTGACAGCGGAGCACGAACCTCAGGCCGTGGGCCGTCGTTAGCTTTGGGCTAGCCATAGCGTAGCTTACCATAGCTGGGACGGGTCGGCCAGGTAGTAGGGGCTTCCCGGCGGCGGGAGGCGGTCCTCTGCCCCCTCTGGGTACTGGCCGTCCCCTGCACGCACACAGACACACACAGACACACACAGACACACGTTAATGCTCCACATTAGCTTGCGGCGTTGCATCACTCACGTGGGCGCCCTCGCCTCAGGCCCTGGGATTATGTCGGGCCGCTCAGGAGCAACAGATAGGGTCAGGGTTTGATCGGCAGATCCGCCATCGGAACAGAGGTTCCGATGCCGAGGCCCGTCGCGTTCTCCGCGCGAGCGGGACAACAGGAAACGCTCGATGGACTGATGAACGAGGCCAAACAAGGCGCCGCTCCACTTTTAGACCAGCTGATATGCAATACAATACAAAGCTGCAGATGGATTGACAAGGGTTTAAATCCGATTTCAGGCCAGTTTCCTCCACATCTATTTTGACTTGATGATCAATGTCTGTGTGCTTGACACTTAAACCTGTATTGTTGACTCTGTCGTGTTTTGAAACCGAGGGGGAAAAAAACATAGGAAGGAAAGAGGCCGTGTGTGTGTGTGTGTGTGTGTGTGTGTGTGTGTGTGTGTGTGTGTGTGTGTGTGTGTCTGTGTGTGTGTGTGTGTGTGTGTGTGTGTGTGTGTGTACCAGGGCTGTAGCTGTGCTCAGACATGCTCTCTTCCTCTTCATCTTCGGTGACGTAGGCGCGATCACACACCTTCACAGGTGTGCCTTTTCTTTTTCTTCCACATACGCGTCTGCATGAATGAAAGAAAAATAATTAACACACGTGTCAAGGATCCACTCAACGTATCAAAGCCTGCCAGACTCTTCTGTAGTAAGCACTTCAAAGGAAGGCAAGTCGAAAGTGCCAAGCAAAGATATCCTGGAAATAACCAACATAAAACGGTCATTGATTTACTTTAAAGACAGGGTTTTCCCGGTCTTATAGCGCAGAGATGCTTTAAGCCATGAGGATGAATTTAAGCTTTTAAAACCAGAGTTGTTATTATTACACATGTAATGGTAGACGTTCAGTACTGCTGGCATTGTTTCACAGGCACAAATCTGATCCTTATTTAGCTAGGTGGTACTGTTCAGTTCCACCTACAACAGAATGAACGATGGACAGGACAATTGCATTATTATATTTTTCTTGCATTACAACTGTATCATTAGAATTTCTGAAAAAGGAAACACACACACACACGATGGCATTTGTTGGCCCATGCTATTTTCAGTGTAACACTCCCTAGGTTTTTTTTCCGATGTTAAGGTGTTTTTAATCAGACCTAGGAGTTTTTCTTTTGTAGGTAAATAGATTATATATATATATATATATATATATATATATATATATATATATATATATATTGGGGAATAGAAGCGAGGAATGTGCAAGTTGGCCCCGCTTACCCTTTAATGACCAACCACAGTATCGACCTAGTAACTGAATAGCCTACTTTTGCCTATTTGTTGCCGTGATAATAAACCCGCCCCTTTGGACCACATCACATCAGTTCCGTTTAGTAAACCATCACATCACACATCACATTGCAATAGAAAGCATAGGTAACCCGTTGAGATAAAGGGTTAAAAAGGGGCATTTGTCATTCGCGTCCCATAGTTTGACACCCTATGCCCTGGGGGGCGTTTTACTCGTGGTCAGCAACTTTGTTTACAGGAGATCTGATTAGCCCCGTGGCATCGCTCAATAGCCAACCCAAAACAAAGTGTGACGACAGCAAGCGATCGGGATGTGAGCCTGTCATGATCCCCATCATCCCATGGAGACCTGGCGTGCCACAGAGAAAAGCCCCTCACTAACGCTAACCCATGGCGGGGAAGCTGCTGGCACCAACACACATCACTAGCTGCTGCCGCCGCCGCCGCTGATCTCTACGCTGGCTCAACCACGGCTAACCAGTTAGCACACACTAGCCTCTGCTATATCATGTGAAAAAAAACAACCAAAATACAAGGGCTACACGTTCGTGATGTGCACATGCAGCCTCGGATACACGCAAGCTGGCACCCCGCAAAAAAAAACACGCACAGAGGAAGCCTCGGCGGAGACCCCGCATCGCCCCCCACTTCCATTTTCCTCCACGATATTAAACCATGCGAGCGAATAACAAGCAGGGAACTAAACTAACGTGTGTAACCCCGGCCTAGCCGTCCTAGCGAGGCGGAGAGAGAGCCTCCCGGCGTGTCGACGAGAGGTAATGTTTCTCACCCCCGTGGCGGCGGAGGTTTGCTCCCGTCCCCGTCGCTGTCGAGGGTCGGCGGCTCCCGGTAGTCGAAAGGCGACCGTACGTTCTCCGCCATTAGGACTCCTTCCCTACCTCTCGCGCTCCGACGCTCCTCGCGGTGCGCATGCGCGCCACTCTGTCGGGGTTCTAAATGGTAAAATGGGGGTACCGTTGGAGATGGCCCTGCAATTAACACACATCACCCGTATCACGCTCTGTGTCCGATTGCCGTAGTGCAAATGTGTCTCAGTGATATCCAAGGATGCAGTTGAAGTGGATAACATACTGAGGATATCATTATCCAATGATGCAGTTGAAGTGGGTCTTTGAAAGGTTTCAATGAATGCACACATGGAGATGATATATACACAGCTGAATTTTAATGTCATTTTAAACTACATTCAATTAATTATTAGGGTTGTTGATTAGATATAACTTCAAGATGACATTGCATTAAAACAGGTTTGGTATAACAATTCACAGCGCAGGTCATTCATTCTTAAAACATCCAGTCCGTCTGGCAACATCTCTGTGATGGTGATTGAGTTTGGTTCAGTGTGAAACATTTATCTACAGGCTTCATTAATTCCTCATCAAATCACTTAAACGTTGTGAAAACAATATAGCAGCATTTTAAAAAATGAGAATACAATATAATGCCAAGTGAACATACAGGACCCAGAAATCACACCAAGCTAAAATAGTAGTGGCACAAATTCTGAGCATACATCTATCTTGTTCACACCATATACGGCTAGCTTGGTTTTACTATCTGCATGTTAAGTCACAGTTTATCAGTCAGTTAGTTAGTTCTGGCTACAATCTAGCAGGATTTCTAGTGTTAGTGGGAATAACTTAAAACATCTTCACTAAACCTATTCCAATTAAATGTTTCACCTTTAGTGAGTAAAGAAAATAAATATATATATATATATATAAAAAATGAAGAAAACAACCCAGAATGCAACACCACAGTTTGAAGAGAACATATTGGAAGTGCAGGTCATTTTGACACGTGCCGGAGAAATACCAGTCTTGGTAAAGCTAGTAGACTTTGTTCGAGGGGCTTGTTAATCTTTCTCAAAGGGTACTCTTTGCAGGTTAACCAGAGAGGACCCATTACGTCAACTTCACATTAACTTCTATCTTTCCTCTCTTTTTTAATTCCTCTCAACACATTCACACCCAGAGCTGGCTTAGTTTGGATGCAGAATCCGTCGCGGTTCACAGTTGGGCTTGGATAAAAAGAAACTCGGAGTTAGACGTCCTCCTCTGTGTCTTGGCTCTGCGTGTTTATGTTGTGGAGGGTCATCTTCGCGTGGTCGGACCAGTGTAGTAGTTCCAGCAGCACCCGATACGTCCACATTTTGACGGCAAAGGATCCCATCTCGCTATCAATCTCCTGCACACAAGACAACCAAAGAAGAAGATAGCATTCGTCACACACGTCTGACCTAGCAAGTTAATGAGATGGGCCTAAGAAGAACAACACAGAAATCCAGTGAACAGTGCACTGAAGTAAGCGTTTCCCAAAAGGAAGCTATCAACCAAAAGCACACAGCAAGCAGAGTCTGTTAATTATTGACTAAATGAAAAGCCCAAAACCTCATTTTGGCAACAGGTGGTGAAAAAACATTTCTGAACTTAGTTTCAAAGTCAGTTGACAGGATTAATGACAGGTAGATCTGACCAAGCAATCCGATTGGTCAACAACTAGACCCTTGAGAATATCTCACATATCTACATACCAGCTCATCATCTTTGAACAGTGTTTGATTACCAATTACATTAATCAACAACACATCCTAATCAAACTGAATTGTAACGGTCGAAACCCTTTTAGCGGAGAACCGATTCCTTAACGTTCTGACGTGCCAAGAGCCATCAATCACTGGGATTACCTTTTAAACCAACACACACTGCAAGTCAAGATATGAACACACTCTACTGAACCCAATAGGAACAGGAACAGTAACCTGCTGGAAATCAGCATCATACTGAGTCAGGCCCATTTTAAATTGTAACTGTGTTTCATACATTCCTGTATAATAAAAATAAATGAATAAAAAACAATCCCAGGCGGGGGAATCTCGAAGAAGACTGTGGTATGTCTCCACCCGGCCACCTCCAACAACGCACTCCGCCCACAACGCAACCCCCTACGGCAACAACAACAACAGCCCCTGCTCCGTCAGCTCAGCTCAGCGGGGGGGGGGTACCTCGGTGCAGCTGTGGTCGGGGCCGACCTCGGCGCCGACGCCCCCCTCCGACAGTAGCCCCCGGGTGCTGAGCAGCAGGTGCTCCAGCCTGCGGCAGACGCTCTTCCTCATGGCCTCGTACTCCCCCTCCAGCTTCCCCATCTCCTCCTCGTCCCGCTGGATGAGGCAGTGGAGCAGGCCCAGGCACTGGCGCAGGGCCCCGTGGAGCTCGCCCACCCCGGGGCCCTCGCCGTCCGGGGCGTCGGGGGCCGGGGAGACGAGACGACCTTCCTCGGGGGTCTGGTCCGCCAGGAAGCTCTCCCTCTCTCGCTAGGGACGGGAGGGGGGGGAGGAGGTATAGTTTAGGATGACGATAAACTACAAGAGGACGAAGAGGAGAGCATGTCTGAGCATGTCTGAGCATAGCTACAGTCCTACAGCGCATGCACACACACACACACACACACACACACACACACACACACACACACACACACACAGCTTTTATTTGGATGCTAATTTACAAAAGAAGGAGAAAAAGTCCCAAACATTTTGGGAAAAAATATTGATAAGGTAACAGGTTCGAAACTTACAAGCTTACACCGAATACTTATGGATAAACAAAACATCTTTGTCTCCAGATTTGCATGCTTCCTATGGTGGCTGAAACAGAGCAGAATTTTGCCAATCTTTTGGCTTCCTTCTTATGTAACCCAACCAACCGCAGTCCTCTAACCAAATTTTTGTGGATATGACCTAAGCTTCCAAAGATGAAAGATATAAATTTGCATTGGTAACCTAGTTGGCATATAAGACTCACCAGTGGCTGGTACTTCAGTAACTTAGAGTAGTAGCAGGTGTCCATATACAAATTGAAGCTACAGAACCACCTCAATAATGAGTACACCTTTCAGAGTCTCGTTACAATGTCTGGAGTGCTTGCTATGTTTTTAAAGTAATCATTGTCAGGTACATTATGATGGAGCCAATTCATTTTAACAGCAATATGCTTAAAGGTCTCACACACACACGTTATTTAACAGTGAGGATAACATTGCGTTGAAAACGTCTGCTTGATCAGAGAAATAAGTGTGAAAGGCAAAGTGGTGGAAGGAAAGCCGTGTCTTTAGTTAAATTCAGCATGAATTATGCATGTAGTGTATAGGGCAACAATGACATTTATTGTATTGATTTGATAAAAGCGGGGGGGGGAGTGAGTGAGCCAGAGAATCCATTAGAAGTGGGTTCGGGATGATTCAATTATGCACTGCAGCTGCAATCCAACCACCGGACTGCACATACAACAGCCAACAACATCGCATAGCAGCAGCCCGTTAGACATGCTATGAAACATAGCCATGATATAAGTATATATATCAGGCGGGAGGGGGCGGCAGACATACTGGAACAGGGAAAGTAACGGGACGTAGAGATCTATCAATCATAATCTAGCCAGGCGATTAAGGTAACCAGGAGCAGGTCGATTTGTACTCACGTATAGCTGGAGAAGTTGGTCGCACTCCTGGTGCAGCAACCGCGCCAGAGCCACAGCTCTGGCCGTCCTAGACCGGCCGGGTGCGGGCATGTCGAGCATGGCATCGAGGTCTGCCGTTATCTCCTGATCGGCCATGTCGGACACAGACACGGACCTATTAAGGTGGCGAGGAGGGCGGTGAGTTGGATGATATAGCAACGGGACACAAATATTATTACCGTTGGGTCAACGTCAAACTCCCCGACGATATCCACCACCTTTAGTGTTTTGAGGGTGTACGCTTCTAGAAAAGCATACACTTTTTTTCCCCCACCGGCGCTGCAGTTGCGTGTTCAGTTTAACATGCTTGGCTCGATGCCGTTGCCATCAGCGCTACCCACGGTGCGATGGGGTTTAATTCGTTCCGCAAGGCGCCGAGGAGGGGCGTTTTTAGGGGGATGCACAGGAGATTTAGTTTGGTGACGTCACATTATGACCACGACAGTCTCCCTTAATAGGTCCATGCAGTCTCCCCCCCCCCCTCCCTCCCCCTATCTGTAGACCCCCACCTCCCTATTTCCCGACCAAACAGTATATTATAATGCATGCAACGTCTATCTCATCAACAGAAGGAAAGACACTTACATTCATGAATTAAGAGGCTAAATTGCACATTTGCTACACAATTTTGTGAATTGTGTATAGGCCTAGGTCAAGAGAAAGATGACAAAACATGTGCAGGTTGGATAATCTTTATTCTTACAATGTAGGTAATATATTACGAGACATTTTAAATGCATTGAAACGCGTCCAATCAACCAAATGCAAACGGGGCGCCGTTACGTGTGGGATGGTGATGCATTCAAGAAAATGACCTATATAAAACGCTAGCGGTGGTCCCAACATTAGAGGTAGTGGGGTATTGGTGTGGTTCTCTGAACCGGAGAAGGATGTCATTATACACACGAGAGGAGCATTAGATGGTCCTGTTCTCAAGCGCAGTGGATAGAAAAGAGCTAAAGGTACAGGTTGGAGAAATAGGGAAAGGAATATTGAGTGTGATGCAATAATCAGATGTAGTTTACCCAGATCAACTCTCTCTAGATAGCTCTGGCAATGATATCGATGAGTTCACACGCTGCACAGGTTAACTACGGAAGAGGATTAGGGTCACATGAGTCAAAAATTGAGTTCTGAGTTTACAGTCAGAATACATAGAATAAAGTTAGAATTCTGAGAAAAGGCCTATTATCGCAAACTCTGAGCTCCAAACAAACTTAAATATGGCCCTGATCTTCTTCCGTAGGTTACTGGGTGTTATTCACTGGTGATATTTGCAATAGAGAACGTAGCAAGTTATATTAATTGTTAAACTTAATAAAATACCTATACGATAAAAGTATGTATATTTGATCGTTCATTATAGTGTTTTACCTATATATATAGTTTAATAACAGACACACAAAAAATAATACTTACCTAAACACAAGCAAACCTAGGTCTAGGTTGGCTTTGTGTCCATTTCGAGTTGCCCCAATAGTTCAGTAGGCATAACCAAGTAACCATGGCGTCCAATACGTCTGTGTACCGAGGGACGGCGCAGAGCACGTATCGGCCACCAGAGGGAGACAGAGGACTGCCACGTCAGAGCCGCACAGCCCAGGTCGGCCACCAGAGGGAGACAGAGGACGGCTGCGTTTTTAAATTGAAATTTGAAATGTCCTTCATAGCGTATCTTTAATCCGCAAAGTGAAAGAAATAACTAGATCGAAACCAAATATAGAATTAGGGTGGATCTGATCAATTCGGAATTTTAATCAGATCTCAATTTCTTTTAACTTTTGAACATGTCTTTAATGTGGAAAAGAGCTCACAATATTACAGCAAACATCAATCTGGCTGATGCATTGAAAATTGTGTCCTGTCAAATTTACTGACATTTAGGTTCACTATTTTACAGAGTCTAATTTACCTACGGTTTGGTTATATTTAGTAAGTTTTAGTAAGTAGGTTATATTTACTAATAATCTACTATGATTTTATAGTTTACTATTACTGTTAAGTTATTAACACAAATATGCCACCTTTGACTTAACACTATCCCCTTCTCCTCCCACACACAGGGCCGGGAACCAGCTTGACCTGATATTCACAAGGTCCTGTGGCACCTCTGCTCTCTCTGTTACCCCACTCCCCGTGTCTGACCATCACTTTGTTGCTTTTTCTCTCCCCTTAAAGTCCTCTCCCCCCTCCTCTCTAGTCCCCACATTGTCACCACCCGCCGCAACCTCAAAACTCTCTCTCCCTCTACGTTTGCCTCAACTGTTCTGTCTTCACTACCTTCTATTGAACAATTCTCTCAACTATCCACAGAGGAATCCTCTGACACTCTGCTATCCTCCCTCTCCTCCTCTTTGGACTCCCTCTGTCCCTTCCACTCCAGACCGGCGCGATCTTCACCCCCCCCTCCTTGGCTGTCTGAATCTCTGCGGACCTACAGAGCAGAGTTGCGGGCAGCTGAGAGGAAATGGAAGAGATCAGACTGTCCTTATGATCTATCTCACTATCTCTTTCTTCTCTCTGATTTCACCTCCACTGTGTCAACAGCCAAATCTGCCTTCTACCGGACCAAAATTAACTCCTCCGCCTCAAACCCCAGGAAACTGTTTTCCTTGTTCTCTTCCCCACTCAACCCTCCCTCCCCTCCTCCCCCTTCCTGCCTCGCCTTTACCTAGAAAGTAAAGGACATTAGCTCCACTTTTATCACTGCCACCATCCTCCCTCCCCCCACCCCCACCTCTGCCTTTACCCAATTCATCCCTCTCACCTCAGACGAGGTCAACAGAATTATAACATCTAACCATGCCACCACCTGCCCCCTGGACACTATCCCTTCCTCCCTCCTCCAGGCTGTGTCAAACGACATCCTGCCATTTCTCACCGCACTTATTAACTCCTCCCTCACTTCTGGCATTGTTCCAACGTCTTTCAAGACTGCCAGAATAAAGCCTCTCCTCAAAAAACCAACCCTTGATACCACTGACATCCAGAATAACAGACCGGTATTTCTTCTTTCATTCCTCTCTAAAACATTGGAACGTGCCGTCGCTAACCAACTGTCCTCCTATCTCTCATCTAACAACCTGCTTGACCCTCACCAGTCAGGCTTCAAAAAAGCACACTCCACTGAGACGGCTCTCCTCGCGGTGACTGAGTCCCTCTGTGCGGCCAGAGCCTCGTCCCTCTCATCGGTTCTCATTCTCCTTGACTTGTCTGCAGCATTTGACACTGTGAACCACCAGATCCTCCTCGCCACTCTCGCCGAACTTGGCATAGCTGAATCTGCCCTTTCCTGGTTCACATCCTACCTGATGAATCGCACTTATCAGGTAACATGGAATGGCTCCTTGTCCAAACCTTGCACGCTTGATACAGGTTACCCTCAAGGCTCTGTACTGGGGCCTCTTCTGTTCTCCCACTACACCAGATCTCTGGGCTCTGTAATTACATCCCACAGCTTTTCCTATCACTGCTATGCTGACGACACTCAGCTATTTCTCTCCTTTCCCTCATCTGACAAAGCCCTGATTGCAACACGCATATCTGAATGTCTGGCAGAAGTCAGCACCTGGACAACTGCCCATCACCTGAGGCTTAACCTCAACAAGACTGAGCTCCTCCTAATACCAGGGAAAGATTGCCCACACATGGACTTACTGGTCACTGTTGAGAACATCACTGTATCTCCTTCTCCAAATGCCAAAAACCTTGGTGTAGTGTTGGACAATCAGTTATGCTGCACCGCGAACATCACTGCGGTGGCCCGATCCTGCAGATTTGCACTTTACAACATCCGCAGGATCCGACCCTTCCTCACAAGGGAAGCAGCTCAGCTTCTAGTCCAATCACTGGTCATCTCCCGCCTCGACTACTGCAACTCGCTCCTGGCTGGACTCCCTGCCTCTGCGATTAAACCCTTGCAGCGCATCCAGAATGCGGCAGCGCGCCTCGTGTTCAACCTACCAAAGTTCTCACATGTAACCCCCCTCTTCCGAGACCTCCACTGGCTCCCTGTAATAGCTCGCATCAGATTCAAGATGATGGTACTGGCATACAAGGCAGTCGATGGAACTGCCCCTGCCTACCTCCAAGCATTAGTAAAGCCACACACCCCAGCTCGATCCCTCCGCTCAACTACCTCAGCTGGACGTCTGGTACCGCCATCGCTAAGAGCAAGCAAAGGTCGATCAGCGAAGTCACAACTTTTCTCTGTTTTGGGACCTCAGTAGTGGAACGAGCTCCCTACCGATGTCAGGATCGCAGAGTCACTCACCAGCTTCCGCAAAAGACTTAAAACTCACCTGTTCAGAGTTCACCTCGACTCTGCATAGAAACCAATGCACAGCCACTATTGAATGTTGTACGTCCTGGCACTTGTACATTGCACTTATTCAAGGTACTTAATTATGTAGCATCTACAGTAGCTGCTATCTTTGCTTTACACGGGGAATGGGTTAGCCTAGCGATTGTAATACTTGCACTTGGTTCTATAAACATCTTTACTGTACCGACAGCGATATATTGTTTCACTTCTTATGACAAATGTACTTATTGTAACAAATGCACTTATTGTAAGTCGCTTTGGATAAAAGCGTCTGCTAAATGCCCTAAATGTAAATGTAAATATAAATATTTTAATACGAAGGGACTTCTTTACAGTGAATTCTGATATAAATATTGAGCAGGTAGGAATCAGGCATCTTGCTTAAGGATGGCTCAATAAACTAACTCACATGTACAATCCATACCAGTATTTCACAATAATATAATTTGATATAATTCGATAATTAAGCCAAATTGATGTTTGAAGTTAAAGTGAAACACTGGGCCTGGAACCGTCTGAAAAAACACTTGATACACTGTCAGTAGCAGACTCAGAATGAAACCTTTATTACCTTTAACAATAATTATTAAAACAGTAAATTAAAGTCTATTTGATATTGTTTTTTTTTGTATCCACCTGTTTTACTTCTGTACTTTGAAAACTCTTCAAAATGTGCGACACATCATTACATACATTTTTCAACATATCATTTCATTATATCAATTATTATTGTATTGCCTCAACGCAATATTTCAATTTTATATTTAAAAAGGTCTCATTAAAGTCTAGCGATTGTCCAAATGAGTGAAACCCACGGCAACACACATAACTCCCCACGTTATGTGAGAGGCAGCGATAGTCGCCCAACGTGTTGCACGGCCGGGACCCTAGCCGTACATTGTTAGCGGATCTAAGGTGCGTTTCCATGATGCCACCAGGAATGTACAGATCAGCCATGGAATCGAGACAATGCGGGTGTCTCAACGGGACAGGAATTCTCTGTTTATTTATCCTTTGTTACCGGTGGAGCCTTACCCTTCGCCACCTAGAGTGTGACGGAGACGGTTGTCATGGTAAACAATGATTTGAATTAAAACGTCTCTATTAGCGTCTATATATATATATATATATATGAGGTGATTTATGATCTTACTGATGATCGGCATCAGCTGGACACATTAAGAGAGACAGACAGACAGACAGACAGACAGACAGACAGACAGACATCAGAAACTTACCGAAACAACACACAGCCTCCCAGCTGGCTTTCACTGTCTCCCTTCACATCTCCAGGGGTCCACTGGTACCAAGGAACCTAGGTCCACTGGTTCTGATCCATGACCCCGAGTTCTGATGTTCACAGGGCCCTCAAATGGAGCAACAATATTGAGCTGTTGCATTGCATTGCAACACTTGGAGGACGTTAAATATTAATATCGACAACACTTGTTGCCATAGTGTAACCACTACAGTCAAACTTCTTGCTATCTGTGGACATAGCCTGACATTGAAGGGCTCTTCCTTAATCAGCCATATTTAATTGGTATGGGTTTTGGTGGGATATTCTCAATTAGCGGCATTCTCAGAATCACAAACAATAAGGTATTGGCAAGCAGAGACGAGTACCCTGGAGACCCTACCTATGAAAGGGCCAGAATATATATATATATATATTTATTAAGGGCCCCATTGCCTCTCTTTTTTTTCATGCCTACTGCATGCCACGTTTAAAAAAATATATATACTGTAGGCCCTAGTGAAACTAACTAACCCGTGGCAGTGTTATATTTTCTTCCGCTTCTAAATCAATCTATAATGCACTGACGTCAAGTCTCGCCCATTTCCCACCGCACAAAAGGACTGTGTAGGGGAGAAACAATTACAGTCCGAGTGGCATGTCCTTAAAATAGAAGGCGATCAGAACACCGCAAAGACAGGAGCCAAATCCAATCACTCCTCGATCTCATCCCCTCAAGTATGCTGACGATTCTCTGCGTCTCAGAGGTTAGAAATAACAGCCTTTACATTCTGTTCTTGCCTTTTTTTGCGAACTGACGACTCAATGCACCGTATAGGGTCCCTTGTTATGTTAAACCACTGGGGTTTTGTCACCTTCGGTCTTTGTCTCCTATAGACTTTTTCCCTCACCAAACATCTCCAGCCTTTAATCACACACATGACATTTACATTCAGGGCATTTAGAAGACACTTCTATCCAAAGTGATTGACAATAAGTACATTTGTCATAAAAAAAAATGAAACACTTTTTTTTGTTAGCGCAAAGCGCTAACAATCGCTAGGTTAAACCATTCCCTGTATACAGCAAGCATAGCGAGGATGAGATGCTACACAATGAAGTACTATAACTAATAAAACATACAATAAGTGCGTACATTAAGTGGCAGGACGTACAACATACAATAAGTAGGAGGGGTGGGCCATGCAGAGTCTAGGTGAACTCTGAACAGGTGAGTCTTGAGTCTTTTCAGTCTTTGAACACATCTCGTTCCCCTTACCTGTGTATCCGTGTGTATGGTGTTGTTAAATATGTTACATGAGTGATATGGTTGACATGTGTGACATGATAAAGTGTGAACATGGTGTTCTATTCAAGGCAGTAAAAAACTTGTTTAAATGCAAAATGCGAATGAAATGTAGGGGATGACATTCACATTTTTAACATTTAACTCCCTTAAAAGGGTTTGAGGTAAAACCCTCAGTTTCTTGTTCAATGATCTCATTCAAAGCTAATTCATGAATAAAGCGTGAGTGGTGGTCTGTATGATTCTCTGAAATGTGTGTGCGTGCGTGAAAGATAGAGAGAGTTGGTATGTATGGCTCTCAAGAAGGCAGAAGACATATATATGGCGCTTTAACACCTATGTAATTAGCTGGTAATAAATCATGCTCAATGACAAAATATAATTTTTATATAAAAATCCTCCCAACACCCACTGGGCCTGTGACATAAGGGGTTCAACGGAGAATGTAGCTTGTACGTAGAAACGCAGAAACAAACATTACATTTTCAAACCACGACATATTTGGCCATTGTTTCTGGGTCAACCACACCTAAGAATGCACACAAGCGGGTTGTCGTAACCCAAAACAATCCACGATCTAAGCTCCAATGACAAGCTTATCTACCCCAGCTCCTTCACACATGCTCAAAAGCATTCTCATACAAAGCGAGCTCAGATATACCCCGTTTTCAGTCAGCCCTGAGTGACTGACGTGCACTGCACGGCAGCACATGGAAGCCCTGGGACAGCAGGTTAACACATCTTTATGTGTAACCCTGCTCCGCCGGAAGGATGGACATTCTTAAGGGGCTGGACTGGCCTACTGCCAAATGGGAAAAGCACACAAAAAAGGCTAATATTAAGGGAGCTATTCCTGGCATAGCTTAGAGTGTATTTCTATTCCATTTACCTGAATGCTCCTGGTTGGAGCTGAGAAACTGTTGCAAATAAATTCAATAGTCATCTGTATCTGTATCTGTGGTATAAGCGTTTGGGTGATGGAAAATGGTATGAGATGTATTTAAATAAATGAAATCAATGCGAAAGAATGTGTTCAATTGATCGATTTATTACATTAGTTAAATGAATGTGAAAGAACTACAAGGCTTTCGTCAGGGGAATTTAAACTCATACCAGGGTCGATTCTCATACAGGAATGAGCAATGATGAAAACCGTCATACGGGAAGGAGCAGGTTGAATTCTCAAGTCCCTGAAACAATCACCTCTTTGATTGCAACGATGGCAGTAGAAAGAGCAGGCTAGCCGGTTCATTCATCTTACCTATAAATACAAATTGTCAATTCACAGTCAATCATTCTGTTTTGTAGGTGTTCTGCGATAATCAGGTAATTTCTTACAGATGGACAAAGTCATTATGTTATAGCCGAAAGATAAGAAATATGACACACCATGTGGGTCATTTTATCAATGAGGTTACATCCTTTTTATATAAGTCGCTAGTATGAACAATGAACATGTCTGAACAAATGCATGGTGATTGAGTAGATTGCTCTATTTATACCCACAGTAGACACACTGCCTAGCAGACACAATGTGCAAAAATGCATGCGTCACTGCGTCTGGTGTGGCAGTGTGCCATCTCTACTTTTGCTGTATGGCTGAACTTTTGCAAATGAACAACATTGATGAACTGTTACTGCATTAAAAAAAGAATAATGAAATGTACACGCAATTGTATCCAAGAAAGTCCCTCAAGTGTATGTGGACCAGCAGAGTCACAACGTACATTTAACAAAATAGTATAATGGATGATATTCAATGAATTGGAAATTAAAGACACAAGGCCCACTGAAAAGACAACTATTTTTGGCAGTTGCCCCCAAACACAGCCACGTTCTTAAATCTTCTCACAGCAACTAAGAACAACAATTTTTTTTGCCCTTTGTTTGATGATTCTATTCTGTAGCTAACCCAGTCTAGTAAGTGTCTCAGTTGTTGATAACTTCTGTTGTTTTAATTCAGAAAGTCTGCCAGCATTTTTGGTTTGTTGCTTTTGTTAATCTTTTAATTTCTGTCTATCATTTCCGAGCTCCAAATTGTCAGACTTGTCAGACATGGCATACTTCATCGTTGATGGAAAGGAAATTATTATAAACTTTTTTTTTGCTGTGTTTATAGCGCAATGCGAAATATAACAGCTAATTTACTGATTAACTTGCTGGGATTTTCTCCTCCACTCTCCATATTTTCAAAATAAGGATCAATTAATGCTTAATATCTATTTTTTATTCAGAAATGAGCAACAATATGCCAACATTTTGTCAGGTATCCAAAGGAATTGACCAATGCCTTCTGCTATTTGCTTCTGCAAGTTTACAGGTGTTATTTCCTGAAAGACCCATTTGTGTTTGTCATGGAAGACTTCTACATTTTCTGCCTTAGGGACTGCCAAGGCAGAACTTAGGGACTTTTGAGGCATGTGGAATGCATCAGAAGCACCACCTCGCTTCGAAGGGGAACAATGGAATAATCTGATGCACAATGACCATGAATCTGTGATGATTGACATTTTTGCAACCTGTCCCTCTGTCCTTAACTCATCTCTTTCATTATTTCCGACCGAAAAAAAACACCTGCTAGAAAAACTCTTGGCACGTCATACTAACCTACCCATATAAGCTTGTGTGCCAACATTTCACCAGTGATTTGCACAGAGATTAACAAGTGGATCCAATCCAAAGATTTAATCAGGATTTACATTTTTTTATTTGAGAAGGTGCCACATACATTTGGAACTTGTTTAATTAAAGGTGAGTCCTTGATCTTTTTATGTTTAATTACATTTTAGGAACTGCATGATCTTATTATTTCAGACTTTTGTGTGGATGCCCGTTAATACCAGTTGACCGCTGGATGGTGACACACTGAGAATGGAAGACCTTTTGACATCTTAGAATTTCTTTACACAATTATGTTTAAATATGCCTAACTCTTAATATTTAAAAGTTAAGTGTAACCTTTTGAGTAGCATATTGAAGAGGAATACTGAAAGTAAAGTCACTTAATTTGAATAATTCCCATTAAAGATTTCAATAAAGCACACAAAGTGACGCTGGACGGGAACAGAACTGGACCTCAGCTCTGAGCAGAGTAGATCATTCAAAAACTGGCTGGCAGACAGACTGGACAAAACTTGACTCCAGTTTTTTTCTGATGATCACAATTATTAACAGGGAAAGTCATAAATCACTGTTTAAGACCTAAAAACCATGAATTGTGGTTCACTTGCACTTAAGAATTGACAGATCGTTAGTCAGTGACAATGATGACAATGGCAGTGCAAATTATGAGGTGACTGTGAAGTTAGTCAACATCTATTGGAGTTTACAGAAGAACATTATTGTCTCAGTGATTCTAAATGATAGGGTTTGTATAAGTTAACTATTAGCAGATGTATACATTTGAATACATGCAAAATACATTGTGTGACAACAAAGAAGAACAGCAAAAGAGCCATCTAAAAATTCGGAATTATGGAATACCATGAGTCAATATTAAATAAATAAATATATAAATCTGGCTATGAAATAAATAAATGAGGCAATTAATATAGAAAACAAATATCAATATATACATAAATGTGTACAAAATATATAAAATACATACATTGGACTTTTTTCCGAAGGACTACTTTAATTTATTTCAGGGGACGTTTGTTATAAGGCCATCTTTATTTATTTGAGGGGACTTTTGTTTTGTATGTCACATTTATTTCCTCATGGCACATTTCCTTTTATTCAAATGAGAGGGCATGGTTATCTCAGACCAGAGCAGGTTGAAAGACTGGATTGGTCAAAGGTCACAAGCATATCACCTGGGATGTCCAGAGTCGGTGCTTGAAGTAACGTTGAGTACTTGGACCTGTTCTACACAAACATTGTGCTCAATCAGTCCCAAGCAAGCTAAATGTTGAATTAAATGAATAAATGTGGCATTATATGAATAAATGTGGCATTATGAAATAAATGTGGCATTAAATAAATAAATGTGGCTTTAGGAAATAAAAGTTCTGTGTAATAAATAACAATAGCATGATGAACTAAAGGTCCCCTGAAATAAATAACAATATTCCTTTGGAAAAACACCCTTTTAAAATAAAAACATATTTATATATTTATAGTTAATGTCTTTTCTATTTATTTCCTAGCTATATTTATTTATTTATTCAATAATGACTGAAATGGCATTCCATATAGAATACTTTTGAAGGTTTGCTGCTCTCAAGCTTAAAGTTGAACCAACCATCAGACTATACAAAGTCACGATAGGTGGTTGCCTAAAACTCCTAGGCTTGTCACAGTAGAGTCATGTGTCATAGGCTTGTCAAGGTATCCGGTTCATTGGCATGATACGGTGATCATTATCGCCACACCGGTTTTTACAGAATTTTACAGAAACTGCTTTCAATTTATACAGTAGACCTTTGTTAACAGAACGACATAGAACTGACATCGATTTCACTACATACTTGCCTGACGAGCACCTTTACAATGTGCTGAATAAAGTCCACAAACAATGGATTTGTGCAAAACACCACTAGGCTACCTACAAAAGGACGGTGGACAAAGCGTGGACGTAATAGCTGCGATTCCTTGCAAAGAAGTGTCAGCTCACAACACATAATGATGTAATTTCTCGCGAGTTGATGCCTCTGTGCCACTTTCCGCTGATCTTCCCGCTCTGCTTCATGAATCCCCATAGCGGCGAATACAAGTAACAGCATAAACAGTATAAAATGCAGTTACAAGCTCTTTCAGCCCCCTACGCCACTGAAAAGTTACAATAAAAGTGTGATTGATTTAATAATGTTGAATGTTTTCTTTCATCCTTAGGGTAAAAAAGAAGACAGAATGGATTTGGGAAGGAGAAAATCGGCATGCATCTTTATTTTAGGTAGGTTCATACAATAATAAGAGCAGCTTTTAGGGGCGGCCCGAATACATAAATTTAGATATTTTTCATAATTTTGGAATAAAAGTTTTGCCTTAAAGGGGACATATTATACCACCAGGTGTGAGTATGATTAGCCTTACAAGCCGTTTCGAAAATCTGCCCCATATGACATCACTAGTGGGCGTGTCCACCTAGATCTCTGCTGGAAAGATCAGTCTACCAGCCTACCCAGTGGACTGAAGTGAACGTTGCCCATCTATGCAGCACAGATCTAGGTGGACACGCCCACTAGTGATGTCATATGGGGCAGATTTTCGAAACGGCTTTTAAAGCTAATCACACTAACACCTGAGAGGCATTCCATCAACCAAGCTAAAGGCAAAGCCGGGCTTATTTCGCCAAGCCTCACTGCTTTCAGCTAGAGTTGCATTCCATTAACGTCGCTTAAGGGAATCTCCGCTAAGTAACCATGGCAATTTATCCGACCAAAATAACCTGGTCGGTACCAGGCTAACTGTCAGGCTTCCTTGAGCGTTGTTTCAGATAAGTCCATCTGTCGGAAACAAGTGTACCATCAGAAGGTTCCGCCAAGCCTAGTCCTCACGATTTTGTCATAAGTGTACATATATGAAGTACAAACAGCGTGTATTTTCACTAAGGGTCTAAGATTAAATTCTGCAAAGAAAATAATTAAATGAATTGCAATCAATTGTTATCGTCCTTCAATTTTTGGCGTTGGCTCATTTTGGTAATTTCCTTTATATCAGAGAAATTAGACCTAACAATTGACTTTTTATATAATAAATATGTCTCACAATATCCGTAGAACCCAAATATAACTTGCAAAAACCCATGGTAAAGTTAATGTTTATATTAATGTTACTGATAGTGAAATGAAGACACTGCTGCATGGGAAATTGTCAGCCACATAAATTCTATTCAGGTGAGTTTCTCAGAGGCAGCCGAGGCCACCTCTGTTGAGATAAATACTATGGTTAGTCAATTTAGAATATTCAAAGAAATGAAAAATAAAAGACATGAAAAGTTGTTTGATTTCTCCAGTAATCCTTCCTAAATCACTAATTAGGTGGGATTGAACCCCGGACGACCAGGTGCAAGACCGACACGTTACCTCGAGACAATCTCCCTGAATACAAATCTATGGACAATATTAAATATAAATATGTTACGCTTAATACTACTTATTCATTCAGAAGATCTGCAATTTTATTGCCAGGCGGCCTCCTTGTTTTTATTAATGGTTACGGTGTTCCCTTTTTGATTTGTTATATGTTTGTACTCCTCATAGACCTCCACAAGCAGCTTCTGTTCGTCTCTGGAAAAGATCCCGCTCGGTCTTATTCGGACATTTGACCCATGATTCGACATTCACGGTTCTGGGCTGGTTACATATCTCGTCAGCGCGCGTAATCCACGATAACGTAAGCCTCGCTTGAACTAGGCTGAGGAGGGCGCGTCTGAACTACGTTGATGGAATGGCTTTAGTCTCAAGTGGAAGTTGGCGTTAGTTCTAACCGGGCTTAATCAACTAAGCGCCGCTTTCGTTAGAGATCCCCTTTAAGCAAAACAAAAACAACAACAGGTATGATTGCTGTGTGGATGCGAGCTTGTGGCTTAAGGATCCATTCATCGGTTCTAGTCCAACTCGGTTACAGTAGGGCTTCATTGTGGGCCGGGAGTTTCTTTATATATATATATATATATATAAAATTATATAACGGCTATATAACGGCTTCTATGAAATTCGCATGGCAGTACTATTCACCCGAAGAAATTAACCACACATGCGCTAGCGTGATTTTTATTTTCTGGTGAAGAGTACTGTCATGCGAATTTCGTGATCCGTCACTGTCAACTAGTTGACGGATCACCATATAAGAGTGTGATTAATTTGCTACCTGACGTTGGTACCTGTTCAATTCAAATTGATAAAAATACGAACCCGTTATTATCAGTAGGGAGAGCTTTAGGGCCTTTTTCCAACTTTAAAATAGCTGCTAAATACATTCATTATTGAAAACCTTCTAAACCGATTAACCCTGCCTCCTTTTTTTTTTGTTGCCGAAACAGACTAGTTGGAGCGCCACCACGGAAAACTAAATCCCGGGGAGAACCCTACAACATTTAATAAATATTATCATTATTCCAACTACCTCTTTAAATGTCTGTCTATTTCGGTCTTGCTAATCCTCACACTGGACAGCCAGTCGTCAAACCACTAATACTAATGAAGGATGATTCAGTCGTTACATGTTCGGAATGAAACATCAACGGAGGAGGCGAAGAGAAGCGTTCTCTGCCTGAAGGAATCTCGCAGCCTTACAAATTTGCTGATATCTTTTCGATTACACTTTATACAAAATACTTAAATTTAAATAGATTTAAATACAAACATCCAAATATACAAATATCCTAGCACAGCTCTAGAGAATAAAAGCGTGTGTAGGACTTATACATGATATTTTAAGTATGATTAAATTTAATTAAATTTAATGTTTTTCCAAATCAAACATAGTTGCCTTTCATTTGGCTTCCACTTCGATGACCGTATCAGCGGAATCAAGCACCAGCATGTCAACAACCACTGGAGTATCAACAACGACTGGAGGACCAACAACAACAACTGGAGGACCAACATCAACAACTGGAGTGTCAACAACAGGATTATCAACAACAACAGGAGGATCAACAACCACTGGAGTGTCAACAACAGGATTATCAACAACAACTGGAGGACCAACAACAACGATTGGAGGATCAACAACCACTGGAGGACCAACAAGCACTGGAGGATCAACAACCACTGAAGGATCAAGAACCCCTGGAGTGTCAACAACAGGATTATCAACAACAACAGGAGGATCAACAACCACTGGGGGGTCAACAACCACTGGAGGGTCAACAACTACAGGAGGATCAAAAAACACTGGAGGATCAACAACCATTGCAGTGGCAACAACAGGATTATCAACAACAACAGGAGGATCAACAACCACTGGGGGATCAACAACCACTGGGGGATCAACAACAACAGGCGGATCAACAACCACTGGAGTTTTAACAACCACTGGGGGGTCAACAACAACAGGATTATCAACAACAGGAGGATCAACAACGACTGGGGGATCAACAACAACAGGAGGATCAACAACCACTGAAGGATCAACAACCCCTGAAGTGGCAACAACAGGATTATCAACAACAACAGGAGGATCAACAACCACTAGGGGAACAACAACAACAGGATTATCAACAACAGGAGAATCAACAACCACTGGGGGATCAACAACAACAGGAGGATCAACAACCACTGAAGGATCAACAACCCCTGAAGTGGCAACAACAGGATTATCAACAGCAACAGGAGGATCAACAACCACTGGGGAATCAACAACAACAGGCGGATCAACATCCACTGGAGGAACAACATCCACTGGGGGTTCAACAACTACAGGAGGATCAACAACAACAGGCGGATCAACAACCACTGGAGTTTCAACAACCACTGGGGGTTCAACAACTACAGGAGGATCAACAACCACTGGAGGATCAACAACCACTGGGGGGTCCAAAACAACTGGGGGTTCAACAACTACAGAAGGATCAACAACCACTGGGGGATCAACAACCACTGGAGTTTCAACAACTACAGGACGATCAACAACTACTGGAGGATCAACAACCACTGGGGGGTCAACAACAACTGGGGGTTCAACAACTACAGGAGGATCAACAACCACTGAAGGATCAACAACCCCTGCAGTGGCAACAACAGGATTATCAACAACAACAGGAGGATCAACAACCACTGGGGGATCAACATCCACTGGAGTTTCAACAACCACTGGGGGTTCAACAACTACAGGAGGATCAACAACAAATGGGGGTTCAACAACTACAGAAGGATCAACAACCACTGGGGGGTCCACAACCACTGGAGGACCACCAACAACTGGAGTGTCATCAACAACCACACAGGGTACAACAACAGGAGGATCAACAACCACTGGAGGATCAACAACCACTGGGGGGTCCACAACAACTGGGGGTTCAACAAATACAGAAGGATCAACAACCACTGGAGGATCAACAACCAATGGGGGTTCAACAACTACAGCAGGATCAACAACCACTGGAGGATCAACAACAAAAGAAGGATCCACAACAACTGTAGTATCATCAACAACCACACAGGGTACAACAACAGGAGGATCAACAACCACTGGAGGATCAACAACCACTGGGGGATCAACAACAGCAAGCGGATCAACAACCACTGTAGTTTCAACAACCACTGGGGGTTCAACAACTACAGGCAGATCAACAACCACTGGAGTTTCAACAACCACTGGGGGTTCAACAACTACAGGAGGATCAACAACCACTGGGGGATCAACAACCACTGGAGGATCAACAACCACTGGGGGGTCCACAACTACAGAAGGATCAACAACCACTGGAGGATCAACAACCACTGCAGTGGTAACAACAGGATTATCAACAACAACAGGAGGATTAACAACCACTGGGGGATCAACAACAACAGGCGGATCAACAACCACTGGAGGATCAACAACAGTATTATCAACAACAGGAGGATCAACAACCACTGGGGGATCAACAACAGCAGGCAGATCAACAACCACTGGAGGATCAACAACCACTGAGGGTTCAACAACTACAAGAGGATCATCAACCACTTGGGGATCAATAACAACAGGCGGATCAACAATAACAGGCCGATCAACAACCACGGGAGTTTCAACAACCACTGGGGGTTCAACAACTACAGGAGGATCAACGACCACTGGAGGATCAACAACCACTGGGGGGTCCACAACAACTGGGGGTTCAACAACTACAGAAGGATCAACAACCACTGGAGGATCAACAACCACTGCAGTGGCAACAACAGGATTATCAACAACAACAGGAGGATTAACAACCACTGGGGGATCAACAACAACAGGTGGATCAACAACAACAGGCGGATCAACAACCACTGTAGTTTCAACAACCACTGGGGGTTCAACAACAACAGGAGGATCAATAACCACTGGAGGATTTACAACCACTGGAGGATCCACAACAACTGGAGGATCCACAACAACAGGAGGATCAAAAACCACTGGAGGATCAGCAACCACTGCAGTGGCAACAACAGGATTGTCAACAACAGCAGGCGGATCAACAACCACTGTAGTTTCAACAACCACTGGGGGTTCAACAACTACAGGGGGATCAACAACCACTGGGGGGTCCACAACAACTGGGGGTTCAACAACTACAGAAGGATCAACAACCACTGGAGGATCAACAACCACTGCAGTGGCAACAACAGGATTATCAACAACAACAGGAGGATCAACAACCACTTGGGGATCAACAACAACAGGCGGATCAACAACCACTGGAGTTTCAACAACCACTGGGGGTTCAACAACTACAGGAGGATCAACTACCACTGGAGGATCAACAACAACTGGAGGATCAACAACCACTGGGGGGTCAACAACAACAGGCGGATCAACAACCACGGGAGTTTCAACAGTCACTGGGGGTTCAACAATTACTGGAGGATCAACAACCACTAGAGGATCAACAATCACTGGAGGATCCACAACAACTGGAGAATCCACAACTACAGGAGGATCAACAAACACTGGAGGATCAACGACCAAAGAAGGATCCACAACAACTGGAGTATCATCAACAGGAGGATCAACAACCACTGGGGGGTCCACAACAACTGGGGGTTCAACAACTACAGAAGGATCAACAACCACTGGAGGATCAACAACCACTGCAGTGGAAACAACAGGATTATCTGCAACAACAGGAGGATCAACAACCACTGGGGGATCAACAACAGCAGGCGGATCAACAACCACTGTAATTTCAACAAACACTGGGGGTTCAACAACTACAGGAGGATCAACAACTACAAGAGGATCCACAACCACTGCAGTGGCAACAACAGTATTATCAACAACAGGAGGATCAACAACCACTGGAGGATCAACAACCACTGGGGGTTCAACAACTACAGGAGGATCAACAATCACTGGAGGATCAACAACCACTGGGGGGTCCACAACAACTGGAGGTTCAACAACTACAGAAGGATCGACAACCACTGGAGGATCAACAACCACTGGGGGATCAACAACAACAGGCGGATCAACAACAACAGGCGGATCAACTACCACTGGAGGATCAACAACAACTGGAGGATCAACAACCACTGGGGGGTCAACAACAACAGGCGGATCAACAACCACGGGAGTTTCAACAGTCACTGGGGGTTCAACAATTACTGGAGGATCAACAACCACTAGAGGATCAACAATCACTGGAGGATCCACAACAACTGGAGAATCCACAACTACAGGAGGATCAACAAACACTGGAGGATCAACGACCAAAGAAGGATCCACAACAACTGGAGTATCATCAACAGGAGGATCAACAACCACTGGGGGGTCCACAACAACTGGGGGATCAACAACCACTGTAGGATCAACAACCAAAGAAGGATCCACAACAACTGGAGTATCATCAACAACCACTGGAGGATCAACAACTACAGAAGGATCAACAACCACTGCAGTGGAAACAACAGGATTATCAACAACAACAGGAGGATCAACAACCACTGGGGGATCAACAACAACAGGCGGATCAACAACCACTGTAGTTTCAACAACCACTGAGGGTTCAACAACTACAGGAGGATCAACAACTACAAGAGGATCCACAACCACTGCAGCGGCAACAACACGATTATCAACAACAACAGGAGGATCAACAACCACAGGAGAATCTACAACCACTGAAGGATCCACAACAACTGGAGCGTCATCAACAACAACACAGGGTACAACAGGTATATCAACAACAACAGGAGGATCAACAACAACTGAAGGATCCACAACAACTGGGGGTTCAACAACTACAGGAGGATCAACAACCATACAGGGTACAACAACAGGAATATCAACAACAACAGGAGGATCAACAACCACTGGAGGATCAACCACCACTGGGGGGTCCACAACCACTGGGGGGTCAACAACAACAGGAGGATCAACAACCACTGGGGGATCAACAACCACTGGGGGATCAACAACAACAGGAGGATCAACAACCACTGGAGTTTCAACAACCACTGGAGGATCCTCGACCACTGGAGGATCAACAACCACCGGAGGATCAACAACAGCTGGAGGATCCACAACAACTGGAGTTTCATCAACAACCACACAGGGTACAACAACAGGAATATCAACAACAACAGGAGGATTAACAACCACTGGAGGTTCCACAATGAGTGGAGGATCAACAACCACTGGAGCATCAACAACAACAGGAATATCAATAACAACTGGAGGTTCAACAACCGCTGAAGCCCCTATTAGCACTCCAGTTTTTGTTGTCACCTCAGTGATAAGACAGCCATTCATTCCTGCTTATAATGATAATACATCGCCCGAATATAAAGAGCTTGAGACCACCGTGGTGACAACGGTCAGTAAAAGTAAATTATGCTTACATATATACAGTGGGGCAAAAAAGTATTTAGTCAGCCACCAATTGTGCAAGTTCTCCCCCTTAAAAAGAAGAGAGAGGCCTGTAATTTTCATCATAGGTATACCTCAGCTATGAGAGACAAAATGAAAAAAAAAATCTAGAAAATCACACTGTCTGATTTTTAGAGAATTTATTTGCAAATTATGGTGGAAAATAAGTATTTGGTTAATAACAAAAGGTCATCTCAATACTTTGTTACATGCCCTTTGTTGGCAATGACAGAGGTCAAACGTTTTCTGTAAGTCTTTACAAGGTTTTCACACACTGCTGCTGGTATTTTGGCCCATTCCTCCATGCAGATCTCCTCTAGAGCAGTGATGTTTTTGGGCCTTCGCTGGGCAACACAGACTTTCAACTCCCTCCAAAGATTTTCTATGGGGTTGAGATCTGGAGACTGGCTAGGCCACTCCAGGACCTTGAAATGCTTCTTACGAAGCCACTCCTTCGTTGCCCGGGCGGTGTGTTTGGGGTCATTGTCATGCTGAAAGACCCAGCCACGTTTCATCTTCAGTGCTCTTGCTGATGGAAGGAGGTTTTCACTCAAAATCTCACGATACATGGCCCCATTCATTCTTTCCGTCACACGGACCAGACGTCCTGGTCCCTTGGCAGAAAAACAGCCCCAAAGCATGATGTTTCCACCCCCATGCTTCACTGTAGGTATGGTGTTCTTTGGATGCAACTCAGCATTCTTTCTCCTCCAAACATGACGAGTTGAGTTTTTACCAAAAAGTTCTATTTTCTTTTAATCTGACCATATGACATTCTCCCAATCCTGTTCTGGATCATCCAAATGCTCTCTAGCAAACTTCAAACGGGCCCGGACATGCACTGGCTATAGCAGGGGGACACGTCTGGCACTGCAGGATTTGAGTCCCTGGCGGCGTAGTGTGTTAGTGATGGTAGCCTTTGTTACTTTGGTCCCAGCTCTCTGGAGGTCACCGTTCTTGTGATCATTTTGACCCCACAGGGTGAGATCTTGCGTGGAGCCCCAGATCGAGGGAGATTATCAGTGGTCTTGTATGTATTCCATTTCCTAATAATTGCTCCCACAGTTGATTTCTTCACACCAAGCTGCTTACCTATTGCAGATTCAGACTTCCCAACCTGGTGCAGGTCTACAATTGTGTTTCTGGTGTCCTTTGACAGCTCTTTGGTCTTGGCCATAGTGGAGTTTGGAGTGTGACTGTTTGAGGTTGTGGACAGGTGTCTTTTATACTGATAAGGAGTTCAAAAAGGTGCCATTAATACAGGTAACGAGTGGAGGACAGAGGAGCCTCTTAAAGAAGAGGTTACAGGTCTGTGACAGCCAGAAATCTTGCTGGTTTGTAGGTGACCAACCAAATACTTATTTTCCACCATAATTTGCAAATAAATTCTTAAAAAAATCAGACAGTGATTTTCTGGATTTTTTTTTTTCATTTTGTCTCTCATAGCTGAGGTTTACCAATGATGAAAATTACAGGCCTCTCTCGTCTTTTTAAGTGGGAGAACTTGCACAATTGGTGGCTGACTAAATACTTTTTTGCCCCACTGTATATATATATATATATATGTATATATGATATTACTTTTAAAATTCAAAACTTTGGAATAAATATAAGGTTACAATGCTCAATTCATGTATTTTGCTTTCAGTTCAACGCGATCTACAGTGCTCAATTTGGCGTGCTGTTCATTCAGACAATTGTCATTGGATTTAGGTAAAATTAATTGAGGAATTCATTCATTCCAATCTGTTCCTGAATGTTACAGAATCCAATTATCAAGAACCGTCTTTCATAAAGGAAAAACACTGTGTGACGAGACCTAAAAATATTTTCTTCTTTTAAAAAGGATCCCTGTGGCTCGATCAACCAATACTGAAGCAGAAGTAGAGCTTCTGTTTCGGGCAACTGCTACTCCAGCAGATGTCCCTCAGACTGATGAAATTCAAACTACCCTGGTCGATGGACTCAACAACCCAAACATTACAACTAACCTCACCATAGATACTGAAAGCATTAACACAAGTAAGTAAACACTTTAAGGATCTTCCACAACATTGCTAGCTTACAATTTGGAATAGCCGCAACAATAGAGAAATGACATTCAATTGTCCAATTTCCGGGCTTCACATAATTTTTTGGGGTTTAACTTGCTTGACATGATCATTTGGAGAAATAGCTAGTAGCACCACTTTAGCTTTTGGCAATTCCTGCAAGTTAATAAGTGCTACACTTATCACTATCTCTTCTAAATTCTAGGAGTTTTATAACAAAATGTCAGTTAAAGCTGTTGTACGGCTAATAGCTAAAAGCTATTATTTTAGCGTAGTTGACTATTGGCGCGTGAAATGCTCTGTGAGAATACATTTCGGACCAACCTGGGAAATCTCAGAAGCAAGTCTGGTTCCAAAACGTTACACAAAAAAGGACCCTTTAAAGTTTACAACCCTTCATGTTTTGCTATTGCAGGACCCCAAAGTACTACAACTACCCAGGCTCCTACGACCACTGGATTACCAACGACTACCGGAGCTCCGACTACCGCAGCTCCGACTACCGCAGCCCCGACTACCAGAGCTCCGACTACCGCAGCCCCGACTACCGGAGCTCCGACTACCGCAGCCCCGACTACCGGAGCACCGACTGCCGCTCCGACTACCGGAGCACCGACTGCCGCTCCGACTACCGCAGCCCGGACTACCGGAGCCCCGACTACCGGAGCACCGACTACCGGAGCACCGACTACTGGAACACCGACTGCGGCTCCGACTACCGCTCAGACTGCCGCTCCAGGGCCCGTTGCCACCGCTGCACCACAACTCACTTCCCGGCAGGTGGTGTTCAGATCGGCAGGAGAAACCTTCACAAATGATCTATTGAACCCATCTTCTGCTGCGTTTATTGCTCGGGCAACGCTGTTGAGGTCACAAGTAAGAAGACATGAAAACATCTTTTTAATTTACTACTGTTACCCAAGTTTTTGTGTAGGCCTTTGTTATTGTCTCTATGACAATGCCAAAGTACGTCCAAAGGCAGCACAAGACGATCTATATCAATCCGTTTATCTTATTTTGTAAGACAATAATGAAGTATTTGGTTCAAGACAGGATTCAACTAATTATTTCCTATGTATTTCTACAGCTTGAACCCTTTTTTAGTCAGGGTTTTGGCTCCTTTAACAGCATAAACGTGGTATCATTCAGGTAAGCGTCCATTTGTGACTACTCGATACCTCAACACACATAATAATACTAATAATAATAATATAACAATAATAATAATAATAATAATAATAATAATAGATTCAATCTATATAGCGCCTTTCAAACTCAAGGACACTTGATACAGATATCATAATCTTAATCACGAATATCATGTTGTCCTCTCCTCTCCCTCCTCAGCAATGGGTCGATCATCAACACCCTGAACGTTTTGTTCAATTCAAACTCTGTTCCTGATGGCCAACAGATTTTAAATGTGTTCACCACTGCAGCGCAAAGCATCACAGCCTTCAATATTGAGACCAGCAGTATAACTGTCGAGGGACAAACAGGTAAGGAACCCATGGTCAACCAGTGCCCTCTCAATTCTGTCTCTGAACCTTTTCCTCTTGTTTTACATTGTTGTATGTTTTTTTTGTTTCAGTTTCAACCGGAGTTACCCACAAGAGCAGTGTCCTCACTGCATTGGTGTTAGTGGCACTATCCTGGTGTCTGTCCAGACAGAGTTAGTGTCGGCCCTGTCCGTCTACCTAAATCTTGGGATGCACAATAAATATACGTCTGATTAATTATCAGAAAAGAGGTGTCGATAGGATCTATTGGGCTGCATTAAAGATGATATGTATGTTCCAAATGATATGTATTAAAGGACTTAATGTAACATAAATGTGACTTTCTAAGGCAATGAATTTATACTGGATGGGCGTTGAAGGAATATATATATAGAAAGTCTTTCCATTGATTTAAGTTATTTGTGTGATGCATGCATGTAGGCCTATTCATTTGGTTTATTCAACCATTTTGTATTCTGTGAGATTATATTGCCTTTAAATACCATTATCCTTATAAATGAAGCCATCGTTATAGGTTAATTTTGAATTTTTTGCACAAGTGGGATCAAGCAATAAAACAAATAATAATAAACTTTAATTTTGACATTACTATTCTTATTGATGGTTAGTACTTTGAACCTGTTCCTAATTCCTTTGATATATTTATATTGCCGTCTCCGTATCAGAGCTTTATAATTAGAAACTGCATTACCCAGCATTCCCCCCCCGCCAGCAATTCACAGAAAAGGAAAAAGCATGGATTAGTGTTTACAACACAAGCCCTGTTGCCTCTCGTACTACAGTGCTACTGTGTTGGGGCTGTAACCAAACCGACATAATCGCGGCATAATTCGGACCAGCACATGCCGATGTTGGCCGATTTATATACATAGTAAATTCTTCAAATACAATCCGAATTGTATTTTCTTGCCGCGGCGGCAGAAGTGTGGCCATCTACTGCCCCGGCGGCGGGCGGCTGAAGTGGGGCCGGGGAACAGATGGTTCGCCCGAGCTGCGCCACAGGTCCTGAATGAACAGTGTTGACACCAGTGCTGAAGGCGGGTTACAAGACCTCATGTCTCAGTCATAGCACAGCAAATACATACGTCACTACTTTTCTTTTTTTATACACGCGTGGAAGGAAGGGGTTCGGGATATCTTTAAAGGTCCTATGGCATGCTACTTTATTAATGCTTTTATATAGCTCTTAGTGGGCCCCTCATACACCACTTGAAGACGTTCAAGAAATTCAGCCTTGGTGCAGAATTCCAGCCACTACGAGCCAGTCCCACAATGAGCTTTCCACAAACGTGCCGTTTTTTAGAGGCGAGTCAAGGTGGAGGGTGGGGGTGTGGTCCTGAGCAGCTTGCGGCCACGGTCCATGCGCTCGTGTTTACAGTGGATGTATCGCAATGGCGGGGCACACACAGCTTTTTGTTCTGTAAATATTCTAGAACACTCTGGGTGCTCCGGCGGCAGTCCATGAGCTCTGTATCTAAATAATATCATATTATACATAGATATCTATGTCATAATAAATATTATTATGGCCAAAAGCGGTTTGCGCCTCCAGACGATATTATGATTCTCAAACGACTGCGTCGGGTTCTCGGACATCTCTGGTTCTTCCACATCAATCTGAAGTACTCTGAACCGCGACATGGAGGAGAAAGAGATTGTTGCCAGCGGTTGTCTCCCACCGGAGCCTCGCTGCACGCTGACGAGGGCAGATGGCAGCAGGCAGCGGGTCTCCGGTGGGAGACAATCGCAGGCAACAATCCTTTTACTCCTCCATGACGCGGATCATGTACTTCAGGGAGTCAAAGCCAAAGTTCCTTTCCCTCAATTCATTCTCAACCATGGCTGAGATAACCCCCACTACGAGTCTCGTTGTAGAAATACCAGAGATGTCAGAGAACCCGACATGTTATGCGCCATAACACGAAATAACATCGAAATAAAGTATAATAAAGTGTACAACACATAACGGGTCCCTGGCTCCCTGATGGCGCTGCGTCCTGGTGCCAGAGGGAGACCACTGGCACAAGGAGCCGCAAGGTACTACGCTTACAACCCCCCAACCCCCGGCTACCCCCCAGACTCACTGATCACTGCCGTGGTCTTTTAGAAAAGGTTGCTGAGTCAGGATCGCTTTTAACTAAGTTTATTTGGTTAAGGTCTGTCATGATATCGATGAAGCAAAAGGAGGGGAATTGTATAAGCAAGCATGGAGATACGCTTAGTAGGGCATCTGATGGATGCGTTGCCTAAATCATTCTGGTCCCTTGGGCTCTGTGTTCTGACGTTAATAATGGGCAGGCGTGGCCTCCGTAATGTGCTATGATTTGCTAGGGTTAGCATGGTGCTGAGCTCCCGCCTCCTGGATACCCGTATGTGTACTCAGGGCTGGTCCCTTGTGGCTATGTGTGGGCATTACGCTTGTTTTTGTGGCCTCGAGCATCTGGGTTTCTCAGACACCTGGCCTGGATAAGAAAAAAAGATAATCCACTGTTTGTTACTTAACATTAAGGTAACTTTTCTTGGGTTATCACAGTTAATATGAAACACAAATTAACAAAAGCGTTGTTGAGAAATTGTTACATTCACAGCTGCTTATGGTCGACATTAATTAGTTGGAAGCTTGTGTGATTGAAAGTAAGTGCAGTGCACGTTTATAAGTGAAGCAGGATATTGCTTTCATCCACTGAAACTGAAGGAAGAACCCCACGGTTAGTGGTTCTGAAAACATGCTATGAGTTGGGATGAATTAAACCCTTTAAAGCAATGAGTGGCATTCCGACTTCAGGCAAATCGTTGACCTTGGCTTCAGTGTGAGGCATAGATGTTAGGCACATTTGACTGAATTTTTTTGGAAATGTGCCATTGATACAATTTCCTCTTCTGAGCTTGTGAGTGTGTGCGCATATATGCATGAGCAGATTGAACACCACGTTTTTTCTGCCGTGAGGCTTCATTGCTACAGCGCGGCTACACCCCCTACAGCCAGTTGGTGGGCTAGTCGGCAGACCCTAGTCCATTTGCCACAATATGTCAACATTTTGTCAGGTATCCAAAGGAATTGACAAATGCCTTCTGCTATTTGTCTAAGTTTACAGGTGACATTTCCTGCAAGTCAAATATGTGTTTGTCATGGAAGACTTCTATATCTTCTACCATAGGGAATGCCAAGTGTCACGACCCCACTGGTATATTGAAAACGGCTCTCAGTCAAGGCAGGAGTCGAGACTCATAAGTGGTAGCGAACCACAGCTGGCAGGCAACTAGCTTCCAGCCACGTGAGCAGTGTCTCACCTGGGTTCCTGGCGAGCTCTGGTCCTTCTCCCTTGTTGTGGGATAGCCCAAGCGTTGGGGTAAACGCAAGCCTGTACCGTTCAGTTATTTTTTGACATATAACATAGACGAACACTTGACAAACATACACGACGAAGGGGCGGTCACGTTCCCTGTAGGAATCCTTAGTCCTGGTACTGTCCTTTTATGAGCGCGAATAGGCTTTACATAGTCTTAGGTTGGTTTCTGAGTGTAACCAAGTCTGGGCACCATGCTGTCTTTTCAGACACCATCTTGCTTCTATCCACCTTCTTTTATCCGTCAGGTGGCCCTAATCAAGGCCAATCAAGGGAGCCACTCCCACACTCCCTTACCATGACAACAAGTTACTCACCAGCTTAACATTACCCAACACAGTAGGATCGTGACACAATCGAGAAAGTGACTTGTCAGGCATGAGGAATGCATCAGAAACACGCCTTGCTTCGAAGGGGGACAATGGAATAATCTGATGCACATGGACAACGAATCTGTGATGATCAACATTTTTGCACCGTGTCCATCTGTTCCTCCATCTTTTTCATTATTTCAGACCGAAAAAAAAACACCTGTACGTCATACTAACCTACCTATATAAGTGTGTGTGTGTGCCAACATTTCACTAGCGATTTGCACAGAGTTTGGCAAGTGGATTCAATCCAAGCGTTTTGGATTGAATCATTTTTGCCACAAACATTTGGAACTTGTTTAATTAAAGGTGAGTCCTTGATCATTTTAGGTTTAATTACATTTTAGGAACTGCATGATCTTATTATTTGTAGACTTTTGCACTCTTGCATTCAGTCTCCTACGTGACTTAAAAGTTACAATAAAAGTGTGATTGATTTAATAATGTTGAATGTTTTCCTTCATCCTTAGTGTAAAAAAGAAGACAAAATGGATTTGGGAAGGAGAAAATCTGCAAGTTTCTTTATTTTGGGTAGGTTCATACAATAATAAGAGAAGCTTTTAGGGCTGGCCCATATACATACATTTCGATATTTTTCATAATTTTGGAATAATGCTACAGAAAAACATCTAAAATAATAATATCATGTATGATTGCTGTGTGGACGCCAGCTAGTGGCTAACGGATCCACCCATCGGTGCTAGTCCGACTCAGTTACCGTAGAGCTTCAATAAAACCCGAAAGTTTCCGAAAACCCACCGCTTCTACGGCATTTGCACGGCAGTACAAGAACTATTCACCCGCAAAAGAGAAATCACGCAAACGCTATTGTAAGGAACGGATCACCATATAAGAAAAAAAACATTGCTCCTGTTCTATTCAAGTTTATTAAAATATGAACCCGTTATTACCAGTAGGGAGAGCTTTAGGGCCTTTTTCCAACTTTAAAATAGCTGCTAAAAACGTTCATTATTAAAACCCTTCTAAACCCATTGCCTCTTGCCGCAATCCTTTTTATAGACGAAACAGACTAGTTGGAGCGCCACCATGGAAAACTAAATCCCGGGGAGAACCCTACAACATTTAATAAATATTATCATTATTCCAACTAGCTATTTTAACGTCTGTCTATTTCGGTCCTGCTAATCCTCACACTGGACGGCCAGTCGTCAAACCACCAAAACTAATGAAGGATGATTCAGTTGTTACATGTTCGGAATGAAACATCAACGGAGAAGGCGAAGAGAAGCGTTTTCTGCCTCAGGGAATCTCGCATCCTTACAAATTTGCTCATATCGCTACATTTACACTCTTTTCCAAATACTTTAATACTAAATTGAGATTTAAATACCTACCTAATGAACGAACATCCAAATATTCCAATATTCTGGCCCAGCACTAGAAAATAAAAGGGTGTTTGTAGGACTTATAGATGATATGTTTACTTAAGATTAAATTAAATTCCTATACACTTTAAGTAACATTTTCATGTGTTTTTCCAAATGAAACAAAGTTGCCTTTCAATTGGCTTCCACTTCGATGACCGTATCAGCGGAATCCAGCACCAGCATGTCACCTACCACTGGTGCATTAACATCAGCTGGTATTTCTACAACCACTGGAGTATCAACAACAGATGGTGGTTCTACAACCACTGAAGTATCAACAACAGCTGTTGTTTCTACAACAACTGGAGGTTCAACCACAACTGCAGCACCAACAACCACTGGAGGATCAATAACCACTGGAGGTCAAACCACCACTTGGGGACCAACAACCACAACTGGAGAATCAATAACCATTGGGGGTTCCACAACAACTGGGGATTCAACAACTGCTGTTGTATCTACAACGACGGGAGGTTCAACAACTGGAGGACCAACAACCACTGCAGGATCAACAACCACTGGAGGATCAATAACCACTGGAGGACCAACAAGAACAACTGGGGGTTCAACAATCACTGTTGTATCTACAACTACGGGAGGTTCATTAACTGCAGGATCAACAACCACTGGAGGACAAACAACCACGGGAGGACCAACAACAACAACTGGGGGTTCAACAACTGAAGGACCAACAACTACTGGAGGATCAATAACCACTGGAGGACCAACAACAACTGGGGGATCAACAACCACTGGAGGCTCAATAACCACTGGAGGATCAATAACAACTGGAGGATCATCAACCACTGGAGGACCAACAACAGCTGGAGGAACAATAACAACTGGAGGATCAACAACTGCTGGAGGACCAACAACCGCTGGAGAACCAACAACCGCTGGAGGACCAACAACAGCTGGAGGACCAACAACAGCTGGAGGACCAATAACCACTGGAGGATCAATAACCACTGGAGGACCAACAACAACTGGGGGATTAACAACCACTGGAGGATCAATAACCACTGGAGGATCAACAACCACTGGGGGATCAACAACTGCTGGAGGACCAACAACCGCTGGAGGACCAACAACAGGTGGAGGAACAACAACCACTGGAGGATCAATAACAACTGGAGGATCATCAACCACTGGAGGACGAACAACAGCTGGAGGAACAATAACAACTGGAGGATCAACAACTGCTGGAGGACCAACAACCACTGGAGAACCAACAACCGCTGGAGGACCAACAACAGCTGGAGGACCAACAACAGCTGGAGGACCAACAACCACTGGAGGATCAATAACAACTGGAGGACCAACAATCACTGGAGGATCAACAACAACTGGCGATTCAACAACTGCTGTTGTATCTTCAACTATGGGAGGTTCAACAAATGCAGGATCAACAACCACTGGAGGATCAATAACCACTGGAGGACCAACAACAACAACTGGGGGTTCAACAACCACTGTTGTATCTACAACTACGGGAGGTTCAACAACTGAAGGACCAACAATTACTGGAGGATCAATAACCACTGGAGGACCAACAACAGCTGGAGGACCAACAACATCTGGAGGACCAGCAACAACTGGAGGATCAACAACCACTGGAGGATCAATAACCACTGGAGGATCAACAACCACTGGGGGATCAACAACTGCTAGAGGAACAACAACCACTGGAGGACAAACAACCACTGGAGGATCAATAACAACTGGAAGTTCCACAACTGGAGGATCAACAACCACTGAAGGACCAACAATCACTGGAGGATCATCAACCGCTGGAGGACCAACAACAACTGGGGGTCCAACAACCACTGTTGTACCTACAACTACTGGATTTTCAACAACTGGGGGATCAACAACCATTGGAGGACCAACAACCACTGGAGGATCAATAACCACTGGAGGACCAACAACAACTGGAGGATCAATAAGCACTGGAGGATCATCAACCACTGCAGGATCAACAACCACTGGAGGATCAACAACCACTGCAGGATTAACAACCACTGGAGGATCAAGTACCACTGGGGGTTCCACAACTGGAGGATCAACAACCACAGGAGAACCAACAACAACTGGGGATTCAACAACTGCTGTTGTATCTACAACTACGGGAGGTTCAACAGCAGCAGGATCAACAACCACTGCAGGATCAACAACCACTGGAGGATCATCAACCACTGGAGGACAAACAACTACTGGAGGACAAACAAACACTGTTGGATCAATAACAACTGGAGGATCAACAACAACTGGAGGATCAACCACCACCGGAGGTCCAACAACAACCGGGGGTTCAACAACCAATGTTGTATCTACAACTACGGGAGGTGTGACAAGCACCGGAGATTCATCAACAACTGGAGGTTCAACCTCAACTGGTAGTTCAACAATGACTCAAGGGTCATCAACCACTGGAGTTTCAACAACAACTGGTGGATCGACAACAACTGGTAGTTCTACAACAACTGGAGGATCAACAACAACTGGCGATTCAACAACTGCTGTTGTATCTTCAACTATGGGAGGTTCAACAAATGCAGGATCAACAACCACTGGAGGATCAATAACCACTGGAGGACCAACAACAACAACTGGGGGTTCAACAACCACTGTTGTATCTACAACTACGGGAGGTTCAACAACTGAAGGACCAACAATTACTGGAGGATCAATAACCACTGGAGGACCAACAACAGCTGGAGGACCAACAACATCTGGAGGACCAGCAACAACTGGAGGATCAACAACCACTGGAGGATCAATAACCACTGGAGGATCAACAACCACTGGGGGATCAACAACTGCTAGAGGAACAACAACCACTGGAGGACAAACAACCACTGGAGGATCAATAACAACTGGAAGTTCCACAACTGGAGGATCAACAACCACTGAAGGACCAACAATCACTGGAGGATCATCAACCGCTGGAGGACCAACAACAACTGGGGGTCCAACAACCACTGTTGTACCTACAACTACTGGATTTTCAACAACTGGGGGATCAACAACCATTGGAGGACCAACAACCACTGGAGGATCAATAACCACTGGAGGACCAACAACAACTGGAGGATCAATAAGCACTGGAGGATCATCAACCACTGCAGGATCAACAACCACTGGAGGATCAACAACCACTGGAGGATCAACAACCACTGCAGGATTAACAACCACTGGAGGATCAAGTACCACTGGGGGTTCCACAACTGGAGGATCAACAACCACAGGAGAACCAACAACAACTGGGGATTCAACAACTGCTGTTGTATCTACAACTACGGGAGGTTCAACAGCAGCAGGATCAACAACCACTGCAGGATCAACAACCACTGGAGGATCATCAACCACTGGAGGACAAACAACTACTGGAGGACAAACAAACACTGTTGGATCAATAACAACTGGAGGATCAACAACAACTGGAGGATCAACCACCACCGGAGGTCCAACAACAACCGGGGGTTCAACAACCAATGTTGTATCTACAACTACGGGAGGTGTGACAAGCACCGGAGATTCATCAACAACTGGAGGTTCAACCTCAACTGGTAGTTCAACAATGACTCAAGGGTCATCAACCACTGGAGTTTCAACAACAACTGGTGGATCGACAACAACTGGTAGTTCTACAACAACTGGAGGATCAACAGCTGGAGGGTCAACAACAGCTGGGGGATCAACACCCACAGAAGGATCAACTACTGGAGGGTCAACAACCACTGGAGGATCAACGACCACAGGAGGATCAACAACCACTGGAGGATCAACAACCAGTGGAGGATCAACAACCACTCGAGGATCAACAACCACTGGAGGATCAACAACCGCTGGACGATCATCAACCACTGTAGGAACAACCACCACTGGAGGATCAACAACCACTGGAGGATCATCAACCACTGAGGGTTTAACAGCTGGAGGTTCAACAACAACCGGAGGTCGAACAATCACTGGATTATCAACAACCACTGGAGGATCCACAACAACTGGAGTATCATCTACAACCACACAGGGTACAACAACAGGAGTAACAACAACAACAGGAGGATCAACAACCTCTGGAGGTTCCACAACAAGTGGCGGATCAACAACCACTGGAGCATCAACAACAACAGGAATATCAATAACAACTGGAGGTTCAGAAACCACTGAAGCCCCTACAATTACCCCTCCAGCTTTTGTTTT
This sequence comes from Pollachius pollachius, assembly GCF_949987615.1. Lineage (NCBI taxonomy): Eukaryota > Metazoa > Chordata > Actinopteri > Gadiformes > Gadidae > Pollachius > Pollachius pollachius. The sequence continues at coordinate 13,710,291 of NC_136953.1, forward strand.
CACCGCAGTGATAATACAGATATTTATTCCAGCTTATAATAATAATACCTCGCCCGAATATCAACAGCTTGAGACCACAGTTGTGAAAACGGTCAGTAAAAATGTATAATATTCAAACGATTATTTTTTTGAATTCACATTTTTCGAATAAATATAAAGTTAGAATGCTGAATTAATTTATTTTGCTTTCAGTTTAACGCAATCTACATTGCTCAATTTGGCGACCGGTTCATTCGGACAATTGTCATCGGATTCAGGTAATATTAATTGAGGAATTAATTCATTTCAATCTGTCCCTGAATGTTACAGATTCCAATTATCAAGAACCATCGTTCATATACTATGTGACGAGACCTAATTATATTTTCTTCTTTTAACAAAGGATCTCTACGACTCGATCGTCCAATACTGAAGCAGAAGTAGAGCTTGAGTTTCAGCCAACTGCTCCTTCACAAGAGATCCCACAGGCTGAGGAGGTTCGAAGTACCCTGGTCCAAGGACTGAACAACCCGAACATAACCTCTAACCTCACTGTAGATACGGCAAGCATTACGATCACAAGTATGTCAACCCTTTGCAGGATCTTTCATAACATTGCTCGCCTACAATTTGGGATAACAGCAACCACAGGGAATACAGACAGTTAATTGTAAAGTTTTCGGGCTTCATTAAATACCCTTTACTTTGGTTTTACTTGCTTGACCGGAGTGTGAGGGGAAATGCAAGTTAATAAGTGCTACACTTTGGTAAATCCACATTTAATTCAAACCTGTGGAAGCTGTGTTGGTATTTCTGAGGCAAATTCAATGTCTTCTACATTTTAGTAGGATTCAAACAAAATGTCATTTAAAGGTGCTTTAAGTAAGATTAACAAGCTATTTTAAGTGTGTAACTTGTTGGACACGGCTTTGCCACCTGTCAGCTATTAGTGAGTGAAATGGGCTAGGAGATTATAATTTCTGACCAATTAGGGCGTCCCAGAAGCAGAAAGCTGACGAAAGACCCAAAAAAAGGGGGATATTGTTTGAAGGGAGCACCCACTGATTGTTTTACCAAGGCATAATAATTTCAGGGCTGGATATCTTAAAACAGATATAATAGATTGAACCACGTTGTTTAACTATACATTTCAGAGTTACTGTTTTAAAGAGGTTTTAAATCATTTGAAAAAGCCTTAAAACTTTTCCACCCTTCAAATTTTGCTTTTGCAGGAACTCCAACTAGTACAACAACTACCAGTTCTCCAACAACTACTGCTGGATTATCAACAACTGGAGGATCAACCACCACTGGAGGATCCACAACGACTGCAGGACCAACAACAACTGCAGGACCAACAACAACTGCAGGATCAACAACCACTGGAGTATCTACAACCACTGGAGGATCAACAATGACTGCAGGATCAACAACCACTGGAGAATCAACAAGCACTGGAGGATCAACAACCACTGCAGGATCAACAACCACTGGAGGATCAATAAACACTGGGGGTTCCACAACTGGAGGATCAACAACCACTGGAGGACCAACAACAACTGGGGATTCAACAACCGCTGTTGTATCTACAACTACGGGAGGGTCAACAACTGCAGGATCAACAACTGCAGGATCAACAACCGCTGCAGGATCAACAACCAATGGAGGATCAACAACCACTGGGCGATCATCAACCACTGGAGGACCAACGACAACAACTGGGGGTTCAACAACCACTGTTGTATCTACAAGTACGGGAGGTTCAACAACTGGAGGACCAACAACCACTGGACGATCAATAACCACTGGAGGACAAACAACCACTGTTGGATCAATAACAACTGGAGGATCAACAACAACTGGAGGATCAACCACCACCGGAGGTCCAATAACAACCGGGGGTTCAACAACCAATGTTGTATCTACAACTACGGGAGGTGTGACAAGCACCGGAGATTCATCAATAACTGGAGGTTCAACCTCAACTGGTAGTTCAACAATGACTCAAGGGTCATCAACCACTGGAGTTTCAACAACAACTGGTGGATCGACAACAACTGGTAGTTCTACAACAACTGGAGGATCAACAGCTGGAGGGTCAACAACAGCTGGGGGATCAACACCCACAGAAGGATCAACTACTGGAGGGTCAACAACCACTGGAGGATCAACGAACACAGGAGGATCAACAACCACTGGAGGATCAACAACCACTGGAGGATCAACAACCACTGGAGGATCAACAACCACTGGAGGATCAACAACCGCTGGACGATCATCAACCACCGGAGGAACAACCACCACTGGCGGATCAACAACCACTGGAGCATCAACAACAACAGGAATATCAATAACAACTGGAGGTTCAGAAGCCACTGAAGCCCCTACAATTACCCCTCCAGCTTTTGTTTTCACCGCAGTGATAATACAGATATTTATTCCAGCTTATAATAATAATACCTCACCCGAATATCAACAGCTTGAGACCACAGTTGTGAAAACGGTCAGTAAAAATGTATAATATTCAAACGATTATTTTTTTGAATTTGCATTTTTCGAATAAATATAAAGTTAGAATGCTGAATTCATTTATTTTGCTTTCAGTTTAACGCAATCTACATTGCTCAATTTGGCGACCGGTTCATTCGGACAATTGTCATCGGATTCAGGTAATATTAATTGAGGAATTAATTCATTTCAATCTGTCCCTGAATGTTACAGATTCCAATTATCAAGAACCATCGTTCATATACTATGTGACGAGACCTAATTATATTTTCTTCTTTTAACAAAGGATCTCTACGACTCGATCGTCCAATACTGAAGCAGAAGTAGAGCTTGAGTTTCAGCCAACTGCTCCTTCACAAGAGATCCCACAGGCTGAGGAGGTTCGAAGTACCCTGGTCCAAGGACTGAACAACCCGAACATAACCTCTAACCTCACTGTAGATACGGCAAGCATTACGATCACAAGTATGTCAACCCTTTGCAGGATCTTTCATAACATTGCTCGCCTACAATTTGGGATAACAGCAACCACAGGGAATACAGACAGTTAATTGTAAAGTTTTCGGGCTTCATTAAATACCCTTTACTTTGGTATTACTTGCTTGACCGGAGTGTGAGGGGAAATGCAAGTTAATAAGTGCTACACTTTGGTAAATCCACATTTAATTCAAACCTGTGGAAGCTGTGTTGGTATTTCTGAGGCAAATTCCATGTCTACTACATTTTAGTAGGATTCAAACAAAATGTCATTTAAAGGTGCTTTAAGTAAGATTAACAAGCTATTTTAAATGTGTAACTTGTTGGACATTGCACACCTGTCAGCCTTTAGTGAGTGAAATGGGCTAGGAGATTCTAATTTCTGACCAATTAGGGTGTCTCAGAAGCAGAAATCTGACGAAAGACCCATAAAAAGGGGGATATTGTTTGAAGGGAGCACCCACTGATTGTTTTACCAAGGCATAACAATTTCAGGGCTGGATATCGTAAAACAGATATAATGGATTGAACCACGTTGTTTAACTATACATTTCAGAGTTACTGTTTTAAAGAGGTTTTAAATCATTAGAAAAAGCCTTTAAACTTTTCCACCCTTCAAATTTTGCTTTTGCAGGAACTCCAACTAGTACAACAACTACCAGTTCTCCAACAACCGCAGGATCAACAACCACTGGAGGATCAACAACAGTTGGAGGATCAACAACCACTGCAGTACCAACAACCACTGGAGAAACAACAACCACTGGAGTATCAACAACCACTGGAGTATCAACAACAGTTGGAGGATCAACAACCACTGCAGTACCAACAACCACTGCAGTACCAACAACCACTGGAGGATCAACAACCACTGCAGTACCAACAACCACTGGAGGATCAACAACCACTGGAGGATCAACAACCACTGGAGGATCAACAACCACTGGAGCATCAACAACCACTGGAGCATCAACAACCTCTGGAGGATCAACAACCACTGGAGCATCAACAACCACTGCAGTACCAACAACCACTGGAGTATCAACAATAACCACAGGAGGATCAACAACCACTGGAGGTCCCACAACAACCGCTGTAATCGCAACTCCTAATCCAGTTGTAGTTTTCACGGCCACAATAGTAGAGGTATTCATTCCAGCTTATAATGATAGTTCTACGACCGAATACGAAGCGCTTGAAAGCACAGTTGTGACAGCGGTAAGTAGAAAAAGATACAAATATTTTTGCATTGCATGCTACATATAAATTGTGAATGTTACATTAGCTAATTTTTTTTCTTTCAGTGTGACACGATCTTCTTTGCAGTATTTGGCAGCCGATTCATTCGTACAAGACTCATCTTGTTTCGGTAAAATTAATTAATTAATCAATTCCATCCTGCATGTTACAGAATCCAATTATCCAGAACCGTTTTTCATGAAGGAAAAAAACAATGGGATCTTGGTCTAAAATATATTTTCTTCTGTAGACGAGGGACCGCTAGGGTACGAACGGATAATACCGAGGCAGAAGTAGAGCTACAGTTTCGGCCAACTGCTACTCCAGCAGAGGTCCCACAGGCTGCTGAAATTCGAACTGCCCTGGTCAATGGATTGAACAACCCGAACATCACAACTAACCTCACCATAGATATTGACAGCATTAACATAAGTAAGTAAACACTTAAAGGATCTTCCACAACATTGCTATCTTACATTTTGGAATAGCTGCAACAATAGAGAAAAGACATTAAATTGTCAAATTTCCGGGCTTCAGATGATAAAGTATTTTTGGGTTTGAATTCTTTGACATGATCATTCAGAGAAATAAGAAGCACTACTTTACCTTTTGATAAGTCCATTAAATTACTAAGTGCTACACTTGTGCAAACGTAAATCCTAATTTATTTGAAACACGTTGAGGTTATTTTAATACCTTTTAGGAAAATTCCATCTCTCCTAAATTCTATGAGTTTTATAGCGAAGTTTTCAGTTAAAGCTGCGGGGTGAAATTCTCTGTGGGAATACATTTCGGACCAACCTGGGAAATCTCAGAAGCAAGTCTGGTTCCAAAACGTTACACCCTTCATGTTTTGCTTTTGCAGGAGACCCAAATGCTCCTACGACCACTGCATCACCAACCGCCGCTCCGACCGCGGCTCCGACCGCGGCTCCGACCGCGGCTCCGACCGCCGCTCCAGGGCCCGTTGCCACCGCTGCGCCACAACTCACTTCCCGGAAGGTGGTGTTCAGATCGGCAGGAGAAACCTTCACAAATGATCTATTGAACCCATCTTCTGCTGCGTTTATTGCTCGGGCAACGCTGTTGAGGTCACAAGTAAGAAGACATGAAAACATGTTTTTAATTTACTACTGTTACCCAAGTTTTGTGTAGGCCTTTTGTTATTGTCTCTATGACAATGCCAAAGTACCTCCCAAGGCAGCACAAGACGATCTATATCAATCCGTTTATCTTATTTTGAAAAACAATAATGAAGTATTTGGTTCAAGACAGGATTAAACTAATTATTTCCTATGTATTTCCACAGCTCGAGCCCTTTTTCAGTCGGAGTTTTGGCTCCTTTAACAGCATAAACGTGGTATCATTCAGGTAAGCGTCTATTTGTGACTACTCGATACCTCAACACACATAATAATCATAATAATGAATTCAATTTATATAGCGCCTTTCAAACTCAAGGACGCTTGATACATATATCATAATCTTAATCATGAATATCATGTTGTCCTCTCTTCTCCCTCCTCAGCGATGGGTCGATCATCAACACCCTGAACGTTTTGTTCAATTCAATCTCAGTCCCTGATGGCCTACAGATTTTAAATGTGTTCACCGCTGCAGCGCAAAGCATCACAGCCTTCAACATTGATACCAGCAGTATAACTGTGGAGGGCCTAACAGGTAAGAAACACATGGTCAACCAGTGCCCTCTCAATTATATCTATGAACCTTTTCCTCTTGTTTTACATTGTTGTATGTTTTTTTTGTTTCAGTTTCAACCGGAGTCACCCACAAGAGCAGTGTCCTCACTGCATTGGTGTTAGTGGCACTATCCTGGTGTCTGTCCAGACAGAGTTAGTGTCGGCTTGTCTGTCTACCTGAATCTTGGGATGCACGATAAATATATGTCTGATTAATTATCGGAAAGGAGGTGTCGATAGGATCTATTGGGCTGCATTGAAGATGATGTGTATGTTCCAAATGTTATGTATTAAAGGAGTACGATAAATGTGACTTTCTCAGGTAATGAATTTATACTGGATGGGCGTTGAAGGAATATATATATAGAAAGTCTTTCCATTGATTTAAGTTATTTGTGTGATGCATGCATTTAGGCCTATTCATTTGGCTTATTCAACCACATTGTATTCTGTGAGATTATATTGCCTTTAAATACCATTATCCTTATAAATGAAGCCATCGTTATAGGTGATTTTAGAATTTTTTTGTGGGATCAAGCAATAAAACAAATAATAATAAACTTTCATTTTGACATTACTATTCTTATTGATGGTTAGTACTTTGAACCTGTTCCTAAGTCCTTTGATATATTTATATTGCCGTCTCCGTATCAGAGCTTTATAATTAGAAACTGCATTACCCAGCATTCCCCTCCCTCCAGCATTTCCCAGAAAAGGAAAAAGCATGGATTAGTTTTTACAACACAAGCTGTTGCCTCTCGTACTACAGTGCTGCTGTGTTGTGGCTGTAACCAAACCGACATAATGGCGGCGTTATTCGGACCAGCACATGCCGATGTTGGCCGATCTGCGCCACAGGTCCTGAATGAACAGTGTTGACACCAGTGCTGAAGGCGGGTTACAAGACCTCATGTCTCAGTCATGGCACAGCAAATAGGTTGGATACATCACTACTTTATGAATGCTTTTATGTAGCTCTTAGTGGGCCCCTAATACAGTACTCGAAGACGTTCAAGAAATTCAGCCTCGGTGCAGAATTACAGCCACTACGAGCCAGTTTTTTAGAGGCGGGTCAAGGTGGAGGGTGGGGGTGTGGCCCTGAGGAGCTAACGGCCGCTGTACCATGCGCTCTTGTTTACAGTGCATGTATCTCAATTGCGAGGCGTAGCTATTTCTCTTCAGCCAATAACAGCACAGAACAACTTGGATGCTAACAGTATTATCTTTGTTTCCAGAACAACGATGGGCTTGAGCTGATTAACATTATTTTAACGGGACCAACGGTTCCCGTCACATAACCGTTATGTAACTGCTATAACCGTTGTTTTCGTACATGCTGCCATTCTGACACATTTTAGTAAATATTTTGTTCAAATGTGTTCAACTATAAAGTAGCCATTTCAGTATTATTTATCCGTAATTTATTCTATTAATTCCAAATTTTGGTTGTGATGAAATAACCCATTCCATCAACTGACGACTGCATTTTACAAGTGTGTGTTATGAGTGGTGAGGCATGCACTTATTTAACACGCCCTGGAATGCATTAATATTCTATGAAACTTAAAACTGGACCATTTATTCGTTAGAGTTGGGTGTAAACTCAATGCAGGACCATCGGAGTGGATTGGACCATTGGAACAAAATTAATTGTTTGGTGTGCCGCGGCAGAACGAATCAAGGAATGGGCGCAGTTAACTTCATCAACTTCATTAGTTAACTTCGTCGCGGCTTGGCACGCCCGGCGATTTCCCCATCTTATCTCAAGTTTCCTGTGTAAAACCGAGGGGGTTGAAATGCCTATCGGAGAGGGGGTAATAAATAAATATTTACTGCTGGTCATACTCCATCCGCTAAGTCTAGCTTAAAGCTTTGTGCGGTCCAACGTGATGTAAAATAGTTTTTAGTTTAAAATGTGCAACGTTTTTTTGCTAACATTACTGTGTTTTACAGAAAAGGAGGTGAACAAAAAAAATCACTTCCTCCGGACACAGTACAACAGGTACAACAGGGCACCAGCATCAGGGAGTGCCGGTGGGAGAACTGGCAGGCAGGACTGGCTCATAAGGAGGCTCTCTTTCCTGGGGCCATGTATCAGGAAGAGAGCGTCTCTGTCCAACATGGATGAAAAGGTATTTATTTAGAATATCTTAAGTAAAACTGCTAGAGAAGGCTAGAGTTACTGTGTCTTGTCATTCTCCACTACTGCATTGGAGTAAATAGCTTGAGCTTACAGTTTGTTTAGATTTCCCGCTAGTTGGTGTTACGTATTTTAAGCACATAAGCTGCTCCCACATAGCCTCAAGGAAGCAGGATCGAACACATAAACTGCATTACTCCAACATAGCCACAAAGAAGCAGGATCGAACATATAAGCTGCAATAACTACTCCAGCCACAGATGGCAGCACCTTTAGACAGGTGAGGAAGCCGGAGCCAATGCGTCACAAAGGCCACGCCTACTTCACATAGGCCACGCCTACTTGATACAAACGGGGAGCGGGAGTCAGATGAGGTCAGAGACATTAGAGATGGGATTTATGGCTCTTTGAAGGGAGCCGGATCTTGAGGAGCCGTTCTTTTCAAAGACCCGTTCAAAAGACTGGCTCATTAATTTATTTTTAAGAATCTAGCCTAGTGGTAACCCTTTTTATCGTGGGAATAATCACTGGGAGAAATGATAGGGTAAGATTTGGATCAGAATTATTTAGGCTTAGACATCGGATATCTCAGTTTGATATATTTTAAATATTGATTATAATTTAATTTAACATGTGTGGACTAGATTTTAATGTCTGATCTGCATTTATTGTAAACATTCCACAAGGTGGTGCTATATCCCTCTGCTTTGACACTGAGATCACTATTTGGGATCTTTGTATACAATGTGTCGAAGTGTAAATACAGCTCTTTTCACTCGTTCATCATGTATCACCTTTTTAATTGTAGCACAATTAAAAGCAGGCAATGAACAATGAACTTCCATACAAAAATATAATTAACAAAAAATATATTAAAATAGAAAAACTTTTACAAAACAAGTTTCTTTCAAGTATAACACTGCAGAGGACTCCTGAACTGTCCTTTGTAACATTAGTGCAAATCTTAGTAAACAATATTTTTAGAAAGAGATGCTGCTGCGCTTTCTTTGGCTCATAGTTGCAGTGCTCTGCCTCCGCCGCGGTTCCTGCTTCTGACTGACATGTGAAATTTGCATAGACAGCGATAAGAAAAAGAAAAGAACTACAAAGAAAAAGAACTGCGACTCGGTTCCCATCTTCATGTTAAAGAGCCGTTCAATAGATTCGGTTCGTTTGTGAACGTCACAACTCTAAGAGACATATGGCAGCCCCGTTAAGAGCCCCGGGGGAATCATCGGGGCTGGAAGATAGCGCTGCGGTAGGCCTATTTTTCTCCACGCGTGTTAAATGCAATTCCCTCCTTTTGCTTCATAGTAACCATACCGAAATACTTTAACAAATAAAGTGAGTTAAAAGCGATCCGGATTGAACTACGTTCTTCAAGAACACGGCATTGGATACATTGCATTTCCTATTAGTTGAATTTCTGTTTGATCTGTCTTTGTTTACCATCAGCTCAACTACTACTTGGAGATGGATAATAGAATAGGCTACATACAACTATATACAATTGATATGTGCTGGAATATGAAATTTAAAAGTTAAATATAATATAGCATGATTGTTAATTACACCCACACACATGATTAAACTTTGTCCCACTGCCATGCTACAGCACCAGCATCTGTGCACATGTAATTGCAGAGGATGTCTCGGTTCCTCTAAGCCTGCAGAGTGGTGTTTCTCCTGTGTGGTGGTGCAGCCTGGGCAAGGGTTGGACCATGTTCACCAGGGCCATTCTGCTCGCTGGAAGGCTGGGTGTAGGCATCACCACACTGGTCACGAAGGAAATCGTGAAGCATGGTGCAGGCCAGGACAATCTTGGAAGCGGTAGTTGCTGTCCAACAGCGCCATCAGCACAACAGAGGAGCTATATGTTTATAGTTATAGAAGGTAGACCCTGAGGATGGTGGAGGGATAATTGTAATGTGTTTCCCATCCAAGGCACCAAGGCAGTTAGGGAATTGCCACTGGTCCTGGAATCCCTTTGCCACCTTCTTCCACTCCTTTGTGGTGTTGGGGCATTGAAAAACAAAGATTTCACTTTTTTAATAATGTAATGTAAAAAAAAAAAAAAAAAAGTAATTTGAATTGATATATTCTTTTTCTTTTAAAGATTGATGAAGGACAAACAGATAATGTGGATGGACTGGACGAGGAAGAGGGTGTGGAAGTGGAGGAGAGCAGTGAACCTGAGGGGCGAGGCAGCACCTGGCCCCTCAGGTTCAGAAGGTCGCAGGTGGTAAAAGAAAGAGGCGGGGATCAGAAAGAAAGGAAGAAGACAGGTCCTAAGTGCAGTAGGCAACTTTCTAAGGAGTTGGACTGAACATAGAGAGGAGGACTCACTAACTGTTTTTTGTAAGAATCTCGAGATGAAAATGAGGCGAATCAAGGACCAAAATATTTTGTTAGACTTAGATTACCAACTGGAGGAAGCCTGCTACCAGGCTTCACTTAAAGATAGATCCAACCAAGCCCCCCCCCCCCCCCCCCCGAGCCTCTCACACCTACCCTTACCCTTATTACCCCCAAACATAGTCACTTTGATTTCGGCCATTTTATATGAATCTCTATTTAATTTTTTTTATTAATTTTTAGATATTTAGTTTGAATTGGTTATTGCAAATAAGAATCGCCCCTGCTCTTACCTTCGCCTCATTTTCGTCTCAAGGTTTTATTGCTTTTTATGAAGGCGCTGATTATATGGATTTTTTGTATATATTTAAAAGGATATTTAAAGGCTGGATAGATCAGTCTACCAGCCTACCCAGTAGACTAGCAAACACTGTTCATCTATCCGTCACACATCTAGGTGGACACGCCCACCTGTGATGTCACAATGCTGCACATTTTGAAAACGGCTTGTAATGGCTAATCACACTCACACCTGGTGGTATGATATGTCCCCTTTAATATATCTATTTATTTATATTTTAATGTATATATTTTATTTTTGTATATATTTGTTTCGCTTTTCTGTGTTTTACCAAAACTTTTGATTATTTGAACAGTTATATAACATGCTTAATAAATAATTGATTTATATTTTTGCAAGTTTTATGTTTTTATAATTCCTAATAATTTACAGCCTATATATTATGAACATTTGATCTAAACTGAATGCTGAACATTATTAGGCCAGATGTTCTCTTTAATTGATGTGATGCTGTCATGCGCAGCTTCAGTTTTTGATGACAGCTTCATTAGGCACAGGAGCACACATCTTTCAGTAAGCCTTTGAAACTGGATTACATTTCATTTAGAATTTTGTACTTTAAACAGCAGACCTCATTGACATGTGAGTAAAATGTTAAAGAGGTCTGCTGTTTAAAGTTCAACATGAGAGGTGCAAAGAATACTTGGTAAACACATTGATATTTGATCAAGAAGTATTTTTCTTTTCTTTTTTTCTAACAACAATTACACCTTAGATACATTAATCCAAAAGTGAAAAGTGCCACTAAATGCTATTTTACACACGATAAAGAACTTGCCTTCAGGTAGTCATCCTTTAGGCCTAAATGAAAAGCCAATAGATGAGTATGCATTTGACAGCAGCACTATATGATTGGTTGTATGTAGTATAGGCTGTTTGATATTGGGGCGATTTAGGACATCCGAGAAATATTAGATCATGAATTGCTCTGAATGAGTTTGTAAAAAGGAAGTATTATTATTGATACATGATTTTGTGGAATTTATTGTTATCGTGGCATTTTTTGTGGGCCCATTTCAATTTCAATTGGTTATGATTCTGCGCAACAATTAAAAGCGAGCGCGCATTAACAGCGAGCACAAGAGTGCTCGCAGGTAACGCGCATAGATATATACCTATAAACCTGTTGCGCTCATCTATTAACATTTCCAAATGCCTTGCAGTTTTTAAGAGCAACTGTAATATGACAGAATGTTCACTCACCTGTTGCCAAGAAGCGGAGAGATATCATCAGTCTCTGAAATGCAGTCCCGGAAATTTGTGTTCGCCTTTTGTATTAAAGGCCGCACGAAATCCTCCAGATGATGGAATTGGGCGGGGACAGGCGTGTAAAATTTGAAGAAAGCTTACATATCCCCGACTTCCAGCTCTCTACACAGACTGGCATAGGCACCCTGTTTCTGCCGCTGAAGTACCCAACTGCGGCTCCATATTCTATGCTTTCTAACTCGCCATCTTCTCCTTTTCATGATCAAAGCAACTGCAAAAACCGTGACCATTTCACTCTCACTAACATTACTTCTAGGCCTGTTCATAATTAAGCAATTTATCTCCAAGTAGTAGTTGAGCCGATGGTAAACAAAGACAGATCAAACAGAAATTAAACTAACGAAAAATGCAATGTATCCAATTAGCGGTTAATCTTAAACTGTAAACTCCGACTACTTACTCCAATGCAGAAGTAGTGGAGAATGACAACACAGTAACTCTAGCCTACTCTCAAGCAAAATAAAAATAATCGCAAACCTAACTAGTCGCAAACCCAAGTTAGTTAGGCTGAGGTTAGTAAACGCAAGTGATGCTGATGCTGTTGCGTCTCACAGCTGTGCCAGAGCGTTCACAGTTGCTAGGGAAACCACCTACCGTCGCCGTCCGTTGCAGCAGTGTGAACTGCCCCGTTTTTTGAACGTCTCAGCCCGTCTCGTCGCAAGGAGTTGCGAGGTGCAAGCAGTTGCGAGGCGAATCTTTGGTCTGAACTGGGATTAAATGAAAAATAAATACCTTGTAGTATAAATTGCATAGTCCCCTTTAAAGAAATGATAATTTAAAGTGTTTTATTGCTGTATTCAGCCAACACCATGGCATTTCTGCCCCTGAGGCTTCGTTGCTACAGCGCGGCTACACCCCCTACAGCCAGTTGGTGGGCTAGTCGGCAGACCCTAGTCCATTTGCCACAATATGTCAATATTTTGTCAGGTATCCAAAGGAATTGACAAATGCCTTCTGCTATTTGTATAAGTTTACAGGTGACATTTCCTGCAAGTCAAATATGTGTTTGTCATGGAAGACTTCTATATCTTCTACCATAGGGAATCCCAAGTGTCACGACCCCACTGGTGTATTGAAAACGGCTCTCAGTCTAGGCAGGAGTCGAGACACATAAGTGGTAGCCAACCACAGCTGGCAGGCAACTAGCTTCCAGCCACGCGAGCAGAGACTCACCTGGGCTCCTGGCGAGCTCTGGTCCTTCTCCCTTGTTGAGGGATAGCCCAAGCGTTGGGGTAAACGCTAGCCTTTCCCGTTCAGTTATTGTTTGACATAGGTGACCCTAATCAAGGCCAATCAAAGGAGCCACTCCCACAGTTACCATGATAATCAGTTAAACACCAGCTTAACATTACCAAACAGTAGAATCGAGATTCCTCACGCATGAGGAATGCTTCAGAAACACACCTTAATTCAAAGGAACGCAAACAATGGAATAATGATGCACATCGACATTTTTGCAACCTGTCCATTTCATATCAATTTTCCCTTTCATTTCTTCAGAACGGAAATAAAAACACCTGCTAGAAAAACTCTTAGCACGTCATACTAACCTACCTATATAAGTGTGTGTGTGTGCCAACATTTCATTAGCGATTTGCAGAGTTTGACAAGTGGATCCAATCCAAGCATTCAGTGAGGATTGATATTTTTTCATTTGAGAAGGCGCCACATACATTTGGAACTTGTTTAATTAAAGGTGAGTCCTTGATCTTTTTATGTTTAATTACATTTTAGGAACTGCATGATCTTATCATTTGCAGACTTTTGCACTCTTGCATTCAGTCTCCTATGTCAGGGGTTCCCAAAGTGGGGGGTCGCGGGACGCCGAGGGGTGGGTCGCAGAATGATTTCCATGAATCAAATAATAAAATAAATTATAATAGAATTAAAAAAAAATAATAATAATAATAATAATAAAATAAATTTGGAAAAAATAAAATACAGAAAAATTCAGCCATAGTTGTCAAAATTATGAAACATGGTAGTTAAAATTAAAATAAAACTACAGATTTTCCTCCTGAGGTGATTACGACAGATTAACGATAGCATCATTTGCTCCACAGTAAACATCACAAAGCGGACCAGTAGATTTTCTCTGAACTAGCTCATTGATGATTTTTTGATGATTTTTCAAAATGAAACGTTGGTTAATACCGACCAAAGAAAAGACAGAGAGGCCAGCGGAGGAGGCAGAGAAGCTAGCGGAGAGGGCAGAGAGGTCAGCGGAGTTGGCAGAAAAGCTAGCGGAGAGGGCAGAGAAGCTAGCGGAGAGGGCAGAGAAGCTAGCGGAGAGGGCAGAGAGCTCAGCGGAGGAGGCAGAGAAACCAGCGGAGAGGGTAGCAGCGGAGAGGGTAGCAGAGGAGAGCGGAGAATCGCCTTGGCCATCGACCTCTGGCGCGGGAAGAGGTGCCCGCCATAAGGGGGTCCATAAGCAGTCGGATCAGCCTTCCTCCAAGTGTCGCAAGTATCGAGAGGGATATTTACAGTATGGATTACAAGCGTCGTTGTCAACGAAATACAACATCCCCAATGTGTAGTGTGTACAGAGGTGCTTGCACATGAGAGCCTAAAGCCCGTAAAAATGCTCAGACACATGAAAACTAAGCACCCCTCTCTTGCCGCTAAACCGCTAGATTTTTTCCGCAGAAAGGAGAAAGAGTTGCAAGGCCAAAAGAAATTCCTAATTAACCAAACAACAATCCCAACCAGAGCTCAAAGGGCTTCATATGAGGTGGCATATTCAATTGCACAGGCAAAAAAGCCACACACAATCGGGGAAACACTAATAAAACCAGCTGCCATCGCTATGAGTCGCGCAATGCATGGGCATAAACTGGCCCGTGAGCTGGAATCAGTGCCGCTGTCTGACGGGACCATTTCCCGGCGCATCACCGATATTGCCCAGGACATAAAGAGTCAGATGATTGACAGAGTGAAGAAAGGGAAATATGCTTTACAGTTAGACGAATCCACGGATGTATCAAACTGTGCCCAGCTGCTTGTTTTCGTTAGATATAGTTTTGATGGAAAACTTAACGAGGACCTGCTATTTTGCGCCCCGCTGGAGGGAACATGCACAGTCGAGGACTGAAAGAAGAGGGACTGTCTTGGGATGAATGCATCGGTGTGTGTACAGACGGTGCTGC
The DNA here is from genome assembly GCF_949987615.1 of Pollachius pollachius. Classification (NCBI taxonomy): domain Eukaryota; kingdom Metazoa; phylum Chordata; class Actinopteri; order Gadiformes; family Gadidae; genus Pollachius; species Pollachius pollachius. The sequence goes on from NC_136953.1 coordinate 13,725,465, forward strand.
AGCAATGCTGGGGGAAAAGAAAGGACTTAAAGCAAGAGTCTTACAAGTGGCGCCCCACATAAAATTCACGCACTGTACTATCCACAGAGAGGCTCTTGCGAGTAAAACGCTCGGCTCAGAGCTGAGTGAAAAGAAGTGTTCTTGAGACTGCAATAAAAATTGTCAACCACATTAAATCGCGTCCACTCAACACCAGGCTGTTTGCCACTCTCTGCAACGAACTGGGATCGCAGCATGAGGGCCTGCTGTTCCACACAGAAGTCAGATGGCTTTCGCGGGGAAATGTTCTCAGCCGCCTGTTTGAGCTGCGGGACGAGGTGCGCTTATTTCTCATGGAGCATGGGTCCCAGCTCGCTGATCACCTGACTGACCCTGACTGGTTAACAAGGCTAGCGTATCTGTCTTGCATTTTTGACAGACTGAATGGACTTAACCTGTCATTGCAAGGTGAAAACACAAGCATCATGTCAATGAGTGATAAAATCCGCGCATTCAAGAGAAAAGTGTATCGCTGGACTGCGCGAGTTGAAATGGGCAGGATTGACATGTTTAATGAGCTGGAGGAATTCATGGAAGAAAATGATCTGAGTGTTCACATTGTGAAGACGTCTATAACTACCCTTCTTCAAGCCCTCCTGGAACACTTTGACAAGTATTTCCCTGAGGAAACGGCTCCGGAACAATATGACTGGATAAAATCACCATTCACTGTAACCACCGCAAGTCATCTGTCAGCCGGCATGGAGGACGCACTGATTGAGCTGTCCTGTGACCGCACTTTAAAGACAGATTTTAATTCCAAGACGCTTGCTGAGTTCTGGATTTCAGTCGAGAGGGAATATCCACAGCTGTCCAAGGCCGCGATGGACGTACTGACGCCGTTTGGCTCCACATACCTGTGCGAAAAAACCTTCTCTGCACTGACATATATTAAAAAATAAATACAGATCACGTCTAAATGTGGAGGATGATCTCCGTGCGGCCGTCTCAACAATTAAACCGAGAATGGACTTGCTCTGTTCCGCGCATAGCGCGCATCCATCTCATTAGATGAGATTAACGCTGAAACATAGTTGCCAGCAACAATGTACATATGTTTACAACAGTTTGTGGATATTACCCTGACTGAGATATTCTTCTGTTCAAATGGAAATGAAAGTAATGTTTCAAAGTTAAGTTTGCACATGACAGCAATACTGTGCACTCATGTTACATTGATATTATTTTGACTGAGGTATTCTGCTTTTTATCAAACAGTAAATTTCTATATGTAAAATCATATCAGGCTGCTCTGTTCTTTTGTGTTGTCGCTAAGCCCGTGTTTGGATAAGCCTAGTGCGTATGGCCTGTGCGCACATTTTATTTTATTTTTTCAGCTACATCCGGGGATAGTAGGGGTCGCCAGTCTCTGGCACCGTTATTTTGGGGGTCGCGGGTTGAAAAGTTTGGGAACCCCTGTCCTATGTGACTGAAAAGTTACAATAAAAGTGTGATTGATTTAATAACGTTAAATGTTTTCTTTCATCCTTAGGGTAAAAAAGAAGACAGAATGGATTTGGGAAGGAGAAAATCTGCATGTTTCTTTATTTTGGGTAGGTTCATACAATAATAAGAGAAGCTTTAAGGGCTGGACCGAATACATACATTTCGATATTTTTTTCATAATTGTTTTTACGGATCCACCCATCGGTCCTAGTCCGACTCAGTTACCGTAGAGCTTCAATGTAACCCGGACGTTTCCGAAAACCCACCGCTTCTACGACATTTGCACGGCAGTACAAGAACTATTCACCCGAAAAAGAGAAATCATGCAAGGGGACGGATCACCATATAAGAAAAAAAAAATGCTCCTGTTCTTTTCAAGTTTATTAAAATACGGACCCGTTATTATTAGAAGGGAGAGCTTTTGGGCCTTTTTCCAAATTTGAAATATCTACTTAATACATAAATTATTGAAACCCTTCTAAACCCATTAACCCTGGTTCTTGCCGCAATCCTTTTATTTTTATGGACCAAACAGACGAGTTGGAGCGCCACCATTTAAAACTAAATCCCGTGCAGAACCCTAAAACATTTAATAAATATTATCCTTATTCCACGTAGCTCTTTAAACGTCTGTCTATGTCGGTTTTGCTAATTCTCACACTGGACGGCCAGTCGTCAAACCATTAATACTAATGAAGGATGATTCATGTAATGATGAGTCATTACATGTTCAGAATGAAACATCAACGGAGGAGGCGAAGAGAAGCGTTCTCTGCCTGAGGGAATCACGCAGCCTTACATAATTGCTCATATCTTTTCGTTTACACAAACCAAATACTTTAATACTAAACTGAGATTTAAATACCTATCTAATGAACTAACATCCAAATATTCAAATATCCTGGCTCAGCTCTAGAAAATAAAAGCCTGTGTATGACTTATACATGATATGTTTAAGTATGATTAAATTCAGTTCCTATACATTTTAAGTAACGTAATGTGTTTTTCCCAATGCATGCTACAAAGTTGCCTTTCAATTGGCTTCGACTCCGATGACCATATCAGCGGAATCAGCATGCATGTCACCAACCACTGGTGCGTCAACATCAGCTTGTGGTTCAACAACCACTGGAGGATCAATAACAAATGGAGGTTCAACACCCACTGGAGCTCTTTTTAATTTTTTTCTCAAATTTGAAATAGTAGAGACATTTATTACTGCTTACAATGATAATACCTCGGCCGAATATGAAGAGCTTGAGGACAGAATTGAGATAAGGGTAAGAAAAAAAAAAAAAATACTTGAACGATTTTTTTTTTTTATTCGCAATTTTGGAATAAATATCAAGTTAGAATGTTAAATTCATGCATTTTGCTTTCAGTTCAACGAGACCTTACGTGCTCTATTTGGCGAGCGGTTCATTCGGACAATTATCATCGGATTTAGGTAAAATTAATTGAGGAATTCATTTATTTCAATCTGTCCCTGAATGTTGCAGAATCCAATTATCAAGAACCGCCTTTCATAAAGAAAAATACTATGTGACGAGACCTAATAATATTTTCTTCTTTTAACAAAGGACATCTATGGCTCAATCGAACAATACTGAAGCAGAAGTAGAGCTTGAGTTTCAGCCAACTGCTTCTCCACAAGCGATCCCACAGGCTGAGGAGGTTCGAAGTACCCTGGTCCAAGGACTGAACAACCCGAACATAACCTCTAACCTCACTGTAGATACGGCAAGCATTACGATCACAAGTATGTCAACCCTTTGCAGGATCTTTCATAACATTGCTCGCCTACAATTTGGGATAACAGCAACCACAGGGAATACAGACAGTTAATTGTAAAGTTTTCGGGCTTTATTAAATACCCTTTATTTTAGTTTTACTTGCTTGACAGGACTGTGAGGGGAAAAAAAGGAAACATTCTTTACCTTTTGTTAAGGACTGCAAGTTAAAGGTTAAAGGTGCTTTAATTAATATTTAATAGCTATTATAAGAGTGTAACTTGTTAGGCACGGCTTTGCCACCTGTCAGCTACTAGTGAGTGAAATGGGCTGTGAGATTATAATTTCTGACCAATTTGGGAACCTCATAGGCAGAAATATCACAAAAGAAATTGTTTGAAGGAAACCCCATCTGATTGTTTTACCAGGGGATAATCATTTCGGGGCAGGATATCTTAATACAGATATGATGGATTGAACCGCATTGTTTAACTATACATTTCAGAGTTACTGTTTTAAAGAGGTTTTAAATCATTAGAAAAAGCCTTTCAACTTTTCAACCCTTGAAATTTTGCTTTTGCAGAAACTCCAACTATTACAACAACTATCTGTTCTCCGGCAACTACTGCTGGATTGTCAACCACCCCTGGAAGTTCAACCACCACTACTAGATCAACAACTGGTGAATCAACAACCACTGGAGGATTCACAATGACTGCAGAACCAACAACAACTGCAGGATCAACAACGACAGGAGGATCAACAACGACTGGAGGATCAACAACTACTGGAGGATCAACTACCACCACAGGATCAACATTTGGAGGACCAACAACCACTGGAGGGTCAATAACCACAGGGGGTTCCACAACTGGAGGATCAACAACCACTGCAGAATCAACAACAACTGGAGGATCATCAACCACTGGAGGACCAACAACAACTGGGGGTTCAACAACCACTGTTGTAACTACAACTACGGGAGATTCAACAACTGGAGCATCAACAACCACTACTGGATCAACAACTGGACGACCAACAACCACTGGAGGATCAATAACCACTGAAGGATCAATAACCACTGGAGGACCAACAACAACTGGAGGATCAATAACCACTGGAGGTCAAACCACCACTGGAAGACCAACAACCACAACTGGAGAATCAATAACCACTGGGGGTTCCACAACAACTGGGGATTCAACAACCACTGTTGTATCTACAACTACGAGAGGTTCAACCACTGCAGGATCAACAACCACTGGAGGATCAATAACCACTGGAGGACCAACAACAACTGGGGGTCCAACAACCCCTGGAGGATCAACAACCACTGCAGGATCAACAGCGACTGAAGAATCAATAATCACTGGGGGTTCTACAACAAGTGGGGATTCAACAACCACTGCTGTATCTACAACTACGGGAGGTTCAACCACTGCAGGATCAACAACCACTGGAGGATCAATTACCACTGGAGGACCAACAACAACAACTGGGGGTTCAACAACCACTGCTGTATCTACAACTACGGGAGGTTCAACAACTGGAGGACCAACAACCACTGGAGGATCAACAACCACTGCAGGATCAACAGCGACTGGAGAATCAATAACCGCTGGGGGTTCAACAACTGGAGGATCAACAACCACTGGGAGATCAACAACCACTGGGGGATCAACAACCGCTGGAGGACCAACAACAACTGGAGGACCAACAACAGCTGGAGGAACAACAACCACTGGAGGATCAATAACAACTGGAAGTTCCACAACAGGAGGTTCAACAACTGCAGGATCAACAACCACTGCAGGATCAACAACCAGTGGAGGATCAATAACCACTGGAGGACCAACAACAACAACTGGGGGTTCAACAATCACTGTTGTATCTACAACTACGGGAGGTTCATCAACTGCAGGATCAACAACCACTGGAGGACAAACAACCATGGGAGGACCAACAACAACAACTGGGGGTTCAACAACTGAAGGACCAACAACTACTGGAGGATCAATAACCACTGGAGGATCAATAACAACTGGAGGATCAATAACCACTGGAGGACCAACAACAACTGGGGGATCAACCACTGGAGGATCAATAACCACTGGAGGATCAACAACCACTGGAGGATCAATAACCACTGGAGGATCAACAACCACTGGGGGATCAACAACTGCTGGAGGACCAACAACCGCTGGAGGATCAACAACAACTGGCGATTCAACAACTGCTGTTGTATCTTCAACTATGGGAGGTTCAACAAATGCAGAATCAATAACAACTGGAACTTCCACAACTGGAGGATCAACAACAGCAGGAGGATCAACAACCACTGGAGGACAAGCAACCACTGGAGGATCAACAACCACTGGAGGATCAACAACCAATGGAGAATTAACAACCACTGGAGGATCAATGACAACTGGAAGTTCCACAACTGGAGGATCAACAACCATTGGAGGATCAACAACCACTGGAGGATCAACAACAACTGGGGGTTCAACAAACACTGTTGTATCTACAACTACGGGAGGTTCAACAACCACTGCAGGATCAACAACCACTGGAGGATCAATAACCACTGGGGGATCCACAACTGGAGGATCAACAACTCGTGGAGGACCAACAACAGCAGGAGGAACAATAACAACTGGAGGACCAACAACAACTGGAGGATCAATAAGCACTGGAGGATCATCAACCAATGCAGGATCAACAACCACTGGAGGATCAACAACCACTGCAGGATTAACAACCACTGGAGTATCAAGTACCACTGGGGGTTCCACAACTGGAGGATCAACAACCACTGGAGTACCAACAACAACTGGGGATTCAACAACTGCTGTTGTATCTACAACTACGGGAGGTTCAACAGCAGCAGGATCAACAACCACTGCAGGATCAACAACCACTGGAGGACCATCAACCACTGGACGACAAACAACCACCGGAGGATCAATAACAACTGGAAGTTCCACAACTGGAGGATCAACAACCACTGGTAGTTCTACAACAACTGGAGGATCAACAGCTGGAGGGTCAACAACAGCTGGGGGATCAACACGCACAGAAGGATCAACTACTGGAGGGTCAGTAACAACAGGAGTGTCAACATTAAATGCGGGATTAACAACCACTGGAGAATCAACAACAACAGGAGGATCAACAACCACTGGAGGATCAACAACCACAGGAGGATCCACAACGGCTGCAGGATCAACAACCACTGGACGATCATCAACCACTGGAGGACAAAGAACTACTGCAGGATCAACAACCACTGGAGGATCAATAACCACTGAACGATCATCAACTACTGGAGGACAAACAACTACTGGAGGATCAACAACCACTGGAGAATCGATAACCATTGGGGGTTCCACAACTGGAGGATCAACAACAGCAGGAGGATCAACAACCACTGGAGGACCAACAACAACTGGGGATTCAACAACCGCTGTTGTATCTACAACTACGGGAGGTTCAACAACTGCAGGATCAACAACAACTGGAGGATCAACAACCACTGGAGGATCAACAACCACTGGAGGATCAATAACAACGGGATTTTCCACCACTGGAGGATCAACAACCACTGCAGGATCAACAACCACTGCAGGATCAACAACCACTGCAGGATTAACAACCACTGCAGATTCAATAACCACTGGGGGTTCCACGACTGGAGGATCATCAACCACTGGAGGATCAACAACTACTGGAGGACCAACAACCACAACTGGAGGATCAATTACCACTAGGGGTTCCACAACTGGAGGATCAACAACAGCAGGAGGATCAACAACCACTGGAGGGCCAACAACAACTGGGGATTCAACAACTGCTGTTGTATCTACAACTACGGGAGGTTCAACAGCAGCAGGATCAACAACCACTGCAGGATCAACAACCACTGGAGGATCATCAACCACTGGAGGACAAACAACTACTGGAGGATCAACAACCACTGGAGGACCATCAACCACTGGACGACAAACAACCACTGGAGTATTAACAACCACTGCAGGATCAATAACCACTGGGGGTTCCACAACTGGAGGATCATCAACCACTGGAGGATCAACAACCACTGGAGGACCAACAACAACAACTGGAGGATCAATTACCACTGGAGGTTCTACAACTGGAGGATCAACAACAGCAGGAGGATCAACAACCACTGGAGGACCAACAACAACTGGGGATTCAACAACCGCTGTTGTATCTACAACTACGGGAGGTTCAACAACTGCAGGATCAACAACAGCAGGAGGATCAACAACCACTGGGGATTCAACAACCGCTGTTGTATCTACAGCTACGGGAGGATCAACAACTGCAGGATCAACAACTGCAGGATCAACAACCACTGCAGAATCAACAACCACTGGAGGATCAATAACCACTGTACGATCATCAACAACTGGAGGACAAACAACTACTGGAGGATCAACAACCACTGCCGAATCAACAACCACTGGAGGATCAATAACCACTGTACGATCATCAACAACCGGAGGCCAAACAACTACTGGAGGATCAACAACCACTGGAGGATCAATAACAACTGGAAGTTCCACAACTGGAGGATCAACAACCACTGGTAGTTCTACAACAACTGGAGGATCAACAGCTGGAGGGTCAACAACAGCTGGGGGATCAACACGCACAGAAGGATCAACTACTGGAGGGTCAGTAACAACAGGAGTGTCGACATTAAATGCGGGATTAATAACCACTGGAGAATCAACAACAACAGGAGGATCAACAACCACTGGAGGATCAACAACCACACGAGGATCCACAACGGCTGCAGGATCAACAACCACTGGACGATCATCAACCACTGGAGGACAAAGAACTACTGCAGGATCAACAACCACTGGGGGATCAATAACCACTGAACGATCATCAACTACTGGAGGACAAACAACTACTGGAGGATCAACAACCACTGGAGAATCGATAACCATTGCGGGTTCCACAACTGGAGGATCAACAACAGCAGGAGGATCAACAACCACTGGAGGACCAACAACAACTGGGGATTCAACAACCGCCGTTGTATCTACAACTACGGGAGGTTCAACAACTGCAGGATCAACAACAACTGGAGGATCAACAACCACTGGAGGATCAACAACCACTGGAGGATCAATAACAACGGGAAGTTCCACCACTGGAGGATCAACAACCACTGGAGGATCAACAACCACTGCAGGATCAACAACCACTGCAGGATCAACAACCACTGCAGGATTAACAACCACTGCAGGTTCAATAACCACTGGGGGTTCCACGACTGGAGGATCATCAACCACTGGAGGATCAACAACTACTGGAGGACCAACAACCACAACTGGAGGATCAATTACCACTAGGGGTTCCACAACTGGAGGATCAACAACAGCAGGAGGATCAACAACCACTGGAGGACCAACAACAACTGGGGATTCAACAACTGCTGTTGTATCTACAACTACGGGAGGTTCAACAGCAGCAGGATCAACAACCACTGCAGGATCAACAACCACTGGAGGATCATCAACCACTGGAGGACAAACAACTACTGGAGGATCAACAACCACTGGAGGACCATCAACCACTGGACGACAAACAACCACTGCAGGATCAATAACCACTGGGGGTTCCACAACTGGAGGATCATCAACCACTGGAGGATCAACAACCACTGGAGGACCAACAACCACAACTGGAGGATCAATTACCACTGGGGGTTCCACAACTGGAGGATCAACAACAGCAGGAGGATCAACAACCACTGGAGGACCAACAACAACTGGGGATTCAACAACCGCTGTTGTATCTACAACTACGGGAGGTTCAACAACTGCAGGATCAACAACCACTGGGCAGTCATCAACCACTGGAGGACCACCGACAACAACTGGGGGTTCAACAACCACTGTTGTATCTACAAGTACGGGAAGTTCAACAACTGGAGGACCACCAACCACTGGAGGATCAATAACCACTGGAGGACCAACAACCTTTGGAGGATCAATAACCACTCGAGGACAAACAACCACTGGAGGATCAACAACCAATGGAGGATCAACAACAACTGGAAGTTCCACAACTGGAGGATCAACAACCACTGGAGGATCAACGACCACCGGAGGACCAACAACAACTGGGGGTTCAACAGCCAATGTTGTATCTACAACTACTGGAGGTCTAACAAGCACAGGAGATTCATCAATAACTGGAGGTTCAACCTCAACTGACAGTTCAACAATGACTCAAGGGTCATCAACAACTGGAGTTTCAGCAACAACTGGTGGATCGACAACAACTGGTAGTTCTACAACAACTGGAGGATCAACAGCTGGAGCATCAACAACAGCTGGGGGATCAACACCCACAGAGGGATCAACTACAACAGGAGGATCAACAACCACTGGAGGATCAATAACCACTGAACGATCATCAACCACTGGAGGACAAACAACTACTGGAGGATCAACAACAACTGGAGGATCAACAACCACTGGAGGATCAACAACCAATGCAGGATCAACAACCACTGGAGGATCAACAACAGCAGGAGGATCAACAACCACTGGAGGACAGACAACAACTGGGGATTCAACAACCGCTGTTGCATCTACAACTACGGGAGGTTCAACAACTGGAGGATCAATAACCACTGGGCGATCATCAACCACTGGAGGACCAACAACAACTGGGGGTTCAACAACCACTGTTGTATCTACAACTACGGGAGGTTCAACAATTGGAGGACCAACAACCACTGGAGGATCAATAACCACTGGAGGACAAACAACCACTGAACGATCATCAACTACTGGAGGACAAACAACTACTGGAGGATCAACAACCACTGGAGAATCAATAACCACTGGGGGTTCCACAACTGGAGGATCAACAACAGCAGGAGGATCAACAACCACTGGAGGACCAACAACAACTGGGGATTCAACAACCGCCGTTGTATCTACAACTATGGGAGGTTCAACAACTGCAGGATCAACAACAACTGGAGGATTAACAACCACTGGAGGTTCAACCTCAACTGACAGTTCAACAATGACTCAAGGGTCATCAACAACTGGAGTTTCAGCAACAACTGGTGGATCGACAACAACTGGTAGTTCTACAACAACTGGAGGATCAACAGCTGGAGCATCAACAACAGCTGGGGGATCAACACCCACAGAGGGATCAACTACAACAGGAGGATCAACAACCACTGGAGGATCAATAACCACTGAACGATCATCAACCACTGGAGGACAAACAACTACTGGAGGATCAACAACAACTGGAGGATCAACAACCACTGGAGGATCAACAACCAATGCAGGATCAACAACCACTGGAGGATCAACAACAGCAGGAGGATCAACAACCACTGGAGGACAGACAACAACTGGGGATTCAACAACCGCTGTTGCATCTACAACTACGGGAGGTTCAACAACTGGAGGATCAATAACCACTGGGCGATCATCAACCACTGGAGGACCAACAACAACTGGGGGTTCAACAACCACTGTTGTATCTACAACTACGGGAGGTTCAACAATTGGAGGACCAACAACCACTGGAGGATCAATAACCACTGGAGGACAAACAACCACTGAACGATCATCAACTACTGGAGGACAAACAACTACTGGAGGATCAACAACCACTGGAGAATCAATAACCACTGGGGGTTCCACAACTGGAGGATCAACAACAGCAGGAGGATCAACAACCACTGGAGGACCAACAACAACTGGGGATTCAACAACCGCCGTTGTATCTACAACTATGGGAGGTTCAACAACTGCAGGATCAACAACAACTGGAGGATTAACAACCACTGGAGGATCAACAACCACTGGAGGATCAATAACAACTGGAAGTTCCACTACTGGAGGATCAACAACCACTGGGGGTTCAACAACCACTGTTGTATCTACAACTACGGGAGGTTCAACAACCGCTTCAGTATCAACAACTACTGGAGGATCAACAACCACTGCAGGATCAACAACCACTGCAGGATTAACAACCACTGCAGGATCAATAACCACTGGAGGACCAACAACCACAACTGGAGGATCAATTACCACTGCGGGTTCCACAACTGGAGGATCAACAACAGCAGGAGGATCAACAACCACTGGAGGTCCAACAACAACTGGGGATTCAACAACCGCTGTTGTATCTACAACTACGGGAGGTTCAACAACTGCAGGATCAACAACCACTGGGCAGTCATCAACCACTGGAGGACCAACGACAACAACTGGGGGTTCAACAACCACTGTTGTATCTACAAGTACGGGAGGTTCAACAACTGGAGGACCAACAACCACTGGAGGATCAATAACCACTGGAGGACCAACAACCTCTGGAGGATCAATAACCACTCGAGGACAAACAACCACTGGAGGATCAACAACAACTGGAAGTTCCACAACTGGAGGATCAACAACCACTGGAGGATCAACAACCACCAGAGGACCAACAACAACTGGGGGTTCAACAGCCAATGTTGTATCTACAACTACGGGAGGTGTAACAAGCACAGGAGATTCATCAATAACTGGAGGTTCAACCTCAACTGACAGTTCAACAATGACCCAAGGGTCATCAACAACTGGAGTTTCAGCAACAACTGGTGGATCGACAACAACTGGTAGTCCTACAACAACTGGAGGATCAACAGCTGGAGCGTCAACAACAGCTGGGGGATCAACACCCACAGAGGGATCAACTACAACAGGAGGATCAACAACCACTGCAGGATCAACAACCACTGGACGATCAACAACCACTGGACGATCAACAACAGCAGGAGGATCAACAACCACTGGGGGACAGACAACAACTGGGGATTCAGCAAACGCTGTTGTATCTACAACTACGGGAGGTTCAACAACTGCAGGATCGACAACCACTGGGCAGTCATCAACCACTGGAGGACCAACAACAACAACTGGGGGTTCAACAACCACTGTTGTATCTACAACTACGGGAGGTTCAACAATTGGAGGACCAACAACCACTGGAGGATCAATAACCACTGGAGGACCAACAACTTTTGGAGGATCAATAACCACTGGAGGACAAACAACCACTGGAGGATCAATGACAACTGGAGAATCAACCACCACCGGAGGTCCAACAACAACTGGGGGTTCAACAACCAATGTTGTATCTACAACTACGGGAGGTGTGACAAGCACCGGAGATTCATCAATAACTGGAGGTTCAACCTCAACTGGTAGTTCAACAATGACTCAAGGGTCATCAACCACTGGAGTTTCAACAACAACTGGTGGATCGACAACAACTGGTAGTTCTACAACAACTGGAGGATCAACAGCTGGAGGGTCAACAACAGCTGGGGGATCAACACCCACAGAAGGATCAACTACTGGAGGGTCAGTAACAACAGGAGTGTCAACATTAAATGTGGGATCAACAACCACTGGAGTATCAACAACAACAGGAGGATCAACAACCACTGGAGGATCAACAACCACTGGAGGATCAACAACAGCAGGAGGATCAATAACCACTGGAGGACAGACAACAACTGGGGATTCAACAACCGCTGTTGCATCTACAACTACGGGAGGTTCAACAACTGGAGGATCAATAACCACTGGGCGATCATCAACCACTGGAGGACCAACAACAACTGGGGGTTCAACAACCACTGTTGTATCTACAACTACGGGAGGTTCAACAATTGGAGGACCAACAACCACTGGAGGATCAATAACCACTGGAGGACCAACAACCTTTGGAGGATCAATAACCACTGGAGGACAAACAACCACTGAACGATCATCAACTACTGGAGGACAAACAACTAATGGAGGATCAACAACCACTGGAGAATCAATAACCACTGGGGGTTCCACAACTGGAGGATCAACAACAGCAGGAGGATCAACAACCACTGGAGGACCAACAACAACTGGGGATTCAACAACCGCCGTTGTATCTACAACTATGGGAGGTTCAACAACTGCAGGATTAACAACAGGAGGATTAACAACCACTGGAGGATCAACAACCACTGGAGGATCAATAACAACTGGAAGTTCCACTACTGGAGGATCAACAACCACTGGGGGTTCAACAACCACTGTTGTATCTACAACTACGGGAGGTTCAACAACCGCTTCAGTATCAACAACTACTGGAGGATCAACAACCACTGCAGGATCAACAACCACTGCAGGATTAACAACCACTGCAGGATCAATAACCACTGGAGGACCAACAACCACAACTGGAGGATCAATTACCACTGCGGGTTCCACAACTGGAGGATCAACAACAGCAGGAGGATCAACAACCACTGGAGGTCCAACAACAACTGGGGATTCAACAACCACTGTTGTATCTACAACTACGGGAGGTTCAACAACTGCAGGATCAACAACCACTGGGCAGTCATCAACCACTGGAGGACCAACTACAACAACTGGGGGTTCAACAACCACTGTTGTATCTACAAGTACGGGAGGTTCAACAACTGGAGGACCAACAACCACTGGAGGATCAATAACCACTGGAGGACCAACAACCTTTGGAGGATCAATAACCACTCGAGGACAGACAACCACTGGAGGATCAACAACCAATGGAGGATCAACAACAACTGGAAGTTCCACAACTGGAGGATCAACAACCACTGGAGGATCAACAACCACCAGAGGACCAACAACAACTGGGGGTTCAACAGCCAATGTTGTATCTACAACTACGGGAGGTGTAACAAGCACAGGAGATTCATTAATAACTGGAGGTTCAACCTCAACTGACAGTTCAACAATGACCCAAGGGTCATCAACAACTGGAGTTTCAGCAACAACTGGTGGATCGACAACAACTGGTAGTCCTACAACAACTGGAGGATCAACAGCTGGAGCGTCAACAACAGCTGGGGGATCAACACCCACAGAGGGATCAACTACAACAGGAGGATCAACAACCACTGCAGGATCAACAACCACTGGACGATCAACAACAGCAGGAGGATCAACAACAACAACTGGGGGTTCAACAACCACTGTTGTATCTACAACTACGGGAGGTTCAACAATTGGAGGACCAACAACCACTGGAGGATCAATAACCACTGGAGGACCAACAACTTTTGGAGGATCAATAACCACTGGAGGACAAACAACCACTGGAGGATCAATGACAACTGGAGGATCAATGACAACTGGAGAATCAACCACCACCGGAGGTCCAACAACAACTGGGGGTTCAACAACCAATGTTGTATCTACAACTACGGGAGGTGTGACAAGCACCGGAGATTCATCAATAACTGGAGGTTCAACCTCAACTGGTAGTTCAACAATGACTCAAGGGTCATCAACCACTGGAGTTTCAACAACAACTGGTGGATCGACAACAACTGGTAGTTCTACAACAACTGGAGGATCAACAGCTGGAGGGTCAACAACAGCTGGGGGATCAACACCCACAGAAGGATCAACTACTGGAGGGTCAGTAACAACAGGAGTGTCAACATTAAATGTGGGATCAACAACCACTGGAGTATCAACAACAACAGGAGGATCAACAACCACTGGAGGATCAACAACCACTGGAGGATCAACAACCACTGGAGGATCAACCACCACTGGAGGATCAACAACCACTGGAGGATCATCAACCACTGAGGGTTTAACAGCTGGAGGTTCTACAACAACTGGAGGTCCAACAATCACTGGAGGATCAACAACCACTGAAGGATCAACAACCACTGGAGGATCAACAACCACTGGATTATCAACAACCACTGGAGGATCCACAACAACTGGAGTATCATCAACAACCACACAGGGTACAACAACAGGAGTAACAACAACAACAGGAGGATCAACAACCTCTGGAGGTCCCACAACAAGTGGCGGATCAACAACCACTGGAGCATCAACAACAACAGGAATATCAATAACAACTGGAGGTTCAGAAACCACTGAAGCCCCTACAATTACCCCTCCAGTTTTTGTTTTCACCGCAGTGATAATACAGATATTTATTCCAGCTTATAATGATAATACCTCGCCTGAATATCAACAGCTTGAGACCACAGTTGTGATAACGGTCAGTAAAAATATATAATATTCAAACGATTATTTTTTTTAATTCGCATTTTTCGAATAAATATAAAGTTAGAATGCTGAATTCATTTATTTTGCTTTCAGTGTAACGCAATCTACAGTGCTCAATTTGGCGACCGGTTCATTCGGACAATTGTCATCGGATTCAGGTAATATTAATAGAGGAATTAATTCATTTCAATCTGTCCCTGAATGTTACAGATTCCAATTATCAAGAACCATCGTTCATATACTATGTGACGAGACCTAATTATATTTTCTTCTTTTAACAAAGGATCTCTACGACTCGATCGACTAATACTGAAGCAGAAGTAGAGCTTGAGTTTCAGCCAACTGCTCCTTCACAAGAGATCCCACAGGCTGAGGAGGTTCGAAGAACCCTGGTCCAAGGACTGAACAACCCGAACATAACCTCTAACCTCACTCTAGATACGGCAAGCATTACGATCACAAGTATGTCAACCCTTTGCAGGATCTTTCATAACATTGCTCGCCTACAATTTGAAATAACAGCAACCTGGGAAATCTCAGAAGCAAGTCTGGTTCCAAAACGTTACACCCTTCATGTTTTGCTATTGCAGGAGACCCAAATGCTCCTACGACCACTGCATCACCAACCGCCGCTCCGACTGCGGCTCCGACCGCGGCTCCGACCGCGGCTCCGACCGCCGCTCCGACCGCGGCTTCGACCGCCGCTCCAGGGCCCGTTGCCACCGCTGCGCCACAACTCACTTCCCGGCAGGTGGTGTTCAGATCGGCAGGAGAAACCTTCACAAATGATCTATTGAACCCATCTTCTGCTGCGTTTATTGCTCGGGCAACGCTGTTGAGGTCACAAGTAAGAAGACATGAAAACATGTTTTTAATTTACTACTGTTACCCAAGTTTTGTGTAGGCCTTTTGTTATTGTCTCTATGACAACGCCAAAGTACCTCCCAAGGCAGCACAAGACGATCTATATCAATCCGTTTATCTTATTTTGAAAAACAATAATGAAGTATTTGGTTCAAGACAGGATTAAACTAATTATTTCCTATGTATTTCTACAGCTCGAGCCCTTTTTCAGTCGGAGTTTTGGCTCCTTTAACAGTATAAACGTGGTATCATTCAGGTAAGCATCCATTTGTGACTACTCGATAACTCAACACACATAATAATCCTAATAATGAATTAAATTTATATAGCGCCTTTCAAACTCAAGGACGCTTGATACATATATCATGATCTTAATCACGAATATCATGTTGCCCTCTCTTCTCCCTCCTCAGCGATGGGTCGATCATCAACACCCTGAACGTTTTGTTCAATTCGAACTCTGTTCCTGATGCCCAACAGATTTTAAATGTGTTCACCGCTGCAGCGCAAAGCATCACAGCCTTCAACATTGACACCAGCAGTATAACTGTGGAGGGACAAACAGGTAAGGAACACATGGTCAACCAGTGCCCTCTAAATTCTGTCTCTGAACCTTTTCCTCTTGTTTTACATTGTTGTATGTTTTTTTTGTTTCAGTTTCAACCGGAGTCACCCACAAGAGCAGTGTCCTCACTGCGTTGGTGTTAGTGGCACTATCCTGGCGTCTGTCCAGACATAGTTAGTGTCGGCTTGTCTGTCTACCTGAATCTTGGGATGCACGATAAATATATATATGATTAATTATCAGAAAGGAGGTGTCGGTAGGATCTATTGGGCTGCATTAAAGATGATATGTATAGTCCAAATTATATGTAATGAATGTACGATAAATAATAATAGATAATAGTTAATGTACGATAAATGTGACTCTCAGGTAATGAATTTATACTGGATGGGCGTTGAAGGAATATATAAGAAAGATTTCCACTGATTCAAGTTATTTATGTGATGCATGCATGTAGGCCTATTCATTTGAATTATTCAACCATATTGTATTCTGTGAGGTTATATTGCTTTATCCTTATAAATGAAGCCATCGTTATTATTGAATTTTTTGCAAAAGTTGGATCAAGCAATGAAACGAATAATAAACTTTAATTTTGACATTTTTATTCTTATTGATGGTTATTATTTTGAACCTGTTCCTAATTCCTTTGATATATTTATATTGCCGTTTCCGTATCAGAGCGTTATTGAATTAAAAACTGCATTACCCAGCATTCCGCTCCCTCCAGCAATTCCCGGAAAAGGAAAAAGCATGGATTAGTGTTTACAACACAAGCCCTGTTGCCTCTTGTACTACAGAGCTACTGTGTTGTGGCTGTAACCAAACCGACATAAGCGCGGCGTAATTCGGACCAGCACATGCCGATGTTGGCCGATATATATACATAGTTAATTCTTCAAATACAATCCCAATTGTATTTTCTTGCCGCAGCGGCAGAAGTGCCCGGCGGCGGGCGGCTGAAGTGGGGCCGGGGAACAGATGGCCCGGCCGAGCTGCGCCACAGGTCCCGAATGAACAGTGTTGACACCAGTGCTGCAGGCGGGTAACAAGACCTCATGTCTCAGTCATAGCACAGCAAATAGGTTAGACACGTCACTACTTTTGTTTTTGTTTTACACACGCGCGGAAGGAAGCGGTTCGGGGATATCTTTATCGGGGCTGTTTTGTAGGGGACTGCGATGGGAAAACCCACGGCCACTTGATCCACTCAAAGCCCGCGCAATCGCCCGCTCCACATCTCTCCTAATCCCCCCCCCCCCCCCCCCGTTTGCGTTTTCTCGCGGCTGGGTTAAACAATGGTGGACAACCGCTACGCCACGGCGCTGGTGATCAGCTGCGTGCTGAGCGCCCTGGCCACCGTGTACCTGGCCGTGGCGGTGGGCACGCAGCACTGGTTTCAGTACTCTAGCCCCGGGGTGCGCGGCGAGGCCAACATGTCCGACCTGCGCTCCATGCACGAAGAGTTCAAGGACGGGGAGTTCGACGAGAAGATGTACAGCGACACGCTGTTCCGCCTGAACGGTTCCCTGGGCCTCTGGTGGCGCTGCGTCCTGGTGCCGGAGGGAGCCCAATGGCACAAGGAGCCACAAGGTACTACGCTTACACCCCCGCCCCCCGCTATCCCCAGACTCACCGTTCACACACACACCCGCACCACCAAATACACGGTCACACTTGTGTCACATATTTAAACTCTGAGGATCGGTCCATTTCAGATATTGAGCTGGTGATGGAGTGTCGGAGCTTCACGTTGGCTCAGCAGTTCACCCCCAAGTACAAAGAGCCCGGGAACCACAACAGCGGCGAGGACATGTTGCGCACCTGTACGTATTCGATTCAGAGCAACGATATTGTCGTCGTAGACGCGTACAGCAACAGCATTGTGCTGTCCCGGGTACAGTGGTCGTTTAGAGCGAGTTAAAATGAGTTCTTAATTAATTCAAGTGTCATCTGCTGCCTCTTCATTGAACATTAGGCGCCGTCATTGACGCACACAAATGTGTGTGTGTGTGTGTGTGTGTGTGTAGACCTATGGAGGTGCCAGTTCCTGTTGCCGCTGGTGTCCCTTGGCCTGGTGTTGCTGGCCGCCTTAATCGGGTTCTGTGCTTGTCTGTGCCGAAGCCTTTCCCCCACCCTGGGCTTAGGGGTGCTCCACCTCTTGGCCGGTAAGCCTCCACAACGTCACACCTGCGCAGGTGTCTGGCCTGTCACTAAAGCAGTGGCGCATTGTCACGTGTTCATCATTTCATTTATTTGTTCAAAAGACAGTGCACATTGATCTACATTTCTGTATATGTGCCAGGGTTAGCCAGCAGTCTAGTTTTCAACTGTAGTCCTTTGGCGAGATGTTAAGTTGGGCACAGCTTTATATCATAAATCTATAAACAGTTTCGAGAGATAATATGCAAATTAAAAAAGTGAAGAGTGTGCCTCCCACTGAATCACAAATAGATCCAAAAGATGACTGAACAGTGTTTTACTGCAATCGCCCAAAAAAACATGACGGCAAATGTGATTATTTCAAATCTTTGGGTACCTAAAACCGACTTTCACTGAGTTTTAATATTTGTTTCTTCTTGTGTCCAACCCCTTCCCCAACCACCACCTCCACCTCTTACCACCTCCACCTCTTTCGCCACTTACCCCCCCGTCTCCCCAACTCCACCACCACCTCAACCCCTTCCACCACCACCACCACCCCAACCTCTTTCACAACCACCACCACCACCTCAATCCCTTCCACCACCACCACCACCCCAACCTTCCACCACCACCACCACCACCCCAACCTTCCACCACCACCTCAATGCCTTCCACCACCACCACCTCAATCCCTTCCACCACCACCACCTCAACCTCTTTCACCACCACCTCAACCTTTCACCACCACCACCCATTTCACCACCACAACAACCTCCACCCCTTGCCCCACCACGTTAAACCCTTCCACCACCATCTCCACCCACCCCACCACCACCACAACCTCAACCCCTTCCATCTACCCCGTCACAACCTCCACCTACCCCTTCCACCACCCCCACACCCCAAGGCCTGTGCACCCTGGCCACGGTGTGCTGTTTCCTGGCCGGCATGGACCTGCTGCACCGGGTGTCGGTGCTGCCGGACGGCGTGGACGGCTCGCTGGGCTGGTCCCTCTACCTGGCCCTCATCTCCTCCCCTCTGCACATGATGGCCGCCGCCCTGCTCATCTGGGCAGCGCGCAGCCACGGTCAGAACTACTACCGCATGACGGCCTACCGCGTGGCGTGAACAACTTCCCCCATGAGCACCAGGAGGGGGACCTCTGTGGTGAACCTCCCCCCCCCCCCCCTTTGAGGACCTCCAGGGGGGACCTTACTTTGTTTTGTATTTATTATTCTTAGTATATTATTTGTATTGTTATTATTCTGGGTATTTTGAGTGCTGTTTTGGACCTTGTTTACGGTCCTATGCTAATTCAGAGCTAGCTAGATTAGCTTTATTGAGCTAGCTTCTGGTGTGCTAAAGCAAGTGGACAGTTTGGTTGTTAGAATATATATATATATATATATATATATATATATAATATTATTGTATTGTAATTGGACCTACTGGATTTAGTATAGGATTAATTGTCCTTGCGGGATCTAGATATCGATCTAGGGGTGTTCCGGCAAAAAATAAAGGGAGATATTTTTCATAGGACATCAGTCTATCTGGTTTTCAACTTTCAGTACAGCTGTGGTCAGTATTGGTTTCTACCTCCCCCTTCGTTTTGATATTGCTTTTGTATTATTGAATGATAGCATGGTATCGTCTGTTTTGATAAAGTCGTGATCTACTATTATATGTTCAGTGATTCGTTAATCCCAATTCAACTATTTAAATATTTGACTTTCCTGAAATCTCAATAACAGTCTTTATTTAATCCAATCATTTTTGCATTTTGGTAAATTGTATTTGTTTATTATTAATCTTTGTTTTGTAAAAAGGAATCAGTTAAATAATTTATATATATATATCCTGGTCTTGTTTTGATATATTTCAGATTTCAATTCGAGTGTACTTTTGCAAGCTTTGGAGAATTTGTATTTCCTCAAGCAGCAGGGAATTTTGAGCTCCATGAATGTATTTCAAAGGCTGAAAAAGATGAATTACTGTTTGTTACTCTATCATTAAGGTTACTTTTCTTGGGTTATATTACGGTTATTACAGTTAATTTAAAACACAAATTAACAAATGCGTTGTTGAGAAAGTGTTACATTCACAGGTGCGTATGGCCGACATTAATTAGTTGGAAGCTTGTGATTGAAAGTAAGAGCAGTGCACGTGTTTAGGTGAAGCAGGATATTGCTTTCAGCTAATGAAACTGAAGGAAGAATCCCATGGTTAGTGGTTCTGACAACATGCTATCAGTTGGGATGAATCAGTTGTAAATGAAAACTAAATAGCTTGTAGCATAAATTGCATAGTCCCCTTTAAAGCAATGAGTTGCATTCCGACTTCAGGCAAATCGTTGACCTTGGCTTCAGTGTGCCATAGATGTTGGGGAAATATTTTTGGAAATGTGCAATTGATACATTTTCCCCTTCTGAGCTTGTGCGTGCGTTTGTGCGCA
This sequence comes from Pollachius pollachius, assembly GCF_949987615.1. Lineage (NCBI taxonomy): Eukaryota > Metazoa > Chordata > Actinopteri > Gadiformes > Gadidae > Pollachius > Pollachius pollachius. Next base: position 13,746,843 of record NC_136953.1, read on the forward strand.
TGTATGTGTGAGCAGATTGAACACAATGCAATGCTGTTTCAATAAAAAAACTTAAAAGATTACACAAAATGTTCTCGTTTTGGTTTATTGCTACCGTTTCAGCCAACAACCAGGTCGTCTTCGCCCGTGCGGCACTGGAGCTACAGTGCGGCTACACCCCCATACAGTCAGTCGTTGGGTCAGTCAGTGGCTAGTCCTCCTCTTCCTCCTCCTCAGACGTACCTGGGTCCCCTGGGTGCTCCAGGCCGCTCTTCATCTGCACCGGGGGGACCTCCACGCTCCGCCGGCGGGCCAGGGAGAGGGCGATGCCCTTCTCGTAGTAAGCACACTCGTTGATGAAGAAGGCGTATAGGGGCTCGGGCCCCTGGTAGCGCAGGGTGGCCCCCGAGAAGGTCTCGAACAGGGGGTCATTCGGACGGAGGAGGCAGAAGTCTTGGTCCTGTGGAGGGGGGGGGGGGGGGGGGGTGAGTCGAAGAATTAGCGCTGCAGAATTTGAGGTTGAATTTTTGGTAAAATGATTCAAAGTTCAAAGCCAGCTTTATCGTGAACTCTGACAATAAATAGAAAAGGATAAAATTAGGTAAAATGAAATAAAATAAGTGATATTAAAAGGTGTAATTCTGAAATCCGATCCGAATCCCGATGCGATCTTATCGGTAGGATCCGATCTCGTGCCTCGACAGTTCACACGGCCGGCGGTCAGAAGCCTTGTCGGATATCGAACCGCGGGTTACCCCGGCCGTCCTGGGACATCCGACTCACTTCACCGGCCCACTTAACAATATCTTATCATTTGTTGACGACCGCCAGGCACACGGTACCTGGAGTTCAGGATGGATGGCTGCCATGATGTTGTGTGTGTGCCGTTCTCTGGGATAGTCGATAGCGCTGACCATGGTGTAAACCTCCACCAGACCTCCCGCGAAGACGGTACCTCAAAGAGGGAAAAGACACGTCAACCGGCATGAACCTGAACCACCGAGAAGAGGCACATTCATGATTGGTGAAGTTTTGAACTTTTTGCATTTTTATGCTTTTATGACGATAGACAGGATAGACAGAAAGGTATAGGAGAGAGTGGGGAGGACATGCAGCAGAGGACCTGCGATCTATCCGGTGAGCCACCCGCAATGGTGTCCGCAATGTTTTTTTGAATTAATTTTTGTTATTAGTATCGGACTGTCTCAAATGCGAATGGGCACCATTTGAATCGACTCTTGGCCGGAGATATGTGATACAAAACCGTAGCAACAGTGATCAAGAGAGAATACCTGAGTTGAAGAGACGGACCCATTCCAACATGAGCTCCACCCCAGTCCTCATGTACGTGTAGATGTTGGATCTCACTACCCCATGGGGCTGAGGACCGATCTCCAGAGCTACAAAACAAAGAATGAATCACCGACCACATCACAGGCCCCACAGGGGAGACGCTGACGGATGAACGTAATGAAACCGTTTGCTCGCTCACCAAATCCATGTTTGCCTAGCGAGTCAAGGGAGTATGCTTCTCTGCAGGGAAGATCAAAGTGGATATATCTAACTGGTACATCGGACATATGGTGCTGAAACACAGAACAGGACTTTCACTTGAGCAAATGAACAAACCAAAACCATGAACGATTTATCGGAATAAATCGTACAAAAGTATAAACGGCAATAAAATTAAAAAGTCGGATCCTTATAGGGATAGGGAAAGTGTAACCCTTTATGCTGATGTCAGATGGATTTAAATGTGCTTGCCTGTAAATACTTGAATATATGCAGGCAGATCCAGTCTGTGTCCGAGTAGGCGATGACACACACGCCCATGTTGGCCGTGGTGTTGTGGAGGTCACACACCAGGTCCACAGCTCGCGGGCTTCCCTTGGGGCCCAACAGAACGTTCAGCTCCTGGGACCGGGCGATCTCATATGGGGTCCGGTCAGAAACCGCACTACTGCAATGAAATAAACAAACAGAGACCATTATAAAAAACGAGCTTAACCTTTAAGTAGCTATAACAATTAGGGATGCAACCCAAACATAACTTTTTATGAATTAGTCTCATTCCCACAGTTGTATTCCTACGTCATATCCGTAGACCGCCTCCATTTTGGAAGCATTCGAATGTTAGTTATTATGTTGTTAGTAAAGTTTTGTTGGTCATTGTTTAGTCATTAACCATAGGAATTTTTCTTCCTGTGGGAAGACGTTGAGTCTGTAATTGCTACAGCGTTTCACAAGCGAGACGTGGCGAAACAAAGTTTATTAGCCGAGGTTAAAGTATATTGTATTTTGTAGGCCTACAACAGGCTTAACGCTACTACAAGGGCGCTTGAGTCCTCTCCCAATGGCGGCGTTTCGCCAACAAAAGAATCCCATGATGCAATCCGATGTACAAGCCCTTTAAATACGGTAGTCGTGAATCAATAATCAATTAATGAATCCCATCCGGGCTCGTGTAGGGCCTACCTGAGTGTCGCGCGGGTAAAGCAGCGGTTCAGGTCCGTCTCGGTGTAGCGACGACACTGCTGGACCGCGCGCGGGTTCGTCAAGATGTTCGACACCGACACGACATCTTCATCCTCTTCTTCATCATCATCGACCCTCTGCTGCTTCTCCTTTAGCCGCTCCCGCACCACGTGCACCCCCGACAGCTCGTTCCCGTGCGTCCCACCGCACACCGCCACGCGGGACAACGCCGGCAAATACACCCGCTCGCGCTCCATCGTAGGCCTACCGCGGGAACGGACGCGAGAAAAAGAAGGGGAGATCAACTTTAGAGTAGCCCTGTTTTAAATCAATTACACGATTTGATTGACAGCCCTCAGTTAATTCAGGCCCGACCATTCATAGAATATACTTTCTTTCTTTCTTTCTTTAAAAGTTTTAATTGTAGAAAGTTGTATCTGGAAAGCGGTCAGGACTAGGCCTACGTCAATGAGCACCTCAATGAGCGCATCTAGAACATAGTAGTAGTAGGCCTCGGGGGGGCTTCCTGTCCCGCTGACACATGCGTGATGTTCCCGGGCTTTCTCGTGTCATGCGTCGAGCGTGCTGGAGTGTGACGACATGCAAAACAAACCTCTGCCGCCTCGCTCCTCGACAACACGAGCAGCTGGAGGAGCTCGCCTCAACTCAGGCGTCTCCCTCAACTATCCGGACACCCCCCCCCCCCCCCCCCCACACACACACACACACACACACCCACACACACACACCATCCCGAGTCCGCAGTGCTGCGTGGTCGCTTTCCACCAACGGTCGCGCAGGAGGCGTCCGGTTCGATAAGGAATGACGAGGCATTCTGAACACCCCATACCCCACTGTTGTTTCTCCGCACACACTTCGCCGTCACATCCCCCCCCCCCCCCACACACACACACTCACACTTTACTTCCACGCCGGTCGCCGGACCTCAGAGGCTTTCATGCGGTTCGCTGAGTCAGCGTTTGCACATCGCCACCCCTTGCTCCCCCTCCCCACTCACAGATCAGTAATGTACAGCAGGTTTGTCTTCCTATATTGTGTGATGCTCCCAGGGCCGCTGCTGGCCGTTTCGGTGCCCTACGCGAGCGGGGAGGGGGGGGGAGCCTCTTTCTATATATTACGTAAAAACATCTAATTTTCCGAAATTGAGCGATAGGTTATACAATTAAGAAAAAACAACGGTGGGCCTCTTCATAACTAATTTATATATTTTAAATTCAATAATGTAATATATATATATATATTTTTTTTACAAACCTTAATTTTTGGTGCCCCCCCAGGTACTTGTTGCCCTACGCACTCTGCGTACTCTGCGTATAGGGATATACGCAGATATACGCCCCCCCCCCCCCCCATACAACCCTATGGGGGCCCTCTCTGTTGGGGCGCAGTGCAATGTATAGGAGGGTAGCTTCGAGCAATGAGCCCCTTTCACGAGAACAACACGGGTTAAAAATAAATAGGTTGGCCTCACTGCGGGAGAGCACACACACACACACATATTGGGACTAAAACAGGTTTAGCTCGTTATAGTAGGCTGGCCTGTCACTGCCATAATTAGGTGTCCTTAGATACACCTGTCTTTACTGCTCCTATTACACCGGCTAAAAAGGTGTATGCTCAACTTCTATGCAGGAGATCGTATTTCTAGTCAGGTATTGGAATTCAAACACATACCCCAGACGTTAGCCGGTTAAACCACTATGAACCAAAATAAACATGACTTTTCCTTTGGTGAATGGATAATCTAAATTGCACATCATTATAAGGGGAGTCTTACAAGTAGAATAGTTCTCTTGTGATTTTATTGTCAACATTTTACATGTTCCCATCAATGTTGCACAGATTGAACTGGAACAAAAAAACAACAACTTAAATTTCTACAGGATTTGGCAAACAACCTTCAATTGTGTTATCCGTTAATAACAATGTAAAACACAGTCAAACAAAATTGAAGATCGGAGTACGAAAAGCATTATTTTCTGATATACCAGCAGGTGTTTATAGCAAAGTCACTTTCTCGAGTCAAAATACTGAAGATCATGTGTACACTTCCATATAGAAAGTTCTGAAAACTCCCTTTTTTTGTGAAAACGCAGAAATTCCTCTGCAGAGGAACTGTTGGACAAGAATGAGCTACCGTACAATTAGAGTTGAATATTACCATTTTCTATACATTTATAAAATCATAGTTATTTTCAATGGTTTTTTAAAGTCTTTGTTTCTTTATTCACTTCATTAAGTACACTTAAACAAAATTACTCACACACATACACACACACACAGTATATTCCATATCTTTTCTTTTTTTTTGGTGTTCCAAGACACACACTTTGCATATGTACGAAATCGCCAGAGCATTTGGATGTGTGTGTGTAGTTAGTTGTATTTACCGATGCATTTAAAACTTGTTCATTACGCTCTTGCTTGGGTCCTTTTAGACTGTCCAAGCACTCGCCTCAACTTTAAAAGGAATCTATTCGGTCAATGTATTTGACACACACACACACACACACACACACACACACGTACTCTTTTACAGTGTAAAATGGCACTTCATTCAAATCTCATTCATTCCTCTCTTAATTATTTCCTCTTTGCGATAAAATGCAAGCACTGCAGCCAACTCTTTTCCTAATTCTGTTCTCTCTTATAATATAATATTCAACATGAATATCTTCTTTCACCCCAACCAAACAAACCGACCAACAGACATTCTGGCCCATCTCATCCATCCTCTCATAAAAAACATAAACAAAACGAATGCGCGGGACAAATTGTTTCTAAGGCAAACCCCCCGACTTCACGAGGCAATGGCGTCATGAACAGATCAGACTCTAGAGAGAGAGCGAGAGAGAGAGAGAGAGAGGTTAGCAATACGGATGAAAGTTCAGATTTTTGTAGAGTATGCTGCCTCGAGAAGGTAAAAAAAAAATTAAAATAAAAAGAAAAGATGGAAGACCAACCCATAAACCTTCATTTTTTGCCTTCGTCAGGCGACAAAATCATTAAGAATAACAAAATAGCAAACAAAGAGACGCCCGCTGCAATCGTCACGAAGGCCACCAATTAACGTCTTTAGTCAATTACTGAACTATAGCCCCTCCCCCCAGACGGCCCTACCGGCCACGGGAGGGAGGGGGAGGGGGGGAATATTACACTGATTACAATGGAGGATCAGCCGAGGGGGAGGGGGCGATGGGAGGAGTATGGATGACCTATTTCAGGACGTTCCCCCCCCCCCCCCCCCCCCTCCTCCCAGAAGGGATTTAGACCAGATATAAAGCGCAGCACAAGTCACCGCTCACACCACCACCACCCCCCCGCAACGCCATGGGTCCACGTTCTCACAAGGACACCAGCACACACTCCTAGGACATAGGGGGTAGGGGTCAGGACCCACTCCTAGGACATAGGGGGTAGGGGTCAGGACCCACTCCTAGGACAAAGGGGGTAGGGGTCAGGACCCACTCCTAGGACATAGGGGGTAGGGGTCAGGACGCACTCCTAGGACATAGGGGGTAGGGGTAAGGAACCACTCCTAGGACATAGGGGGTAGGGGTCAGGACGCACTCCTAGGACATAGGTGGTAGGGGTCAGGACCCACTCCTAGGACATAGGGGGTAGGGGTCAGGACCCACTCCTAGGACATAGGGGGTAGGGGTCAGGACCCACTCCTAGGACATAGGGGGTAGGGGTCAGAACCCACTCCTAGGACATAGGTGGTAGGGGTCAGGACCCACTCCTAGGACATAGGTGGTAGGGGTCAGGACCCACTCCTAGGACATAGGGGGTAGGGGTCAGGACGCACTCCTAGGACATAGGTGGTAGGGGTCAGGACCCACTCCTAGGACATAGGTGGTTTGGCGTGTTGAAGAGATGAGGACCAGACAGGAAAACCGGGGGGGTCCTCAAGCTCTCCTAGAACAGAGAGCTGCCTTTCGGGGGAGGGTTGGGGTTGGAGCGGAGAATCCACCGGTGGCGGCGGGAAGCATGAGAGTGGGCTGGGGTCCGGCGGTGGCGGTGTTGGCTGTGGGGTCTAGAAGATGTCTCCGCAGACCTCCCAGGTGCCTGTGTCCTTGGCCTCCCAGTAGCCCCCCTTGTAGACGTGCACGGGCTCGCCCGTGATGGGGTCGTCGCAGCGGTCGAACCACAGCGCCTTGTGGCTGTCGTGCGCAACGCCTGGTTGGAAATAAAAGAAAACGGACGCAGGAAATTCATTAAAAGTTTGAATGGATTACAAAAAGAACAAGAAAAACACACAAAAGGAGAAAACAAGACGCGTTAAAAAAAAAAACAACAACAGGAAACGGGGAGGCTTAATGTTGTTGCTAGGAGATCACCGGGTGACAGAAATGGCAAAAAAAAAAAAGGTGGTGGGGTCGGTGGGGGGGATATTGGAGAAAAATAAGGGATACTTGCTTTTCAGAGCGGGGTCAGTATAGATGTCCTCCTCGACAGCTTTTGGGAGAAAAGGGGGAGGGGGGGGGATAGCGATTTGTACACCGTTCAAATGTTGCCGATGACGGTAGAAAGAAACACACACATGAACAATGAACCCAAAAGGACCGGAGCAGAGGAAGTCAACAGAACCACCGCGGGTTCCACCCCTCAGAAGGCATGGGGCCCGCTCTCATTGGACGCCACTGGTGTCAACTTACATTTACATTTGGGGCATTTAGCAGACACTTTTATCCAAAGCGACTTACAATAAGTGCATTTGTCATAAGAAGTGAAACAATATATCGCTGTCGGTACAGTAAAGATGTTCATAGAACCAAGTGCAAGTATTACAATCGCTAGGCTAACCCATTCCCCGTGTAAAGCAATGATAGCAGCTACTGTAGATGCTACACAATTAAGTACCTTGAATAAGTGCAATGTACAAGTGCCAGGACGTACAACATTCAATGGTGGCTGTGCATTGCTTTCTATGCAGAGTCGAGGTGAACTCTTAAAACTTAAAACTTAAAAGTAAAAACTGAAAACATGACACCGACGCGGCGGTTGATCACCGACACGCGCAACAAGAGTGGCCATGCTCGTCTCTACGACACGTATAGTGACATCGCCGCGTCCAGCAGTACTCCATTGACAAAAGCAAACGACAAATCACGTAGAGAGCTAGACCTCTGTCCGGTTCCCCAACTAGGGAGTAGGGGTGTCAGGTTGATCGAATTTTGATCGTGGTTTCGTTTTTTTGGGGTCAAACGGCCTCCAAACTAATTATCGAAACTATTATCAACAAAAAAAATTGCAGAACAGCTGTATACATATTTGCACATTATTTTATCTACTTTTTTTTTAAAGGGAAAGTTTCAAAGTTCTCAGTTACAAAGTGTCGTTTGAACAATCGTGAAGATCATTTCTTCCATAGCCGAGCAGCCCTACTAGGGACCGCCCCCTTTAAGAAATAAAAAAAAAAGGCGGGGCCTCTCACCGGTGCCCTCTTCCGATTGGCTGGCGGTGCGCAGGCTGGCGGCCTCGCGCTCCCGCTCGCGCCGCACGCTGCGCTGCTTCTCCTCCAGCCGCTGCTTCTCGGCGTTGGCCTCGTCCCAGCGGCCCGCCTCCATCAGCCGCTGGTCAGGCCGCTGCCGGCTGTCGGTCGGGGCCACGCCCTCCTCCGCCTCGTTCAGCGTCAGAGCCAGCTCCGTGAAGAAGTACATGGTCTCCGCCCGCTCCCTGCAAGGCGAGGCAACTTTATTGATGCAGCACTTTTCATACACAAGGCAGACCCAAAGTGCTTGACATATAAACATTGTCATACGATAAAATCAATTAAAGATCAATTAATAGGAAACGTATGCAAAACAAAAGAAAAGTAAAATAAGGCAAAGTTAAAAAAGCATTTTAGAAAGTGCAATGTGTTAAAAAAAAGAAAATAAAGGTAAAGTTTAAAAAGGCCTTTTTAAACTGTTTTCCACTACAGCTAAATCTTTAATGTATTTAAGATTTAGCTGTAGTGGGGGGGGGGGGGGATATATATGGATATATGTATCGGTATCGGATAAAATATATCCGATACCAGTACCTACTCTGTACTTTTTAAACGCTTCCGGTGCTAAAACATATGCTCCCTCTACTTTAAATGACAACTTAATAATAATTGCTTGACACTTAACTGCTAGGTATGTAGGGGTGTGCTTTTGTTATGACAACAGCAAACAGAAAGTATCTTCACTCAAACATCTCTGAAATGTATTTGATGACAAAGAGGCCACTGTAGACTTGAAAGAATAACAATAGAAATAGATAAACAGAGAGAATAGAATAATAAAACACAAACAAACATGCATACGGAAGCAATTTCTAGTTTCTGATTAGACAAAAGAAACAGCAATGTGAAAAATGTCTGGGGATTTAATACTCTGATCTGGATTCAGCTCACCCAGTGAGCGCACGGGACGAGCACCAACACAGTGAACTGCATCCATAGACCTGAGTCCACCTCCTTCATATCCACCTCCTTTCTCCTCCTCCTCCTCTTTATTCTCCTCCTCCTCCTCCATCATCTTCTCCTCCTTCATCTCTTGCTCCTCATTCTCCTCCTCCCTACTCTCCTCCTACTCCTTTCTCCTCCTCCTCTTTATTCTCCTCCATCTTCCATCTTCTCCTCCTTCATCTCTTCCTCCTCATCCTCCTTCTCCCTACTCCTTTCTCCTCCTTCATCTCTTCTTCTTCCTCCTCCTCCTCCTCCATCTTCTCCTCCATCATCTCTTCCTCCTCATTCTCCTCCTCCCTACTCCTCCTCCTCCTCTTCATTCTCCTCCTCCTTCATCTACTCTCCTCCTCCTCCTCCTTTCTCCTCCTTCATCTCCTCCTCCTCCTCCTCCTCCTCCTCCTCCCCCCCCCAGGTTCGGCGGGGCCCGGGAGGGGCGAGGCGAGCGGCGACGACGCCGAGTTCTCCGACGCCACGGAGGAGGCCCCGGAGTTCATCACCGCTCCCGCCGACCCCCAGTTCCACAAGTCAGTGTAGACTTATACGCGCCGGATTAATTCCCAAGTTTTGAAAATAAAATAAAGTATCTGACGCGAATAAGCGACTCTGTAATTGGTTATGAACAGATAGCATCGGCTTTGAGTTTGTTTGTTACTTTGAAATCACATACGCTCGCAACACACACACGTGTTCGTTCATTCATTCATTCACGCACCCACTCGGCCGATCTTCAACCGCAACAACATCAAGTAAGTGATGCCGCAGCGCGTTGACAAGTCCGTCCCGAGGCGCCCGTTGGCTTTATGGTTTATATGTTTGAAAGCAGTGACACACTCTTTTACCAGTTGGCCTGAGATACCACGCCTCGTAGTCATGGATCTATAAAGAAAGTCGTGGTCGTACTAGGGCTGAACGATTAATCGAATTAAAAAAAAAAAAGAAGTAATTTGTTACCGTTACTGACTGGAAATCCGTACGATTCATTTATTTTTATTTTAATTTTACAATTCAATAGTTAAATAAAGAAGTTTATATTATAAATTAATCTCAACACATCGGCCTGGCCTAAAGGAAAGAGCAGACCTGTGTTTGAATTGAAACACGAGGCATGCTTACTGCAAGTTGACCGTGTGTAGAGAGCGGGCTCGAACGCCCACAATGGTCTAAGACAGCGCGGGCCTGGTTGAGACCCTGCGGGGGATTCACCGGGGGCCAATCGGAAGAGGGCAGCGTTAGGAGCTCATTTGAAACATTGCCTCTGCTCATTTAAGACAATGACAGCTCCGAAGAGACGCCACAAACCCTAACCCAAGATTGATCGGTTAACGTTGATACGGTCAACCATCGGTCAAACGGTCATCGGTTAACATCCCTAGTTCCGAACGTTATCAGTATGGCGGAATATATAAAAAAAAACAGTGTGCGTGTGTGAAGAATGCAAAAAAGTATTATTCAATTATATTTCAAATAATAATATTATACAGTATTATTCAAATAAATTCAGTAAGCTATAAATTAATACATTTATTCATGGGGGGGGGGGGGGGGGAAATTAGGTAGAGAGATGAGATGTATATGGAACTCCGGTCCACAGCTTAAGCCCAGCTAGAGCTTTACTCCCACCCAAGCCCACCCCTCTTAAATTAAGAAAATGCGTCCTACAATGCACTTTATTAATTTAGCAAACCCATCATCACCTCTGGCTCGCTGCTCATTGGCTAACCCAGACGGACGACGCTCGCTGCTCATTGGCTAACCCAGACGGACGACGCTCGCTGCTCATTGGCTAACCCAGACGGATGACGCTCGCTGCTCATTGGCTAACCCAGACGGACGGCGCTCGCTGCTCATTGGCTAACCCAGACGGACGACGCTCGCTGCTCATTGGCTAACCCAGACGGACGACGCCCGCTGCTCATTGGCTAACCCAGACGGACGACGCCCGCTGCTCATTGGCTAACCCAGACGGACGACGCTCGCTGCTCATTGGCTAACCCAGACGGACGACGCTCGCTGCTCATTGGCTAACCCAGACGGACGACGCCCGCTGCTCATTGGCTAACCCAGACGGACGACGCTCCGTTTCAAAAACTAAAACGGTGTCACCAAATGTACCATTCCGTGCATTTCTGGACTTGTCGTGTTTCCGTCTCCAAGGGTTCCAAGTGGCACTTCGAACACTTCGGAGTGCCTGCAGTGATAAAAATATACACCTGCAGTAATATGTATCCCTGCAGGCACTCGGAAGTGTCTCCAAGCGGCAAATAACAAAAAATAAAGTGCACGAGCACATTGACGTGCACACTCACGGCAGGGGGTTCTTGTGCCAGATCTCGCGGGCCTTCAGCGTCTGGTAGACGGTCTTCTGTTTGGCCTCGGCGCCGTTCTCCCCGGCGGCGCCGCTGCTGCCCCGGCTGCTCTGCATGACTCGGGAGAACTCCATCTTCTCGTCCCAGGTGCCCGACAGCACGTAGTGGGCCTTGCCGTCCTTGTCCGTCACCAGCCCGGTCACCTGGGGGGGGGGGGAGAGGAGTTGGCTTAAAGGCTGGAGCCCGACCGATAAAGGCTTTTTAAGGCCGATGCCGATACAAATATCTGGTGATTTAAAAATCCGATATATATTTTCAAAAAAAAATCCAGAAACGCGTAACAAAACATAAACAGATTTCCCTAACATCGGTTATTTGAAGTTATTTATGAGTCCTCACTAAAATAATAAGGTCATGTAGTTTAAATATAAACATATATTTTATATATTTTTATATATTTTATTGTTTTACTGTCACAACAGAAAAACCAAAATGAACATTTATTTAGTTCTGATAAATAAAATGTATAAAAATACAAACTGAAGATATGAAACACAAAGTCCTTTGAACAAAACACAATAACAAAAAAATAATAATAATCTTTTATTTTTTGTGTCCACCGCAAGGGCCTGACGTGCGCCTCCCAAACAATTGTAAACTTGCGTTGAGGCGACGATGCCGCAAGAGCTGTGATTGGCCCGCTCACTAAAACCTGACGCAGAACCAAAACAAGATCACGACTGGGTCGAAGCGCATGCGTGGTCATTGCGTTGCGTCCACGCGGGACCAGAACTGAGCCTTCAGCTCAGCAGGTAGAGCGGGTTGATTTGTAAGCGGAAGGATCCTAGTTCGAACCCCAGCGTGTCGAGGTGTCCGCGCGCAAGACTCCTAACCCTAACTGCTCCCGACCAGCTGGCTGTCGCCGTGCGTGGATGACTCCGCCGTTGGTGTGTGAATTTGGGTATGGACCATTGGATAAAAGCATCTGCCAAATTCCCTGAATGTTAATGTAAGAGGCCAGGTCCAAACTAGGCCAGCCGAGCTGGTCTAGCCCACATGGCTTCACAGCCAGTTTCACCGACAGATCACTATCATTACAAAATATTTGACTGCCACGCCCGGGGGTAGTGGAACGCAAAAGTTGAAACAATGTGAAACAAAAAACAAGGCATGTCGAGGACAGCACGCAAACAATACTGTAAAGAGGCAAGATTGGGGAAGGCTGTGAGGACGACAAAGTGAAACGCACCTTCCTCGCCACGTCTCTGGAGAAGTAGCTGTAGGGAGCGAACTTCAGGTGGCATCGGTCGCCGGTGGTATGGTTCACCACGTCGATCTCCCCCGACTAGAGAGACAGAAAGATTGGAGGGATGGACAGAGGGAGAGGGAGACAGAGGGAGAGATACAGAGGGAGAGGGAGAGAGGGAAAGAGGAAGAGGGAGAGAGACAGAGGTTGAAAGACACAGAGAGACAGAGGGTGAGCGACAGAGAGAGAGAGAGACGGACATAGGGAGGGATACACAGAGGTAGAGAGGGTGAGAGACAGAGGGAGAGAGACCGAGGGAGAGAGACAGAAAGATTGGAGAGATGGACAGGGAGAGAGAGTTCAGGCCATCAATCCTACTTTCACTTTTGCATCCAAGTCAAGTAGCGCTCCGCCATGTCTCAGAGACTCATTGGGGAGGACGGGTCTGACTGTGTCTAACCTCTCTGTGTAATTGTGTAACTGTCTGTGTGTGTAATTGTGTTAGTGTGCGTGTAATTGTGTAAGTGTGTGTGTGTTATTGTGTAAGTGTGTGTGTGTCTGTAAATGTGTGTGTGTGTGTTATTGTGTGTGTGTGTAATTGTGTAAGTGTGTGCTATTGCGTGTGAGTGTGTAATTGTGTAAGAGAGTGTGTGTAATTGTGTAAGAGAGTGTGTGTGTAAGTGTGTGTGTGTGTGTGTGATTGTAAGAGAGATTGACAGTGTGAGGGAGAGTTCAGACCATCAATCCTACTTTCACTTTGGCCCCAGAGTCAAGTCTAGCGCTCCCCCATGTCTCAGTGGAGAAGGGAAGGGTGGGTCAGACTGTGTCATTGTGTGTTTGTAATGGTTTGTCCCTGTCTGTCTACCTGCCGTCCTGTCTGTGTAATGCGTGTGCTCACCTGGTCGATCCACAGCTTGCCCACGATGATGTTGTGCACCGTGGTGGTGACCTTCTTCCAGGTGTAGTGATTGTCGCCTTTCTCAAATATGGCGTGGATAGTTCCTGGTGGAGACACACTAATCAGTTTGAGGGTGCGCTGTTCATAGAGAACGCACTGTAGGCACCACATTTGGGCTATTTGAAGCAACCATGGGGATGTCATAGTGCACATGGATCCAATAAAGTGACACACACACACACACACACACACACACACACACACACACACACACACACACACACACACACAGTGTGTGTGTTTACCTAGGGGCATGATGGAGATGTATTTGCCCCTGAACTTGCTGGCCACGGTGATCTCCTGCCGCAGCGTCCAGCCCCGGCTAGAGATCACATGGTGCGCGGCCGCCGGCGGGTGGTGGCTCACCTGGGCGACAACGACAGACCGCAGCGACATCAACAACAACAACCAATCACCAAAGGATCAAACCCATAACGAAGACGAGTCACGCTCGTTGATCGGGATAAACTTAAGGCGAAAAAAACCTGCAAATAACACACGCACACGCACACGCACACACACACACACACACACACACACACACACACACACAGACACACACACACACACACCCCACCCTGTTGACATCTCGCACTACCAGTTCCCCCACCGGGCGGTTTCGCAAGATGTCGGGTTGCACGGTGTTGTCTTTGGCTACGTGCCGTCCGTTTAAGTGTGACGGGCTGGCAGCAGAAAGCTCCTTACTGAGAACTCACTGGAGAGAGAAGGCATTCTTCCAGAAGCCCTTGCTTTGTTCACTGTTCTGCCACATCTCAAGGTGCCAACAGAGGCCAGGGGCCAGATTAGCACGGAAAGAAGAAACACTACCACCCTCCCCCCTGCGCACTAAAGAGACACCCATTTCTCATCACACCTGCTACGGGACATTTGTTCCGGCCATCTCCTCGCGTGCTATGGCAACTTTGTCAGCTTTGCGTACACCGCCCTCTAACCAGTAGCGGTGGGTCAATAGAGGGCGTTAGGTCGCCGCCCCTCCGTGAAATATTCACTTGAATATATCCGCCAACTATTATTATATACGAAATAAATCAACAAAAATACATAGCGTTTATCCTCGTTTAATTGTGCGATAAACTTGTCAGTGCCAGCGACCATTTAAATGCGTCTGAACGTCAATGATTTGGGCTAGGCTAGTTATTGGTCATTCGAAATAAAGCCCTCCTCCAAGCAATGTTATACTTAAAAGGAGCAAGTAAGTTAAATATTAATTTAGTCTTTCGGCCTGTGGCATATAAACAAAATGAAGCAACTGCCCCATATTTCTAACTGCATTTGAAGTAGACATCGAGACTCACAAAAAATGGACGCTATAGGACAGTGATCATGATTTGTCTCAATATCAGAATAACAACAATGGGTCAAATAGCAATGGCTGGTGGAATGGACATAAAGTAGGTCTGTATATGCAGTGTAAGCTTGTCCAGGCCCTGCAAGTCAGGAAGTAGGCTATGAATCTGAATGAATAGTAGGTAAATAGGCAGTGGCCATCCCCAAAATTCACCAAAATACAGGAAACCAAATCTATTAAATTCAATTTTTTTTATGGGGGGGGAACCCCAGACTCCATGTCTATTACTGTGCCCCACCAACATTTTTGATCACCAGCCGCCACTGCCTCCAACGCTGCTACTGTATTGATGTACACTGCCCCCTGCTGCTGCTGAGGTGTACTTCCACATGAATGTTCACAATGGGACATGTACAGACATTTGAGGAGGCATGCTCTGGCCAACAAGATGCTTCTCCTTGATCTTCCCATGGTCTTTAGACTTTAAGCGGTCAGCCCACATGTTTTTTACAGATTAAACCATTACTATGTTGACAGAATTGGCCAAAAAAGGATATATCTGAATAAAGGGTGCTACGGTTGGATCTTTGTTTTTAAGAAGACTTAGAATCCTACCACATTCAAAGTTTGACAGTTAATTCCATTTTAGTACCAAACTCCGCGAACCCGTCCAGGATTTCAGCGTCTTTTAAACAATAGGGCCCCACTAATACGAACGCTTTCAGGTTAACAGCCAAAGCCAAAAGCCGCGGGTACAAACATCGCAAAAGGCCGTGGGATGCTCGCACGATGAATCTACCGGTGAATTTGCACTCCGTGAACCGACTTTCACAGACAAGCTCATTTCCATATGAGGGAGACTGCAAGCAACCCTCCCCCCCCCACCTCCCCTCCCCACCCCCTCTCCCCCCCCCCACCTCCCCTCCCCCCCCCCTCTCCCCCCCCCCCCACCTCCCCTCCCCCCCCCTCTCTCCCCCCCCACCTCCCCTCCCCAGCCCTTCTCCCCCCCCCCACCTGCTCGCAGAGGGAGCGGTACCCGCTCTCCCGGCCGCGGTCCAGCTCGTAGGTCTCCCCCAGCAGGGGGTTGAAGGGCTTGCCCGTGCGGTGCACCGTGGTGGAATAGGAGGAGACGGAGAAGGCGGCCACGTAGCACAGCTGCTCCAGGGCGCTGCCGCACTTGGCGCCCTTGTCCAGCAGCTCGTGGTACTCAAGGTCCTCGGACAGCCGCTGCAGCATGGAGATGGGCTCGTTGAAGTTCACCTGAGAGGGACGGACAGAGGCGGGGGGGGGTGAGGGGGTGAGTGGGTGAGTGAGTAGAGGAGAGGGGGGAGAGGAGGGAGGGAGGCGAGAGAGAGAGGGGCGAGAGGAAAGAGGCACGAGAGAGAGGGGGAGGGAGAGAGACAGAGAGGAGACAGACACAGAAGAGAGACAGAGAGGAGAGACAAAGACGAGAGAGACAGACAGGAGAGAGATAGGGGAGAGGAGAGACGGATAGGAGAGAGATAGAGACGGAAGAGAGACAGAGAGGAGAGACAAAGACGAGAGAGACAGACAGGAGAGAGATAGGGGAGAGGAGAGACGGATAGGAGAGAGATAGAGACGGAAGAGAGACAGAGATCGAGAGACAGAGGGAGAGGGCAAGAGTGAGACAGAGACAGGAGACAGAGAGTGACGGAGACAGAAGACAAGGACAGAGAAGACAGGAGAGAGTTAAGATTGGTAGAAACGCATTGCAATCATCACAGCAGCAAAATGAAGACGAACAACTGTACATGTAGCTCGCAGTTAATAGTCTAGCTGCAGATTACATTACAACAGAAAAAAACTCGCTTGCTAGAAATACTGCGCATGTGGGTGCGGTCCTTAATTGCAGGCCATTAGCAAATGAATACCACACAACCCTCATCGGACAGCAACACGCGATTTCCAACCCCATTAAATACATTCTCAGTATAGGCCTTTCTCCAAGAAGTATAACAACAGGGGCGAACACAGGGTGTGTCACTCATCTCGGCCCACAGACACACCCATCGTTAACTCAATGAGCGCCACCCGCCTCATGGGGGGGGGGGGGGGGGGGGGGGGGGGGGAAGGACTGACCGGCATGGGGATCTTGGAAAGCTCCTTGCCGATGCAGTTCTTCATGATGCTCCAGAGGTTCAGGGAGTAGTTGGGTTTATCCGGGATGCGGCTGCGCCTCTTCTTCACCGGAACCAGGTCCAGAGACGGCGAGTCCTGGTTGGCCGAGAGGGGCTCCTCGTTGAGCTGTGGACCAATCAGAGGGCAGGGTTTTAGTACGACTCACGCAGCCAGTGAGAGGCCATAGATTCAGGGTGGGGGGGGGGGGGGGGAGAGGGGGTGTTACCTACCGACTGGTCGTCTGAACCCATTTCACTGTTGAAGCCGCTTACGTTACTGCTAGAGCGTCTTCAGGGAAAGAACAAAACAACAACACGTTTTGGGGTTCATACTCAATTTAGAACAAACGGTACACATCGGGCCCACGACTAGCGAAGACGAGGACATCCGGGGATCTACTTGTGATCAGAATCTATGCCATCGTGAAAACACGAGGGGGAAACGGCCTCCCCAGGAACTAAACCCGGGCCTGGCCCTTGCCTTAACCCGGGCAGCAAGAGCGAGCTTCATCTCCTTTAGGTCTGTGACTGTGGCGGCTGTCCGAGCGACCGCTGGCGTCTAAACCAGTCTCAGAGGGGGGCGGCGTCGACGTGCGTCTAAACACGTCTCGAGGTGGGCGGGGGAGTGGGTGAGTGGGTGAGGGGGCGAGAGGTGGTCTACACTGACTTGTGGAACTGGGGGTCGGCGGGAACGGTGATGAACTCCGGGGCCTCCTCCATGGCGTCGAAGAACTCGTTGTCGTCGTCGTCGTCGCTCGCCTCGCCCTTCCCGGGCCCCGCCGAACCTGGGGGGAGGAGGAGGAGGAGGAAGAGATGATGAGGAAGGAGGAGGAGAAAGGAGTAGAAGATGAAGGAGGAGGAGGAGAAAGGAGGTGGATATGAAGGAGGTGGAGAGGAAGGAGGTCGACTCAGGTCTATGGATGCAGTTCACTATGTTGGTGCTCGTCCCGTGCGCTCACTGGGTGAGCTGAATCCAGATCAGAGGATTAAATTCCCAGACACTGTTCACATTGCTGTTTCTTTTGTCTAATCAGAAACTAGAAATTGATCCCTGTTCATGCAGAACATCTTTCGTATGCATGTTTTTTTTGTGTTTTAATATGTTATCTATTTTTCTATTGTTATTCTTCAAGTCTACAGTGGCCTCTTTTTCATCAAATACATTTCTGAGATGTTTGAGTGACAAAAGCACACCCCTACCTAGCAGTTAAGTGTCGAGCAATTATTGTTAAAACTAATGAAACTAATGTTGTCATTTGAAGTCATTTCAATTAGAGGGAGCATATCTATTGACCTGGCCATGCCCACTGTCTGGAATGTGTTCAAAATGGCGAGAGCGGGCAGAGAGACAGCTATAATCACGTCTGTAGCCAAAGCAAACAGAGACTCGAGCGAACGCACCGAGCGTGACTGCTGATGGGAGGCGGGCCTCCAGCTCAGCTGATAACAACTGTATGGTCGGAAGGCCTGCAGGCCCACCAAACACAAGGCCATTATGGCCTGACTCAATCAGCCTGCCTGTTGCCTTGAGCCCTATCTGGAGAGCGATTTGCATGATTTACATTTACATGACGGGAGGGTCGATCTCGCTTGACAAGACGCAGACAACAGCTGTGTAACAACATATGTACGTATGTATGTATGACAGTCACATATTTACACACACAATTAACAATGTTTGCAGAGGGCAAATAAAACCTCTCTGATGAATGTTTACTTTGTATTGCTTCCATTTCATTTCGTTGTGTGGACACTAACATATCAATGCAAGACAGATCGGAGAGGGCGAGAATGAGACCGAAACTGTGTGAGAGGGACAGACAGCGAGCGGCAAGACAGCAAAGAGCAAGAGACAGAGAGCAAGATAGCACCAGAGAGAGAGCGAGGAACAAAGATACAGAGAGGGCGAGACAGAGAGCGAGACAAGAGAGTGAGAGAAAAGGGAGTGAGAGACAAGAGAGCGAGAGACGCAAGAGAGCAAGAGAAAAGGGAGTGAGAGACGAGAGAGCGAGTGACACGAGACAGATCGAAAGACAAGAGCGCGCGAGACAAGAGAGATACAGACAGAGTGCGAGATAAAAGAGAGATAGAGGCTGAGGGCGAGACAGAGAGCAAGATAAAAAGAGAGACCGAGGCAAAGGGCGAGACAGAGCGCGAGAGACAAGAGAGCGGGATACCAGCGACAGAGAAATGAAGCACGATTGGGAGCGAGCGCGAGAGACAAGAGCCACGGTCAGGGCCGACCGGTGAGGGCGGTGCGGGGGGGCGGCCCTACCCTTGCTGTCCAGCGTGGTGTTGGACTGCGAGTTCCCGCGGAAGGCCCGCTCCAGGTTGTTGTGCTGCTTGGCCAGCTGCTCCAGGGTCTCCTCCAGGCGGATCCGCTGGTCGCGCTCCGCCTGGAGGGCCTTCTGCCACCGCTTGCTGTGGGCCTGCGACAGCGCCAGGAAGTCCCGGCACGCCTGCGCCCACCAACCACAGCCGTTACCTTAAGACACGTGTTCAGATGTCCACCTAGACTCTGCCTCACTCCCTAACCCAGCCACACCTCGTATAAGCTTTTTGTATGTTGTACGACCTGGCACTTAAATATAGCGCTTTTTTCCACGTTTTGTGTCTTTTTGCGTCCAGAGAACCAAAACATGGTGCAAATACAGGTGAAACAAGGACAACTAGTGCTGCGTATACACACTGTTTATCGCTGTCGACTTATCTCTTTATTGTCTTACCTTGGGATAAACGGAGGACATTCAAAGGTGAATTTCCAGATAACGAAACAAGGTTTTCTTGAAGGACCAAATTGATTTGGGCACAGAAAAATAAAAGGGCTACGTCCACTTGGATTTGAGAAACAAAGCGAGAGCCACAGAGAACAGGCTGCGTCGAAGGTCTGAAGTCAGCAGAGGCTGAATGTGCTGAGCACGCCTTTTAACCCAACCTGCCCTGGGTGTGACCCGATACCCAAATCCTACGGCAGTAGTTTAAAATGCAGATGAGGCATGAGTCTTGGAAGAGAGGCCAGCCACTTGAGAAAACTGCTGACCTATATATAGATGGGGATGGCGGGGGTCGTGTACTCACATTAATCATGGCATTGGAGGTAATGCGAAACAGCGTGGCTCTCTCAGTGACCTGTCGAATCTTGTCGCCTGCCTCTCCAGTGAGACGTAGGCTGTCCAGCTCCGACAAAGATCTGAAGACAAATGTACGAGTCTCATTATGGACGTCCTCTGGTCCCAGCTATGTATATATGCATCTCCACACACACACACACAAGCCGAACACACACACGCGCACACACATACTTCAATCTCAGAGAGACAAAGAGATCTGAAAGGAACCTCTGGAGGGCGGAGCCATGCTTGGCGATGAGGTCATTGCACGTGCTCAGATCCTCCACCTTGCTGGCCAGGGTCCGCAGCGTGGACTGGACCTCGGAGTTCTGCGGGGCGGCGGCGCTCTGCCCGTGGGGCGCGGGGGGGCAGGGCAGGGAGAAGTCGTCGCCGGAGTCGTCTGCGGGAGTGAGGGCAATTGGAAGAAGAAATGAGGAAGAGGAACTCGACGTCCAGTCATGGCGGGGCCACGTTAGGGCACCTTTTGTCGTTAGGGTTCCTCCAATATTGCTTGCTTCAGACATTTAGAGAAAGGCCCCATTTCCCTTTTAAGTGACTCATCGTATAACGAGGTTGTACGAGTGTTATAGTCTGCCTCAGCTGACTAGAACATGCGAGTCAGACTTTGAATATCTATAGAATGTATTATACACAAACAGGTTTGGTGAAAGTGTGTGCGTGTGCGTGCGTGCAGGACAAGGCCTTTCCCTCTCAGCCTTGACCTGCGTGCGTGCACACGTCTCTCGCTGAGGGACAACAAGGCCTTTCCTACCTGACTCGGCCTGCATCCGGGCTGCCTTGGCTTTGGCCAGCTCCAGGGCTGTGATCCACCGCTGGCGTTCCACCTCGCAGCTGGCCTTCAGGTGGTAGGTCTGCGTGCCGCCGTTGGAGATGACAAAGTTGCAGGCGTCGTCCACGGCGATGGAGGCCGTCGCCAGGTTGATGGTGCCGCGGCACGTGTGCCCCATTTCGGCCTGGGTCCTGGGTCGTCGTAAAGGAACCGTCGTTAAATACCGTTGACCTCAAGAGGGTTAGCGATATAGTCACCCGTCCAACTCGTCAAATGTGTACCTTGGGTCAAACTCACAAAATCTAAAAAAAAAAAGCTTAAATGCTGAAAAGGTGTGAACTACAGCTGTTTTTTACCTGTAATATGACAACAGTCCATTGCTCAGAACGAACCACCGCCGCTGATAACCTTTGATATAATTGGTCCATTTGAACACCCAGCCTTTGTAAGTGTCGCCGGCTGGAGTGGGAGTGGGGGGCTTCGGTTCCGACATCACTGCCCCCAGGTACTATAAAGACAGGTTGGGGAACCTTTGATAAAGAAACACATTTTACATATGAGGAGGTAACAGGCTACGAGTAATAGGGCCATTTGACACAGCAGACATGAACATGACAGGAGGCTTTTGACAACCCATTATCGACCAGTGCACTTAGACGAGTCAAAAGGGTAAGGATCGGTATTGATTACTATGTAATGCATTTACCAGTACTGATCCCGTAACACAAATGGAGTTGAAGTATAAACCAAGTGCTTCTATTCTCTCAAATATGGTTAAAACGTACACATCGATGCTCGTTAGTTACTCGTCATACATGGTCATTGGTTTCTCTCATACTAGACCACATCTTTAATAAAGACCGAGTGGACTTTAAACAGTGTGTCATCCATTACAGAGACGATGTAGCCTTATACTTGAATAAAGTCGCTATTGATTGTAACGATGTGTCAACGCAAGTAGTCGTGGTAGAAAACACACGAATGACCTTTACTTCAACGTCAGCCAAAGTTAACAAGTGCCGACTAAACACCCGCTATCGCTAGAGATTTTTAAAAGTTATCCGTCGTTTCAAATCCATTGCTAGCTTCCCTGGCTAGCCTCCCTCCTCCTGGCCCAGCGCTGTTTACCTTGACGTGTCCGTAATGTGAGCTCAGGCCCAGCGCTGTTTACCTTGACGTGTCCGTAATTCGAGCTCAGGCAACCAGGCACCCGGTGAAGGCACGGCTAACTTTGACACCCATAGGCTAGCTAGCTCATCGGCGAACACTGCACGGATCAAATCGACGACTTGGAGGACAACTTTCATAAGGCATCCGCCGACATGCACCGCGACGCCTCGGGTCGGAATGAATCGCGTTGCACACGAATTTCCTAAGACAAACACACAGAACAGTGCGCAATGGTACAACCTACATGCTAGCTAGATCTAACTATGCTAATGTTAGCTCGGCTACACCCGGTTCTCGACTATTCCGCCCGGGCTGGAAACCGACCGTCAGCTTTAGGTTCCGCTTCATCATCATCCTAACCGGAACATTGAGATCCAAAAGAGACTGTAATAAAGACCTTTTTTTATTTTACAATAAATTGCGGCAAAAAAAGCTCCCGTGATACGTAGTCATTTTAAAACGAATTCGGACATTTAAAAATTAAATGATTAGGTCAAAGTAAATTTGTATTGAACTGACTGGGAATTATTACGTGCATGATTTTTTTTGATCTTTAAAAGGTAGATCCGATACTTTGGATGGGGGCGGATTTTCCGTTAACCTCATATAATTACATTGTTGTATTTTGCCAAGCATTGAACAACAAAAAACAAAAAATGCGACTCCGGTGGGACTCGAACCCACAACCTTTGAATCACAACGCTAGTGAATGCCTAGAAGTCCAATGCGCTATCCATTGCGCCACGGAGCCACCTGTTGCACTATGCGGAGAGGTTTCATATTGTAGCCACATTTCATCATCTATTGACTACTGATTATTAATTTTGAAATATACAAAACCATGAATGATGGGCAGTTCTTCACAAGATTGAACCACTACATTGTGCGACTAAAAAACGCAAATAACATTACTTCAAAATTAGTATTTTTTGGCAAGCCTCATTTGCTGTGTTTAGTACTTTAGACAATTATTAAAGTGTAAACGTTATTAGTCTTTGGTTTAGGAAATCGTCGTATTTTTGAATCCACCACCAGGGGGCGACATGGTATAAGGATTAGCGACATTCCATCACATTGTAAAGAAAATGCAAATCTGCAAAAGCACCCATGTAAAAGGGTTCACCAATCATTCGTATAAAACGTTAGATACGCAATGATTTACTATAAGGGCACTATGTTTTGAATAACCTCATTCATTAAGGCATTCAGCTGCATTATCTAAATTAAATAGAATGTAAATAAAAACACCTTTTATAAGATTTTACAAGAGTACAAATATATCACCCAAAACGGGTCTGTAGGGTCTAGTCTTCTGTATAATTAGATTAAGTATCGTTTATTTAGGTCTGTAATACCATGGGATTCCGCACTACAGGTATCCCTTTGTTCCCACCCCCCAGCCAATCTGCAGAGCCACCGTTGAGATAAACAACGCCGGCCTCCTCAACAAAGAATATCCTGTCATGAGCGGAAGTCTCCGGGATTTTTTTTTTGTCCATCCATAACAACCCGACGCCGATCCAACCAGCACGAAGGCGAAGTGCGTACCGTCAGCATCAACCGACCCCTCGGTGCTCACCCATCCCTCGGCCCGCATCTATCCCACCGCACACCCTCCTTCTAGGTTTTACACCGCGACACGCACCCCCGTAAGGTCAGCTTGTCCAGCCCCGACCACACATGCCTTATTCGCGACAGACCTGTCGCCGGAGGATACGTGCTAAATCGGATCGCGCAGCGGAGGAATTCGTGTTTTTTGGAGCGCAGTTTGATCGGCTAGACGCGCGCCGCTGACCGGGGTATCTGTGTTAACATCGGTCGCGTCGGGTCGGAAGCCTGTAGTCTGCACCACATAGGGAGGGATTAAGTTACTGCTGGTGGTTGCGACATTGGATTATTTGATTTGGCCTTCTCCTGTGCACAGCCACACATTCCTCCTCGTCCTCTCTTTTTTCTCTGAACAGAGATAAGCTACTTTCAATCAAGGTATTGTATTTGAGTGATGTGCGTGCGTTGTGTGGCTTTTGTTGTGTGCCTTGATTAACCAGCCCTAGACAAAATAGCACACATTCGCCTTCTTTTGTTACGGGCATTGGAATTTTCTGAAGGACCCCTTCTTTGCAACCACCGTTACTTCTCCCCCCCCCCCCCAGAGGAACCCCCCGTTCGTGTGTAGTCTAATGTACATATTCCCTCCTTTCTCCTATGTTTTTCCACTGTTGCACCTCTCCAAAAACTAGGAATTTGCAATTATGGAAATGGCCGTCTTGTGCCAAAGCTTGGGCATAATATGTTGCCACAGTTTTTACATTACCAAGCATTTCAGCAGCATCCCCTGGGTCTGGAGTTACACTCCTCCCTCATTTGCCCATTTGCTCATGTGCGATGCCCCGCCCTCCCTCTGGCTCTATTTTATGTTCAGGAAAATAAACTCATATCCACTGTATGTGACACGATGCGTATGTTACATTAAAGTAAATAACAGTGCAATAATTTAAGTGATCCTACATGGTACAACATATGATTGAAGTATCAAATAATACTTCCTATTCTTGGTTTAATATTGTGTTACGTACCCCCTGTGGTATAGAAGTATTCCACCCGTGGAACACTAACCTGTTTAGCTAATAGTGTTGATGGTCTAGTTAAGCTAAGGCCCAATGGAAAGCAATGAAAATGTACATTGCTTGTACATTTATTTTTACATTTATACAAGTTAGCTTTAACTACATCTGTTTTACATTGGAAGCAGGGTGACATAACGAGAAATCCGCTCACCATAGGCTGTATGTATAAACTCAAGTGGAGCACAGTAGGTACTTCATAATGGACCCTTTTCAAAGAGGTGCCATGGCATGACCCACACAGGTGTTTCTCCAAACACTGCTACTTTCATGTACCGGGCCACGTGTGGTAGACTCAGCTCGTAAACAACAGGCTACTATTACACGCCTCTTTGAATGGCGCCATTGTAAGTCGTAACCAGGTAGAGACACCTAAATGAGTACCATTTCTCCACCCTCTGGTCCAGGCAGAGTCGTTGCCACTGAGTTCTGACAACACTAAGGTCACGGGAGGGAGAATTTGCCTTAGCTTTGAATGAGGCTTTTATTTTGGTAGTCATTTCTAACAAAGGCGGCCCTGATATGGTGCCCTAATACGACTATGTTTTATTAAGATAACCTCATGGTGAGGAGGTGAAGCTTTGACCTTAAAGCGTTATCCTTGATGTTTGCCTGGGTAGCGCTTAACTTTGTGTGTTTGCTTGTATCTGGCCGGTGTTTCGATACATTATCAGTAATAAGCCGGGGGGGGGGAGGGGATTAGCGACCCCAAGCGTAGATGCGAGGCTTTATGAGCCCTACTCACAGAAGTTGAGCTCTTTGAACCCAGAGCCCTACTCATAGGCACCCGCTGTCGCGACCCTGCCTCCCTCAGCCATGTCGTTCAGAAGGGGCGTGGTCCGGCAGAGCAAGTTCCGCCATGTCTTCGCCCAGGCCTGGAAGGCGGAGCACTGCATCGACGACGTGCGCGTGTCGCGCGTCACCTGGGACAGCCCCCTCTGCGCCGTGAACCCCAAGTTCATCGCCGTCATCGTGGAGTCCGGCGGGGGCGGGGCCTTCCTGGTGGTGCCCATCACCAAGGTGAGGCGCAGACGTGTTTGTGTGTGAGGAGCGGTGAGTCGACGGTGTTAAAGGGGACGTGTTACACCGCCGGGTGTGGGTGTGGTGAGCCGCTACGAGCCGTTTTTGAAAATCGGCCTCTTCTGACATCACAGGTGGGCGTGTCCACCTAGATGTGTGCTGGGTAGATCGGGCTACCAGCCTACCAGCCGGTGGACTGTGGCAAACGTCGCTCATCTACCCGTCATACATCAAGGTGGACGGACACGCCCACTTGTGATGTCAGAAGAGGCCGACTTTCAAAACGGCTTGTAGCGGCGAATCACACCCACACCTGGTGGAATAACATGTCACCTTTTAAAGTACCGGTTAAGGTTTGCTGGCGTTTAGCAGCTGCATTCGAACTGAGCAACACACAAAAATACACACATTCAGAAATACAGTCTTTGAGGAGCAGGTAAGGGCTTTTTGCTCAAGGATGATTACAGGTGCAGCTCAGGAAATTATGGGGTTGGACTCAAACCTTCCTGTACTCTCTGGCCCGCTCCAGTAGTCGCAAATATGCAGATGCTAACTAATTGGCCCCTGCTACTTGGCCTATTACCTTTCATATAAGTGACAGATTCCCATGTTCTGGTAATGAGTGTAGGATGAAACTGGCTGCTTGGTTGGAGTGGGATATTGTTCTCATACCATCATGGGTTGAGATGTGGACTGGCGCTGAAAGGGTTTTTCTCTCTCTGTTCCTTAGAGCGGAAGGATCGACCAGACCTGCTCCACAGTGTGTGGTCACCTAGCGCCCGTGTTGGATGTCCAGTGGTGTCCCCATGACGACAACATCATCGCAAGTGCCTCGGAGGACAACACCGTGAAGGTGGGCGCGGCGGTGGACTCTGGACTCAAATCGATTTTGTTTTTCTGCTCGGTTCACTCTAAACCACAGACGTTATTTATTATTTTCCACTCCATCGCGATTGCTAACAACAGGGGTAGCACAACAGTGGTTCTTATTGTAATCACTTGATCAATCATCTGCAGCGTTCTACTGTAGTGGTTTCAGAATATCCGCCTTTTTATCAAAAATTAGGAGGGGAGGTGGCACAAAATAATTTAGTTTTTTAAACCTTCGACATGACATCATACTTGACATAGCTACACACTTCACTGTAAAGGTACACGAGTTTTAAATGTGGGGTTATCCATACATGAGCTGATGTTAAATATATCAATGAACATCGTCTTTCAAGACTATTTCTTCAACATTGTCAGCGAGTGAACGATTAGATCGTTTTGAAGGTCATGTGACTGGACGTTTGGCGCTGTGTGTTCCCCAGGTGTGGCAGATCCCCGACGGGGGCCTCGTGGGGCCAATGACGGAGCCCCTGGTGACCCTGGAGGGCCACAGCAAGAGGGTGGGGATCCTCGCCTGGCACCCCACGGCCTTCAACATCCTGCTCAGCGCAGGTAGGTCCATCTGCTTCCTGATGACCATATTTGTCTGGGGCCTGCTTCCTGAGGACCATATATGTCTGGGTCGCTTCCTGCTTCCTGACGACCATATTTATGGGGCCGATTGTCATTCAGTGTTTTGAAGTTTAAAAAGAAACAAAAAATCCTTCTTTCTTTTAATAATTTTGTTAATTGTTACTTTTCTGACAAATTCAGTTGCTTGTCATTCTGTTGTAGACTTTGTACGATTTGAAGGCCTGCTATGACTCAGAATGCACCAGCAATACATTAACTGACCAAGCAATTCCCCAAGTATTCTTCGGTTAAGGTATTAAAAGCCTACCGGTCAGCTTGAAAGCAATTGGTCACAGTTAATGCTTTGCTAGAAGAGATCCATTAAGTAAGGCTCAGTGTTTGTGCTCGAAGGCTTTCATTGAGTTGTGCTCATTTCTATTTATCAGAGAGGATCATCATTGGATCATGAGAACGGGTTGGGGTTTTGCTAACACACACACACACACACACACACACACACACACACACACACCCTTAAAAGGAGAGAAATGAGAGCGCCAAAGCATGTCGCTGTTCTTCGTTCCTTTACTGTTGACAAAGTCGTGGGTCAGCCAGGGAACCGAGTCAGCAGAGAGGAGGTGATCTTTAACCCTGAGAGAGATTTAACGAGAACTACCTTCAGGCCTGCTTACTGAAAGTGTGTGAATTGTGCACTGCTGGGATATAGAGAAGTAGTTTATATCATCGTCAGCAGTGAGTAGGGAGAAACCGGGGAGAGGCTTATACGAAGAATAAAACAAATATAATTAATATATAATAAGATCATACATAATAAAGTATGTTTAAGATAATAAAACAGAGTGGAAAGATCTCATTAAGAAGCTTACCATAAAGTGTGCTAAAATGCTTAGAGCCATTAAGGCCATGAATGATTGAATGAATGAATGAATGAATGAATGAATGAATGAATGAATGAATGGCTGACTTAATCGCCAGTTAGCTCTAGGAGCAGAACAAAGATCCTATTCTCAGGATGTCCCAAAGTGCATTTGCGATCCTATAGCAGGATACAAAGTCCACGATATAGAGAGGAGCTGGGTCAATTAAAGAGTAAATAAAAAAATTCTTTGGGCATCAAAAAAGAGTTCTTTGGGCATCAAACTAAGCTATTGATAAGTAAGAGGGCAAGGTGGGGGGTGGGGTCAAGGTGCAGCCTTTAAACTAACTTCAGGCAGGTGTTTTGGTTTGCATATACATTTACGTTTGCCTTGCTCTTCTGCAGAGATTTGAATCTGCATGGGTACAGATGTACAGGTTGTCAAGGTGCTGACGTTGTCCACGTTGAGTTTGACGAACGTTGATTTGCC
This sequence comes from Pollachius pollachius, assembly GCF_949987615.1. Taxonomy (NCBI): domain Eukaryota; kingdom Metazoa; phylum Chordata; class Actinopteri; order Gadiformes; family Gadidae; genus Pollachius; species Pollachius pollachius. The sequence goes on from NC_136953.1 coordinate 13,775,238, forward strand.
CTCGACTGATTAATACATGTAGAGCTATCTAGAATGTCAGGAGACCGCTTTGAAGTGGCTTCCTCCCAGCTCCAATGCTTTCCCCTCACCTTTCTGATTCCTTTGTCCTCGCTCTCCTTGATCTCTCTCTCTCTCTCTATCTCTCTCTCTCCTCTCTCCTGTGAAGTCGCTTTCGCCCAGTTCCAATAGTTCCCTCACCTTTCTGTTTCTCTCTCCCTCCCCCCCCCCTTCAGGCTGTGACAACGTGATGTGTGTGTGGGACGTTGGCACCGGCGAGCTGGTGTACCAGCTGAGCGACGCCCACCCCGACCTGATCTACAGCGCGTGCTGGAACCGTGACGGCAGCGCCGTCTGCACCGTTTCCAAGGACAAGGCCCTGAGGATCATCGACCCACGCCGCGGGACCGTACTCAAGGCACGCCCCCCGTCGTAGACGCCCATTTTGCCCGATGTTGTGATTTGCGATTGTTTGTGGCGATGAGCGGATTTTCCCGTTCATTTTGCAAACCTGGGCAGCACGTCACATGGATTTGTTAAGAGGGCTTATTGAATAGGTTGAATGCTAACATGGCGCAGTGCTCTTGCGTTCTGACGTGGCGCTAACTGAATGCTAACATGGCGCAGTGCTCTTGCGTTCTGACGCGGCGCTCACTGAATGCTAACATGGCGCAGTGCTCTTGCGTTCCGACGTGGCGCTGACAGAATGCTAACATGGCGCACTGCTCTTGCGTTCTGACGCGGCGCTCACTGAATGCTAACATGGCGCAGTGCTCTTGCGTTCTGACGTGGCGCTGACAGAATGCTAACATGGCGCAGTGCTCTTGCGTTCTGACGTGGCGCTGACAGAATGCTAACATGGCGCAGTGCTCTTGCGTTCTGACGCGGCGCTGACAGAATGCTAACATGGCGCAGTGCTCTTGCGTACTGACGTGGCGCTGACAGAATGCTAACATGCGTAGTGCTCTTGCGTTCTGACGTGGCGCTGACAGAATGCTAACATGGAGCAGTGCTCTTGCGTTCTGACGCGGCGCTAACTGAATGCTAACATGGCGCAGTGCTCTTGCGTTCCGACGCGGCGCTAACTGAATGCTAACATGGCGCTGTGCTCCCCCCCCCCCCCGTAGGTGAGGGAGAAGGTCCACGACGGCACGCGGCCAATGAGAGCCGTCTTCCTGTCCGACGGAAAGATCCTCACCACCGGGTTCAGCCGCATGAGCGAGAGACAGATGGCCTTGTGGGATACGGTAAGTCCGACTTCCTGTCCGACCGGTCCATTAGACGCAGCAGTATGTTATATTAGTCGATGCTATTCCGCTCTAAGTGGAGACAGAGGGGAGCGTTTAGCAATCAGATGGAATGTCTTTTTGTTTTTTAACAGAAAGATCTCACTGAGCCGATGGCAATGCAGGAGATGGACACCAGTAATGGCGTCCTGTTGCCTTTCTACGACCCGGACACCAACATGGTCTACCTATGTGGGAAGGTAAGAGTTCTCAGGAGGGCACACTGTGCTTACGCAGTCCTGGATCAGTCTCTCACCAAATTGGCTCTCTGGGGATTCGTTTCTAAAAGGGGCAACCATCCAGACCCAATTCACAATAGGCATCGTGAGATGAGCTAAATTGGGTGTAGATGAACGTTCCTGGTCCTTCACTACAATTTCCCTACACTTCACATTTAAATTTAGGGCATTTAGCAGACGCTTTTAGCCAAAGCGACTTGCATCCATTCATTCACACACCGACGGCGGTGTCAACCACGCAAGGCGACAGCCAGCCCGTCGGGAGCAGTGAGGGTGAGGTGTCTTGCTGAGGGACACCTCGACACTCGGGAGACGGGATCAAACTGGAATTAAATTCATATTGGGGAAAAATGCATTTCAAAGCAGTGCTTTGATACATTTATTTTCTGCATTCGTTTATGATGAATTTAGGTGAGTTCAAAGGCTATGTTCTGTAAACCAGTAAAACTATTCATCATCGGTACAACCAACAGAATTTAGCCTTTTATTTTATATTAATCTTATAATAATTATCAGGGCAGCACTATTGACCCAAAAAGCAATATTTGGGTCAATAGTATGTGAGCCCTCGAGATGAAGGCTTAATTAAAAAGGGTGGCTGCCACCGTGACTGCCTATGGGTGAAAACGCCACCACCCCCATGTGGTCAAAATATGTATTGCAAAGGAAAGATCCACAATGTTCAGAGTAGCGACCCCCCGCTTTGTAAACACTAGACAACTGCTCCTCACCCTCCCCCTCTGCGTTCTCCACCCGGCCGCGTGTGTTGCCTTTCGTCTCCAGGGCGACTGCACCATCCGCTACTTCGAGGTGACGGACGAGTCCCCATACGTCCACTTCCTCAACCTGTACAGCAGCAAGGAGCCCCAGCGAGGGGCCGGCTACGTCAGCAAGAGGGGCCTGGACGTCAACAAGTGTGAGATCGCCAGGTTGGTGCAACGGCCGCCGCACTGACGCTGGGTGCTGTTTCTGTGATGGATGGTCGTTTTTCTCTCCCGAGTGATCCGATCATACACGATCAATATCGGTGTGCGTTTCGCGCGCGACACAGTTTCACGTCCGTGCCTTCCGTTCCTGCAGGTTCTACAAAGTCCACGAAAGGAAGATCGAACCCATCTCCATGACCGTGCCACGCAAAGTACGTCCTTCTGACTGTCCGTCAGTCCCTCTGTCTGTCTGTCTGGCTGTCTGTCTGTCTCTGTCATGTCTGTTCCTCTGTTTTTTCTGTGTCCCTCTGTCTTGTCTGTGTTTCCCTCTTTCTCTCTGTCTGTCTGTCTGTCTGTCCATTTGTCCAATAAAAAGCCTGTGTTGCCTGGCATCACCAGACCAATTGATTATCCTACAACCAGTCAGAGCAAAGAAACTACGATGTATCAGCGGCAGCCATCTTGGCTGTATATGAAAATTCTTCAATCGGCGCTTCCATAGGCTACTCCTCTGTACAGTCGTCTTATTAAACCGATAAGGTCCAGGCCGGGTCAATCAGAACCGTTTATCTAATATGGGCCGGACACATACGCCAGAGCAAATTAAACAAAGTTTAAGATTAAACAAAGATTAAACAAGCTTGCAGATTCTTATGGTTCCCGGGCCAACGACCACGTAATTACTCTCAAAGCCGCCACGTCCCAATCTCCTCCATCTCCTTCTGGTTTGTTCATCTGTTTGTTTGTCTGTCTCCGCCCCCCCCCCCCCCCCCCCAGTCGGACCTGTTCCAGGGGGACCTGTACCCGGACACGGCGGGCCTGGAGCCCTCCCTCCTGGCCGAGGAGTGGATCGCGGGCCAGGACGCCCCGCCCCTGCTGGTGTCCCTGAGCGGGGGCTACGCCGTGCCCCCCTCCAAGCACCGGGACACCATGAGGGGCCGGCCCAAGCTGGCGTCCCAGGACTCCGGGGCCGGGGCCCCAGCTGCCACGCCCACGGCCCCCGCCGTCGCCAGGGAGACGGAAGGGGAGACCCGGGGCAACGCCGCCGACGGGACGGCGGACCGGCTGAAGAAAGAGGTAGGAGACGGACTCCACCGGCCAACCCACCAATCATAGAAGAGAATAGAACAACCGTTCATGTTGTTCACGTGGTCGGGGCACGATATAGTATGTCTGGAGTTGTAAGCTAAAGGCAATGCTAAAACAATTTGGAAACGCCCCCTCTGGGCGTGGCGGGACAGGGTGGTCTCGAGCTCAGGGCTTCGGGTTAATCCCAGGCTAAACGTTCTGGGTTCAAACCTCAAAGCCCACTCCGCGCATTTGAAGGCTTTCTTCAGTGTCTTCACACCCTCAAACGCCCCCAAGACGCCCCGACACCCTTCACCTGCTCGTTGCTGAAAAGTATTGTGTGATTTGGCGGAGGCTTTACTCCCAAAGCGTGGGCTGAATCACAACATAAAAAGCAGCCGTTAGCAACGCTTATTTCTAATGCGCCCCTGTGACGTTCCGCTCTCCCTCCCTCCCAGGACGACGTGCTGAACGAGATCCTTGCGGAGATGAAGGCTCTGCGCACGGTGGTGCTCGCCCAGTCCCAGCGCATAGAGATTCTGGAGAGGCAGCTGGCCCGCATCGAGGACGGAGACGTATGAACCCCCACCCCCCACCCCACGGTGCCACCCCGACCAATGACCCCCGCCCCAGACGCCGCCGCCGCTGCTAGGAGCTAGCGCTAATGCTACGAGCACAAGGCGTTCTAAAATAAACAAAACTAACAAAACAAAAAAAAACATAAATAGACCATAGCCTTACTAGAAGACACTGAACCCTTTAAGGCTGTGTGTGTTGTGTGGAAGTGTAGGCCAGTAAACATACGTTGTGTGTTTTTTTTTATTGGAGGCAGTAGGGTTAGGGAGAGTTTAAAAAAAAAAAATACGAAAGCGTTAACGACTGCTTTTCAAGGTTGTTGGGTTTATTGTGTCCTTTTTTTTTATGCTATGAGTTAGATTTGATACATTTTGTCCTTGCTAATTAAGGGCTTTGGTGGGAATCCCCGTACGTCTCAAATGGCACGCATTCGCGTGTCATCGGTGGGTTGTCTAATTGATTCATTTGCAGCCCCCAATTAGAGTTTAGCGATGTATAATCAAGCAGCGAACGCTGCTAAACGCTTCTGTTGTCATTAGCAGGCCTGACCACTTGGACTCTCATCGTAGCCTACATTCCTGCATTGTGCTTCTACCGTTTCCATTCAAGATATCCAAAAGTTCCTGTTTAGCAAAAAAATAGCAAAATATACTTCAATCATCTGTGATTCGTTTTTTTCTTGTTGCTGCACTAACTGAAGTTGCGTAACTACTACTGCATTTGTGTGTGTGTGGTAGTGGTGGTGTTGGTCTTGGTGTGTATTTGGAGTGATGATGGGATTTTTTTGAAGTTGTTTAAAAGAAAGGGTCCAGAAGTTTGAAACGCTACAAGGAAGGTTGTTTCTGCCTGTTGCAACGAGCGCTAACATTGACTGACTTAATGTGTTGTTGTCGGCTAGAAACCTTCGAATCACTCGTGATTTCTGACTCACACATGTGGGTCAAGTAGCAGATATTAAATACAGTTACACATTTGAAGGAATATAGGCCTTTATCTGAGGTGGAATAGTAGGGTCCGTAAACTTAATTAAGTTAATTATGGTGTGTAGACATTCCAGTGCCTATAATTAACGTCACTCCATACTGTTTCACCTCTGTGATAAAGGACTTCTTTCAGGGTTACTTTGTTTCGTCTTTTTTTATAACCAAGTTCAGTGCTTCCGAGGTACAGGAAAAAAAGGAAGCCCAAAAATAAACGTGAGACTTTTAGGTCAGTGAAATTTGTTTTTTAGTCTTATGCAAATGTTAAGGGAACAATCGCAAATCGGTTGTTTGTGTTTGACTTGGGCTTTTTTTTGCATCAAGGTCGTACGTTCCTCAGCAGTTGAAATCGAAGGATGAAACGATTTCCCAGCTAAATTATATTTCTTTATGCACTGATTGTACAACAATTGTATTTAGTGTAGCGTTTCCAACAAGTAGGGTATTTAAATGAAACCGCACTGTGCAAAACTAATAAACATTCATGACTCCTTTTCGTGTTTTTGAAGTGGCTTCTTATTTACAAACGTATTGTTCCTTTTATTAATCTTATAAAATAAGGGCCGGCTAAATAAAAGGACCGCATTCGTCAGAGTGCACCAACGTTGTTTTAAATTAGGCTTTTTGTGTAAAGGTGTTCTAAAAAAAAACGTCTAACATATTCCAACATTGGCAGAACAAAATTATTGCACGGAGAATATATCTTTACCTTGTATCTCTGGTGAAACCGTTGATCCCCGAGTCAGACCAGTTGAAGCTGGAGTCTGGGTAAGCTTTTTAATCAATTAACCAAATCCCAGTTAGGGATCAGTCCTTATCAACTCGGATTGGTCTTTTCCACTTGCTGATACAAATGGTTTGCATAGGATGTGTCAAGACGATCAACCTAATCAGTAGCCTAAATGATTCCCACACAGCTGATGCGCCGTTACCTGCAATTGTTCAACCACACCCCATGGAAGAATGCTTCTGTTGTAGGGTGTGATACTGACATCTGACCACTGGGGGGCAGTATAGTGCCCTCGCTGTGTACAGTAACCTACCGCTCTATCCTGAGGTAGCCAGTGATTGTATGGTCGCCACACAGGAGGGGAGCCACGGTTTCGGGTTCTCAATAAATAAGTGATGAGTAAAGTCTGTGGCAGTCTAGTTAATAGTAAGTATACTCAACATACAACATTAGCGACGAGGATCCCTTGGGCAGCGAGCGAGACGCGCGTCATTGAACCAACAGCCCACAAATAACAGTGGCTTCACTGTGATCCACAGCAGTTTGACATGCCAACATGCCCATTTAGATTTAGTTTGTGTTGAAGTACCTCACCACTCCCATCATGACAGGAGAGTCAGCTCCACACTGACCCAGCATTCCTCTGCTGTCTTCAGCATTTTTCTCGGGCCCCAACACCAATCATCGAAGACCTATTCATAGGGAACTAGGGTTAGGTATATTGGTTATGTATATTGCTCACAGTTTTGAGGGCAAGGGCAGCTTTATTTTCTTTCCAACATAAATGTTAAAATATGTCAGACGTTATATTTACGTATCTCTCCCAGTCTTTGGGAACCACTGATATGGCCATAGTGGCAACTACAACACAAGACATGCAGAGACTGAACGTGGTAGGAATATATGAAAGTTACAATATCGGATTCAATACATTTAGAATTTAATATCAAACTTTAGTGTTATCAAAGTGTGACTTCAAACTGAATATGCCTGGGGAGACAGACCGTCGCATGTGGATATTCGAACACACCCCATGACTGTTGGAAAGATTTGCACAAAGCAATGCATTCATTCACAAATGTCGTCACAAGGTTTCATGACCTTGCTTCGCTTAACGCTCAAAAATAAAAGCTGCGTTTCACGGACTACTGATCTGCACTGAGACCATTCGGCCACTAGGGGTCAGCCTGGAGCCACTTCTTCGGTATGGTACATCGGTACCATACACCTGATAGTGAAGCACGGTGAATTAAACATAACAATGTTTTCCGGGTAAAACAATGAGGGGAAAATAAACATGCCGTAATAGTTCCAAACAAGAGTACCAGTTGTTATTCTGTTCCAAAGCGCTGACACATAAGTTATAACAAACACTATTATCTAGATTGAGCCATCAATCAAACAGACAGACAGACACAGGGAATCGATCGCAGACCTAGGTCCTCAATAGCGCACCCGGTACCCTTTCATGGCATTATAAACCACACATGATCAGGGAGATTGCCTGTTAGAAGCGGCTGGCATCACAGGGATTATTCTATTCTCATTTTCTTTAAATAGCAAAACGAGATTGCAGAAGGTTTACACCTCATTTTTGCAACATATGAACTTGTCCTCGAGGGTGGATATGTTAAGATACATTTGGCCAATTACCAATGTTTTGCCCGAAAGATACACCAAAACATGGTTAAAACAGCCCTGAAGTAGACATTAAAATGCCAAAGTTCATAGAGGATGTTGTGTCATGGCCTGGCAGTTGCAAACATCTCTCTCCATGTTTATCTTATAAAAAAGGTCAAACATGTAGGCTACCATGAGCATCCACAACGCACATCTACATATTTTTTGGGGGGGGGTTGGATCAAGCCTTTGTTCATGAAGACTCATTGCTTCTTACCTTGCTGCGAAATCAGAAAAGTATGTCGTCAGTGGCTTGGTTGCTAAGAGACGTCGCAGTGCCAGGGGCCCAAAAACCTGCGGGGGGTGGGGGGGGGAGCAGTGTAGATAGGACTACTACAGCAGGGGCAATACCCCCTCCCGGGTTGAAATCGGATACAGTTTACTAACGCACAAAGGAGTGGTCAACGTTGGCTATGGGGGAGACGAGGTTTGGATTAGCTCGCCCTTCCAGGGATGCAAACAGCGTTGCCAGATTAGCCCAGATTTCCAGCCCAATCTGGCAGGGTTGCCACATTGGTCGGGAAATCTGTCCCTCTCCGTCTTTTAGATAAGGGCCAGGCAAATGCAAACACACAAATACGGGCCGATAAACGACAAATTACTTTGAAAACCTCTTATCGTCGTCAATTATATTAACGACACGCAGGCTTCCACAACCTGGATTCGTCCTTAATTACCCTGAACTATTATATGTAGCTGTTTGCAGACTTTAAAAACCTGTGGATTCTAGAAAGGAAATAGGCTCACGCGGGCGTTTTTGCAGTGTGCGTGATTATTGTAGAAACCGATAATGGAAGGGAATGTCATAAAAGCCTTTAATATGCTAGAAGTAATAAAATCCTTATTTGTCTCATGAAACCGTGGGAGCAAAACTAACAGGATATTGGAGATCCCAGATACCATCTACTCTTGCTGACGTCAGCGGTTCCAAATTTGGTCAGGAACGCTTCTAGGGAGGATACACACACGCACACACACGCTCACACTCCTCAAATGTTTCATCAGACTTGTAAACACAGGGTCTTTTGATAGAGTTAACTGGGTGCGTAAACACTTGGCCGCTATGCTAAACCAGCATTAATGGTCATTACTTTAAACCAGTGCAAGTCTGTGAGGACCCGTGGAGCCCACTTAATGTTTGTGTATGTGTACAGTGCAATCTGCAGTATCCAAACATAAATAAATATATATTTAAATTAGGTGAACGAGGTAAACGAGACCAACCACAGAGAAACTAAAAACGAGACCAACCACAGAGAAACTAAAGGCTGAAATTAAAAACAATATGTCAGCATTTGGGGTCGAGACGGGAGGAGACCTCACCTGGGAGACCTCCCCTCGCCCCCTCGGCCTCACCTGTGTGTGTGTGTGTGTGTGTGTGTGTGAGTGTGTGTGTGCAGGGGGGTGGTCCATCGCGCCCCAGCTGAGGGAGTGCATGTGAGACGGGACCGCGACACCTCTTTAATGGGCCCGTTGAGGCGGGACCAACGCCATTAAAACGTGTGGCGGGCTGCGCCGTCCACACACACACACATTACAGACACACACAAACACACACACACTCACAAAAACACACACACACACTCACACACTAACACACACACACACACACAGTAACTCACACACACATACTCACATACACACACACAAGCACGTGTTGGTGCCAGTCATGGGCATCTAAAGAAATATGAAAACGAAGGAAGGACCTACACAGGCACTCTCTCAGCCTCACCGGTGTGTCTCCTCCACGCATACACATGTGGACACAGGTAAGCCTCCGCACCCCCTCAACACAGGTGTGAGTCAAGAGTGTGTGAGCGTGCGTGCATGCCTGTGTGTGCACACGTGCACGCTAGCGTGCGTGGGAGTGTGACAGAACAAGCCCCCCCCCCCCCCAGTCTCCCACAGTGGCTGAGAACCAGTGTGGAGGATGAGACTCAATTCTCTGCATTGGTCTCCACGGCCCCCCCCCCCAAACAGCTTTAGCTAGCCCGCCCCCCCCCCCCCCGGGCTGGATGGGCTATTCCTGATCCTGGAGCTCCCCTGGTAGCCAAACACTACGTAGCTCATAGCCCCCCCTGGGTTTCCTGGAGGAAATGTGATTCAGATGGGTCAGGAGGAGGGAGACGAGAGGCTATAGGCGACCGGGCTACTAGAGGTTGTTCCTGAGGCGCCTCGCACATCTAGTCCTCCGCCTTCTCTTGGGTTCTTCGGACGGGGCTGAATGGTTCAACCGCTGTCGTGGTCGCTGAGCCGACGCTGCTCTTCAAAGCCACGAGCAGGGGGGTAAGCAGGCTGGGCCAAGGCCTCTTGCTCTACGAAGCCTATAAGAGCAGTACGGGTCGGCTGGGAATCGAACACCGAACCCCTCAGTGGCTACGTTGTGGCGCTAATCTCAGGGACTGGGGTTCTGTTGGAAGCGTCTCTGCAAAGGAGCATGTATGTCAAGAAGAGGGTGAGGGAAGGGACAAAAGTGATCAGGACGACAGGCTTGACGTCAATCTTTAATGGCTAAAAACCTGAAATGTATCAATTTTCCTATTTTTTTTATCTATTTTCATAAAAACCTCATTTTGATCCATTTTTTTGGTTTTAAAAAGAAAACAACCCTCTGAAATACGAGCTCCATACAGCGGCTACAATATATAAATATCAACAGTACTGTATGCATCCGGGAAAAGAAAAAACAGCACGCACACACGCACACACACACACACACGCACATGCGGTGAACATGCACAGGACACACTGACAGCAAAAGAAAACTACAAACTGGAGAACCAGGAGTATCACGTGTCCATGTGTTGGAGGAAAACGTGCTGTCTTGCGCTCTGAGCTTCTCGTCGTTTCTTGTCTTTTTGACGAAGACAAAGACATCCTTGACGTCTCAAAGGGCATGTTGGTTTTTTCCCTCTGGATTTCACAGTGAATTTATCTAGGAAAAACAGTGTTTTGTGTATATATCAAATATATTTCAATTCTTCGGATAAAAATGCACACACAAAAAAAAAAGGAGTTGTCAAAACAGATGAATATACAATCAAACATTAATACTTAATTGAATTATATCTTGGACATTTTCATATTTTTTAAATGTGATATCCAGTCTCACACACACACAGTCTCTCACACTCACACAAACACACACACACACACACACACACACACAGACACTTTTCAAATAGTCTTGAATTTGTAATTTAAAGCAAATTTGCATTGGGATCAGAAAGCACAAATTTCAAAAATCCACTATAGGTATGTATGATGTTCACACTTATATATCATCATATATAACCACAAACACTGAGAACTTCAGTTATTTTACACAATGGAAGTTGGATTATGGATTGTACAGTATTTACTGAGTAGTGGAACATCACTGTAGAAAATGACAGATACTTTCCATCAGATAGTAAAATCACAGGAGTCCATATTCATATTAACAAATGCAGATTTCAACCTAAAAATGTTAAATAAATATGCAAATATGAATCTTATTGCAGGCCAAACAAACAAAAGATTAAAAATAATATAGATTTCCACACTTCGATCCTTACTACAGTACCTTAGTTCATATTTTACAAGAACAGGTTCAATCACATTGGGTCCCTAAAAATAGATAAAAGACTAAAGACAAAACAAAATCGGATAGAAAATATGTTTTTCGAGATGCCTTTCTTTTGGTGTGACACCCGAAAAGACACCGAAAAAAGAACAAAAGTATTTATGATGCCACACTTCATAAGGATTCAAAGGGGGTAGGACGAAAGCAGTCGAGAATTGGAATAATTCCAACGGCCTACAGAGCTCTCCAGTGTGAGAGAAGGAACAAGAAGAGATTGCCTTTGGTCTTTTGTTTCTTGGTGCCCGCTGTCCTCTCCACTGCAAAACCGAGGAGCCCTCCCTAATTATAGCGGGTCTGCGCTTTCCTTCCATAATGCGCTCTCTGGGGTAATCTTACCTACCGCTTGCTTCCTGCTTTACGGGGGCCTTGATCTGAGCGCCTATACCTTTGCTAGGAGCGCTGGTTTTTATGGTAGAAGATGGATGCTGAACGTCTGTTTGAAGACAGAGTGGTGTGTTTTGTTTTGGGGCGTTTGTCTGTTTTTTTCGATTTGGGGGTTGGGGGGGGGAACGGCTTTAATAGTTTAAACTGAAGCAGAAAATCACTGATGGATAAGTTCATCGTGTGGAAGAAGACGTTTCGGTTGGTTTGGCTTCGTCGGTTGAAAAGACAGCTTGCGGTGGAAGAGGGAAGATGGGGGTGGGGGGGGCTAAATGTACGTTCTGATTAAAACGCGGAAAAAGACAAAGAGACAAAACTGCTTTGGTATTGCAACTGTCCATTTTCTTCTAAAATGGCACCAACACGGGAGAAAAAACAACCCAAACCAAACAATAAAAGTAGGAAAGTTTGAGGCTTACAAACAGGTTCCTCAGACACAGCACGACATGAATCAATCGACAATTTCAAACGTTGGCTTGATTACAAAAATACCTTTTTTTCGTATTCTTTTAAAATATCTAAAAATGTACAGCATTGTTGTTTTTTGTATTTTCTTCTTCTTTTGCAAAGTCATGCTTCAACATGTGTTTCGTAATAATCATAATAACATTAATATGAATGATATACAGAATAGTATTGATCAATATCATTATTATAGTACAACACCTGGAAGCACTTTGGTCACACGGACACACATAAAGGCCTTCAACATAAAACAAAAAACAAAAAGAAAAGACTGCATAAAAGGTGGGAAATTAGTTTGGGGGAGCAAAAGCTTTAGCACGAGGTAAACCGGGTACTAAGTCCAACTCTGTTTGGGATGGTAAGCTAACTAGCAGGTGGGTGTAGTAGACTAGTACCATTGAGCAGGTACCTAAAAGAAGGCATTATGGTTGGTGTAGCCAAGGTGCCACCAGCGACTCTGGAGTATGTAACAGTACAAAAAAAAGAGGGGGGGGGGGGGGGGGGGGGGGGGTCGATGTGTGATGGAGGCAGGGTCTACAATGTCCTGAGGCCCGAAGAGACTCTGCTGCTGCCTGTCAGGAGAGAGAGAGAGAGAGAGAGAGAGAGAGAGAGAGAGAGAGAGAGAGAGAGAGAGACAGAGAGAGAAAGAGATACGGAGTGAGATACAAAGGAAGAGAGAGAGAGAGAGAGAGAGAGACAGAGAGACAGAGAGAGAGAGAGAGAGAGAGAGAGATACGGAGTGAGATACAAAGGAAGAGAGAGAGAGAGAGACGAGGAGATACGGGAAATGGGAGGGAGAGAGAGAGAGATACGGAGGAAGAGACAGAGAGAGAGAGAGAGAGAGAGAGAGAGAGATGGGGAGATACGGGAAATGGAAGAACAGAGACAGGGAGAGAGTGAGTGAGCGAGAGGGGTTGCCATGGTCACAAACAACCAAACCAGATACACATGTCGTGCTAATTAAATCACGAGGGATTGCTCCGACACCGGCGGAAGCCCATTGGTCGGTGCACTATGCACAGACAAATGGGGGATGCATACGCGTGCGCACGCCTCAATAAAACATTTGTTTTCGCGCTCGACTCGCTTTCACTTTGCCTAATCGGCATAATCTTGAGATATTCAAAATAATTCAAATATCTCGCCCTGTGCCCCTCTCGGGGGAGAGAGAATCCTAAAATACACCCGGCGTGAAGACGTGGAACACAACGCCGCGCCGCCCTGAGCGACTGGCAGCAGATGTCTGGGGCGCGGGCGCGTCGCCGGACACATCTGCTTTTCCTTTGTTTGTTTTTTTTTATTTCAGGAATCCTCATGTCCCACTTGATCCCACTCCGGGCTCAGCCGGCGTGTCCACTGATGCTAGGCTAGGCTAGGCTAGGCTAGGCTAGGCTAGGATTCTGAGAGTCCACCGAGCTCAGTGAGGCTGACCGTACGACTCGACAAATAAAATTTGCTGCGCCAGTAAAGAGATGCATTTTCTTTGTATTTGTCCCACGTTGGTCGTTTTAAATGCTGGTGTACGAGGCACCCCGAACACACCATAAGACTAGGCTAAGCTAGGCTAGGCTAGGCTAGGCTAGGTCCGGGCCTGGGTTTGAGTTGTGCTCACCGGTGGTCCCGGCTAGTGTGGGGGGGGCGTCGGGGGGTGAGTCCTCCTGGGGGGGTTAGAGTTGTTTTTATCTTTTTTAACCAGCAGGACACCAGACACGGGCAGCAACCTCCGTCACGGGCGGCCGCGACCTCCATCACACATCAGGAACCTGCGGAGGCACGGGGAGAAGAGAGAAGCTTCCGGTCAGACCATGAAACAAGAGACAGAGGCCAGGGCCGTCCAGATGGCTCACCGGGTCAAGATACCTTGACACCATGTATACAGAACATGGGGTCGCGATGACTGTTGTTCACGGCCTTCACTGTATATAACAACTTAATGATAAGATCACGGTATCTTGTACCGCTGGTAACGCCAGAAGCGGTCCAGTTCATACTATCACTCATGATCCCATTCTCAGGGAGTGAGTTCCAATCAGCTACAATCCTTTGGCTGAAGAACGAGTCTGGTGGAGCGCGTATCATATAGGCTCAGTCCTGTCCAGTCCTCCCCTCTATCTCCCATACCTTCCTCTCTATCTCACTCGATAATAAAAGCATAAAAATGCAAAAAAATAAAATAAAATATAAATAAAAGGGACAGAGAACTGGTTGATAAACTGCACCAGAAGGAGCAGGAAATGACATCATCGCGGCCCTCGTGTAAGGTTCATCCGGTGGTTTGGAGAAATCTCGCAGTTCAGGTGCGGTTCACGCAGGTGAATTATTGATTAGGTTTAATGGAGTTTTTTAGTAAAAATCATAGAAGGATGTGAACATTCATGACATTAATTTTTTATACAGGGCTACCTCATCCTTCACCCTCCTCTGGGTGAGTAGCCAGACCAGTTCCAGAACCGCCTTTCGCTTTGAACCTCTCCGTTCATTTTTGATTCAGAGCGGTGTTATCAACACACACACATCAGCGGCAGACATCTTTGTTTGTTTATCAACCTCAACCACACTCCTATAGGGCGCTTCTCTGTTCAGTCATCGTATAGAACCCGCCCCCTTATTAGATCAACGGCTTTGATTGGTCCGACCGGGGCTAGGTCAGCTGTAAATCAGTCTGTGGACGAGGGGGGTGGGCAGAGCAACTTCACCACGAGCTCGGAGTCGTCGGGTTCCCAGACGACTCCGTCAGCCTTTGTGTGTCCACAGTGAGGTCGAGGTGGATGAGGCCGAGGTAAAGGGTTAATGTTCACCTTCTGAGCCGTGCTAATATTTGTGTTCACATTAACTCTTGGATGCCCTCATCCCACGATCCGCATGTTCTCGCCCCGCCTTCTCCCCTCCATTGTCCATTTCCTCGGATCAGTACGATACAGGCTCTGACATGGGTTTGAACCCCGGGCCCGGAACAATCTTATCTTCAATGGGGATTAGTGCATTGACATGGGGTTCATGGGTTGAACGTTCGACCCGGCGGATTTTCAGGATAAAAGCGCCTATGGTGATTCACGATATCAACGGGGGACGAGAGTAAAGACAAAGAAGGTTTCATTGGGGGGAAGGGGGGGGGGGGGGGGGTTCGGGGGATGGGTGGGCAGGGTGTGCACGTGCAGACCAGAGGTGCACTCAGTGCGCCCCCGCCAAGGTAACATGCCCGGGCACGGCCTCGGCTAGGGCCCCGCCATCTCCCCGTACGCCGGACGCAGTCAAGGATGAGGGAATCAATGCGTCGTCCACCTCCTCCTCCTCCTCCTCCGAAGACGAAGACGCTTGGCTGGGCGCCGGCGACGCGTACGCCCAGAGCGGCTGTGTTTGTTCCGGCTGAGGGGAGCGCAGATCTGCAGACCCGCAGGGCTGATCATTGAACCCATCGCCGCGGATCAGGGGAAAGTTTAGTGATTCGCGTTTCCTCCATTCCTTGGTTCCTCGCGGTTGGCCTAATGGGTGACTTTTAGAGTAACTAAGGGTGCTGTCGTTATCGCGGGAGGGGTGAACCAAGTTACTCGAAAGCCAACCAGCCGTGTCAGCTGACTGAAGAGGGGGTCAGGTAGGGGGGTCCCCCAAACAGTCCATCAGGGACATCAGTCCACACAGTCCGCCCATCCCAGCTGCGACATCACAACCACGACCAGACGATCAGTGACCACGCGGGAAGAGCAGCGGGCAGGCATCGGCGATGAGGAACGGACTACACCTGGCCGCCCAGGGGGCACAGGTGAGGAGAGGGGCGTGGCTCGAGGAACTTTGAACCAATGAAAGACGCCCGCGGGGGGGCCGACCTTTGTTTCCCACACACTGCGAACAGCCAGTGGGGCAGAGTGATGAATGCAGCTGTTGACATGCGTCTTGATCCCACAGACCCCCGGCACAGGAACAAGGCCACACTGTACTGTACGGGTGTGTGTGTGTGTGTGTGTGTGTGTGTGTGTGTGTGTGTGTGTGTGTGTGTGTTTGTTTTCAAAGTAATCTGTGCATGGTTGTTTGCATGTGTGTGGCTGTGTGTGTATGTGTGTGTGTGTGTGTGTTTGTTTGTGTGAGTGTTTGTATTTATTTGTGTGTGCGTACATGACCTACTGGAAGAGTGACTGTGTGTTTGCATGTGTGTTCCCGTGTGCGCATGACTGACCGGGTAAGTGACTGTGTGTGTGAGAGTGTGTGCGTGTGTGTGCGCTTGACTGTGACTGGATCAGTGACTGTGTGTGTCTGCGTGTGTGTGTGCGCATGACTTTGACTGGATTAGTGTGTGCGCGTGCGTGTGCGTGTGTGTGTGTGTGTGTGTGTGCGTGTGTGTGAGCTCCACATCCTTATTGGATGGGGCCTCAGCTGGCCTCCAGCTCCCTGGTGGGAGTCAGTCCAGAGTCACACAGGAACCGCTGGCTCTGTTCTGCTATTGGCCAATGTGCCCCGCAGGGCACAGAGCCAGATGACTGAGTGAGTGAGTGAGTGAGTGAGTGAGTGAGTGAGTGAGGAAGGGAGGAAGGGAGGGAGGGAGGGAGGGAGGGAGGGAGGGAGGGAGGGAGGTAGGGGGGAGGGAGAGGGAGAGAGGGGGAGATGCACAATGCTCTTGCTCTCTACTCAACCAGGTGCATAATGTCCTTACACATGCACACGCACACAAACACACACGCACACACACATACACACACACACACTCAGTGGTTGCGCCATGTGTTTTCAGGTGGAAAATCCGGATTGACTTTTACTCTACTTCGCTGGGCATCAATGTCCACTATCAGGCTGATTTGTTGTTTGGAAGTCAGCAGAATCTCCCCAGTTTCTCCCAAGAATGCAAAACAAAGGATAAATGCGGTTATCCATTGGAAAAAAACACAAATAAACTCTGAAACGCTTCAAACTTAAAACGGGGTGGGGGTGTTGTCCGTCCGGGTAACAGGTGGGAGTCCTATCACAAAGCTCTTTATACAACCAGACTCATGGCTTGTGCAAACAACTTCCTCTGACTTGTACACACATTAAAAAACAAACGTTCCCACGCTATAGTCGATTTGCCGTGTCACGCTCCCCTCACCTCGACTAGGCCCGAGTCCCTCGAGAACCACTCACACACTTACACGCTCACAAACTCACACACTGCGAGCGTTTTCCTGGAACTCACTTACCGAGTCTGGAGTTCCCCCCCCCCCCCCCCCCCGTTTTCAAGAAGCTGCTCTCTTGGCGTCTCTGGAGGTGTTCGGCTTGAGTAACGATGAGCTATTGTGCGACTGTCCATGCCCCGACCAAGCCTTTCTTGTTTTACAGTCCTCCTGTCCCCTCTTGTGGAAGGAGTGTACTTCAAACACCCCCCCACACCCTTTTCCTGTACACTGACCTTGCATTGATGCAGACCATGTGCTGAGCTACAAGCCTCATGCGTTCACGCGTGTGCACGGGTTGCCGATGCATGGTGTGTGTGCGAGTGTGTGTGTGTACGCACGCACATCCACCTACGTCTGCCTCCACCCGGGTGTAGCAGCCGTGGGATTATGGGTGTGGGTGTACGTGTTGAGCTCCACACACACACACACACACACACACACACACACACACACACACACACACACACACACACACACACACACACGCCTTTGACGATTGGTTTGCGCTACCGTGTAATTTGCTGTCGGGCGACTATATTTAAGACAGGCATCTGAGTCTCAACTCAGCAGTCGGCACACTCAATCTCATCGTCCATCCCTAAACCCCCTCCCCCTCGCCCCCCCCCCCCCCCCTTCCTCCTCCCCATGAAACGCCGGATGTGGGGGATGTTGTTGTTTAGGGCTAGCCGGCCAGGGCAGCCGGTCCAACTTCCTCGCCGCGTGATAGGATGACAGTAATGACAGTTTCCTCTGAAGCCCCGCCCTCCCCTCCCCCCCCCCCCCAAACGCCCACGCGCCCACCTTCACTCCCTTCCTGTCTGAACCAGCCCCGAGGGGAGAGAGATCCTCTGCGAAGGCAGGAGACGTGCGTCATGTCCCTCCCCCCCCCAGCGCTGCTGGAGACGTCCACAGGCCGGCAGGTCAGACCAACGTTACCAGACGCATCCTGCTAGGACGACGATTTGCACTTTGTGGCGGTCAAGGTTTGCTCTGCGTGCAATACCTGTGTAATACGTCTCAACCTAACACAATGGCGCAAAGACTTTAACTTTTACGTCGCAATATTTGATCCAGGTATGGGGATCAGTCACAGGAGCAATGTTTTGATTCGTCTCTTCAAGTCAACAGTTTAGCCGTTACGCGCGTTCTCTTATCCGTCATCGTCTGTGGTGCATCTGAGCCCATGGCCAGCTTATCCCACCCACCGTGCTAGCTGCCCACTACGCTGCCACTCGCCCCTCATGTTAATCATCATCTCAAAAATAGACCAACTGATGTCGTGGGGTTAAGGAGAAGGCACTACCAGGTTTGCACCAATTGACAGTCTCTGTCTCTCTCTCTCTCTCTCTCTTTCTTTCTCTCTCTTTCTGTCTCTTTGTCTCTCTCTCTCTGTCTCTCTTTCTCTCTCTCTCCTTCTGTTGCCTCCCTCAGGGCTGAAGGGAACATGTTTTTTCCTGTCCAGGGTTCCTCAGGAAAGGGGGGGGGGGGGGGTATTTTGTGACTGGCGCCGAGTAAGCTTACACACACACACACACACACACACACACACACACACACAGGCCGGGAAGGAGATTTGCCTTGCTTTATGGTTGAAGGGGAGTTCTTCCCTGCTAGCACTAGTGTTCTGCTGGACTGGGGCCGGACCAGAGAGCATATCTCTGATCTTGTGCTCGTCACCCCCTGCCCTTATCAAATGCCCTGCTTGAGCAAAGGTTATGGGGAAAAAATGTCCATTTTAACAATTGCCAACTGGTTAATAGTGCAAGTCAACAGAGTTTCGTCTGGTTTCTTAACTCGTTTTACATTGTATTATGTTGAACAAATCCGAGGTATGCGTCTTAACGGAGAGATATCAAATATCAGAGTGATAATCGTTCTTAGGGCTCAAATTAAGATACGATAATTTTGTTCTTGGCTTTCAAATAAAGATAGGATCGTTTTTTTCTTAGCTTTCAAATAAGGATATGATAATTTTGTTCTTCTGTAGTTCTGTCCAACATTACCGCCCCAAGCATTCAAACAAACAGACATGTTGCTTTAATAGGACACTTAACAACATTATGTTTGGAATATCTATCCATCTATCTCTATATGTCAGGTTTCTCCCAACAATTTAATGATGGCCCTTGTCCAAAATGCTCCTTCCGGCACCACCTTCATAACAGGGCAGACATTTTTGACGTGGAATAACTAAAACCTACACTACAACAAAAACTACAAAACTACAAATACACGTGTCAATAAGGCCTTACAATAATGCCTTTAATAATGCATTACCGGAGCTCATTGTATCAAACCCGCCCGTTGTTAGATAAACAGTTGTGATTGGCCCAACCCGGACCAGGTTGTCTGAAATCTGTCTGACCGGGAGGGGGGCCGGTCCATTTGCCAGAGCAAATAAAACATGAGCTCGCACATTCGTCTGGTTCCCAGGCTAGTGCTATTGAAGAGGACGCGAAGAAAAACACCAGAAAAGGAATAGAAAATCGTATCTGGAGATTGTCAGCTAATTACCAACTGCTTGTTATAGTTGGTAGAGCTGGGTGATAGAGGAGGAGGAGGAGGAGGAGGAAGAGGAGGAGGAGGAGGAGGAGGAGAGTGATGAAAGAAATATCGAGGCACTGTCGGTAAAGACGAACAAGATGTACCATATGCAGCAGAAACATTTTACACTTTCAAGTGAGTTCATCTTTTCAAATGAACGTACACAGATGGACGGTTTGTGAACAAGGACATGCCAATTGTAGTTTGTTATGGTGCCACCAAATGGAAAAAGTTAACGGCACCAGTAGAAACGTTAATCTTGAGCCTTCCACCAAAGTCCTACAAATCATGTCTCACTGGCAGACTTATAAACAGTCCCCAGGAACATTTATAAACTGTTGATGCTCGTTTCAAGAGTGGAAACGGGACATTGTGACGTCATCGCACTTATTATGGCGAGCTGGGCTGTCTCTCCTGTTTCCTGTTATAACCCCCCCCCCCCCCCACACACACACACACACTCCCGTCCCCACTATTGCAGTCTGGAGTGGCCCCCTATGGACGCATGGGAGGGAAGGCATAAAGAAGCCAGCCTTGATGGCCATAACCTCCATCTGTAAGGGTCAGCCATTTTACTCCTTCAAATTAAACAGTTTGTTTCCCTGGCAACGAGAATGTAATAAGCGGGTCTGCCTGTGTGTGGTGTAAAATGTTAGTGGACGGCTCGATAAGTTACGACATGTTACTGGATGCTGCATTATTAAACCATAAATACGATATATATACTAGCCCACTGGTGCAGTTGGCACACCAACAAACAACAAACTCACTGCAGGAACTTCCACCGAAAACCTCGCAATGTGCTTCGGAAACATTTCACGTTTCACGTGCGAGGACCGTTTCCGTCGAGGTCAGACGAGCGTTGTCCGGTTTCGCCCATCTCTCGACCGTGGTTCCGTCAGCGTCGATCCACAGCATGGATGTTTGTTATCTGTTAGTTTGCACGCGCTGTACTGCCCGGTCACATGGTCGCGGGGTCGGTTTCGGGCAACGAATTCCCGACACTGATCAGACGAACACCCTCTGGATCCCTTAAGGGGACGGTATGTCGTTGATGACGCCCCTCAAACCTGGAGGGGTGACGGTTTGAGGGGCGTCATCAACCATAGCGCAATCGGCATGGGACGCAGCGAGAGGCCACCCCGCTTCAGGGCGTGTTGTGTATTCTGTTTGGGTCGTAGGGTGGCTTTGATCTCACCCCCATCTGAGGGGCCATCACATCAATAGCGAGGGAGAAGAGAAGAGAGGAGGCAAAGTGCAGCGCAGAGCTCTGCAGTGATCCGGGAGGAGCGAGAGCTCAGTGCAGACACCTCCCCGTTCCCCCACCAGCACCTTGTCAAACCGCTCTCGAGAGCAGCCGCAGCTCTAAGTCGCTCCCTTCCTCTCCTCGTTCCCTTCCCTTCCCTCGCTCCCTTCCTCTCCTCGCTCCCTTCCCTCCCTCGCTCCCTTCCCTTTCCTCGTTCCCTTCCCTTCCCTCGCTCCCTTCCTTCCCTTGCTAGCTCTCCTTCCCTCTCTCCCTTCCCTTTCCTCGTTCCCTTCCCTTCCCTCGCTCCCTTCCTTCCCTTGCTACCTCTCCTTCCCTCTCTTCCTTCCCTTCCATCGCTCCCTTCCCTCACTCCCTTCCTTTCCTGGCTCCCTTCCTGATGAAACAACTCCTCACGATGGTGAGAAGACAGGCCGGCAGCATTCAACAAAGGGTCTTCCATAAAGCAATGAATGGACGTGGCTTTAAAGGAGAATTGGACATTAGTGAACGTAACAATTTAACAGCCAGACTGAGTGATGGCCGAGGCAAACCCAGAGGTTCATGGCCCTGCATTGAGCTTTACTATTTGCACACTTAATCGTGGATAATTCGTGTAAACAGTAATCAGTAAACAGTAATTTACTGTTCGGTCTGCTTGTGACGTGTGCGTGTGCGCGCGCAGCGTGTGTGTGTGTGTGTGTGTGTGTGTGTGTGTGTGTGTGTGTGTGTGTGTGTGTGTGTGTGTGTGTGTGTGTGTGTGTGTGTGTGTGTGTAACGGTACTCACACATACTTCAGCAGAACTGCCTGGACTTCCATCCTTGTGGAGTTCCATCTGCAGGTGGGAGCCAGCGGATCTAAAACACACACACACACACACACACACACACACACACACTAGTTAGAGGGTGCACTGTTCATCTGTGCTCTTTGAAACAACCTTGGAGATGTCATATTTCACGCCATCCAATCAAGTGAGTAGTCAAAATAGACCCGTCTGTGTGTGTGTGTGTGTGTCTGTGCACGGGTGCGTGTGTGCGTCTGCGTGGGATTGTACGCACGCAAACACTCAAGCGTTGACGGAATCTGCCTAACAAGGCACAATCAGCGCGATGCCTACTTAAAATTCTGACATCACCAACTGATTTTGGCTCTGGTTGCCGAGGGGGGGGTGGGGGGGGAGGCAATCCCGTTAAGTAATGTCGCGCAAGTGTCTGCATTATACATGGAAAATATGTACGATTACTAATGAATCCTTCATATCAAAGCGAGCCTGGGCCCTTCTCGGGGAAGAATGAAGCGAGGAGAAAAAAGGGAAAAGCAACAGTGCAACGCAACGCTCCATCCTCCACGAACTCCTTTGATTCGGGAATAAAAGCCGGGGTGCGGGGGGAATCCGAGAGAGGTCTGATCTGAACCACAGACCCCGATCGCAGGGCGAAAGGGAAGAGGCAAGAAGGAAGCAGGTAGTATTACAGTCCCGCAACCACCGGGAGTCCACTGAACTGAACGCACAACTGGGCTCCGGAGGGAGGGCGCTGGATCGATAACACTCTCCGCAGCGCCGTGCGAGCCACGCAGATCTCCAGCAGCACGTAATCGGGTCAAAAGGGATTTCTGATTCACTACGAAGGTCTAATGAACGACGGCTTAGCCTTGATGTAAAGGGGTGTTATTACAGCATGTGACAATCACGGCTCTGAACTGTCCTTCGACTGCGATGGGCACGTCGACCCTGTTTGACCCGTCCGGGGCCGCGGTCGGCGGTTGTTGCGTTCGGTCGGTTCCGTGAGTAACACACTGCATCCTCCCTCAGGGGAATCAAAGATTTGTCTTTTGACTGCGCACGATACGGCGGACATTTGTCTGGCTGTACAGACTCCTTTCGATTGAAGTGACGTCTCTCTGTACTGTCAAATAAAAAACTGTACGCAAAAAGCCCTTCGAGGAGGGCCACCTCGAACCAAGGCAGGCGTGTCTCCCCGGATAAACCATCGCGATGCGAATGTAGACGGCTGTGGTGCTCAGCAATAACAATAACTGCTGCCTGCCGCCTAAGGATGATGTCATCATAGATTTGCGTTGCTAGGGGCGTCCCTAAGGGCGCGTCGTTCTCTAGGGGGCGTCGATATCTAGGGCGCGTCGATCTCTAGGGGGAGTCTATTCCTAAGAGGCGTCGATTGCTAGGGGGCGCGGATCTTGGGGACCTTCTGCAGAAAGGAGGCGGAGGCGGAGTCGGAGGCAGAGCTTTTGGTGCGCTGGGCGGGGCAAAAGTGAAAGAGGGGGGTGGTGACGGCGCAGCGAGAGAGAGACAGAAAGAGATGGGGGGTGGGGGGGGGGGGATCGGTTGGCTGTATGGGTGGGTGGGGGAGCGGCTGGGAGGAGGAGAGGGGAGGCTGTGGGGGTTACCTGAGCGTGGAGCGAGGAGGGGTAGGTGAAAGCGGGTTGGAGGGCCGGCGACAGCTCCGCCGGGTAGAGCGGGTACGAGGCCCACATGTCCTGACTGCTGGGGTACAGACCCGGCACGGTGAGCTCATCTGTGGACAGAGAGAGGAGGGGGCGGAGGAGGGGGGGGGGTGAGGAGAGTGGCTGTGCGGGCGGTGTGGAGGCGGAGGAGGGAGGAGAAAGGCGAGAGGTGGTGGTGGTGGTGGTTGCAGGGCGGCGGCGGTGGTGGTGGTGGTGGTGGTGGTGGAGGTGGAGGTGGTGGTGGTGGTGGTGGTGGCCGTCTTGAAGGGGCTTCCTCGCGTGGCAAGAGGTGGAGGAAGAGTGAGGTGGAGGCGATGACGGCGGTGTGAGAGAACCGACAGAGTTCTGCACTCAAGAGCATACTTTAAAACTGAATTCAAACTAAACACACTTCTTCCCCCCCCCCCCCCCCCGATCCTCCAAACGAGATTTAAAGGAGTAAGCGATATCCTTCCTCCTCTGCTTATGAAATTCCATGGCAAGCACGTAAAAAAATCCACGAAAGGCTCATTCTACACTTAGTAATTTTAGCCTTTTTAAGTCATACCAGCACTTTATACTCTGTGAATATTTGAATGTTAGATATATTTATGTGTCCACTCCAGCGTGAGCCAAGGCAACTAAATTCCATTTGATATGTGCACTGATGGTGTGTTTATTGAATGACATTAAAGAGAATCTAAGTATAAGTCCAAAGCCAAAGACAGAGGCAGTTATTGGTATCAGTTGAAGGGTGCATTCTTCACGGTAGACTACGTCATGAGCTCATTAAGGGTTTCCTTCCTGTTGCCAGCGCAGGGGCACTGTGAGACGACACGCCCAGCTCTTATCCAGCCAGGATCACAGATAAGGACGGCCACGATCACTCTGGAAGAATGCGCCACAGCGGCGGGTTTTGGACAATGTTCAACTACCAGAGGAATGCTTAACTCTGCGCTGAAACACTCACCCTTGAGTACACATCTAATGCCGGCTAGTCTGGCGAACGCGCAAATGACCACAAAAGTGTTTGTTTTCGGTAAAAAAAAAACAAAAAAACTGTTGAGAAGTTCAAAGTGGTCTGTGTAAAGTTTTGCGCCGGCTGAAGATTTTTGTAGATATAAATGCCTCTTGTCGTGATTCATTTCAGCTCGAAGGAATTGAGTGCGACAATGAGACACATCTATCATATTATTCAGCGCTTGGCACACAGCCAAGAATGCTAAATTGGCCTTGCTACACGGTGTAAAAAATAGAAAGGACACAATTTGGTCTCAGCCTCGGCCTACCGTAAATCGTGGCGGATAAAAGTGTCTCCTGAATGACAAAATGTAAAGTGAATGTAATAGCGCATACCAGGGCGATGAAAAGCTTCCATACGATGCACTCAAGTTACATTTAAATTTACATTTACATTTAGGACATTAAGCTGATATTTTTATCCAAAGCGACTTACAATAAGTACATTTGTCAGAAGCAAGAGAAACAACAATATATCGCTGTCGGTACAGCAAGGATGTCCATAGAAACAAGTGCCAAGCACTAACAATCACTAGGTTAACCCATTCCCTGTATACAACAAAGCTAGCTAGGATAAGATGCTACATGATGCTAAGTACTATTTTTAAGTGCCAGGACGTACAACACACAAGTTGCATTATAAAGTGATGTAGAAATACACTCAAAGGGCTATTTGCATGG
>NC_136953.1:13800465-13877965 GCF_949987615.1 Pollachius pollachius
TCTCTCTCTCTCCTCCTCCTCTCTCTCTCTCTCTCTCTCCTCTCTCTCTCTCTCTCTCAACTTTCAAGATTACATCACTTCTCTCCTCCCTCAACTCACCTCACCGACCCCCCCCCCCAGACCCCAAAAGATTACCAGGGCAAAAGGCATGTGAGCAGAAGAGCGAAGATAAAATCAAGTCAAAGAAATTGTCTGTTGACTGATTACTCATTAGGGACCTAAAACGAAATAGAAGAAAACTTAGAGGACTCTGACCCAAGACAGCCCCCCACCCCCTTCCCCTCCCACCCTCCACTGGTCCATATCTGTAAAAGAAAACAAGAGAGGTGCAGGGGGGGGATTTTGGAGAGACAAAGACATACTTGAGGGAGAAAGGAGAAAAGTCACTGCTAAGACGCAGCTCCCCTTCCCAGGGCCCGACTGTAAGTGCGGCTAGCTAACTGGAACACTTGCTAAGACGCTGGGAATGTGGAACCATGTGTAGAGAGGAGAGAGAGGGAGAAAACACAGACCTGAGAGACGGAGGGAGAGAGAGAGAGAGAGAGAGTGAGAGAGGGAGAAAACACAGACCTGAGAGACGGAGGGAGGGAGGGAGGGAGGGAGAGAGAGAGAGAGAGAGAGAGAGGAGAGAGAGAGAGAGAGAGGAGAAAACACAGACCTGAGAGACGGAGGAGGGAGGGAGGGAGGGAGAGAGAGAGAGAGGGAGGGAGAAAAAAGAGAGAGCGAGAGTGAGGAAGAGAAAGAGAGAGAAAGAGAGAGAGAGAGAGAGAGAGAGAGCAAGACCAAGCAAGAGGAAGAGAGACAGCGAGAAAGAAAGAAAGAAAGAAAGAAAGAAAGAAAGAAAGAAAGAAAGAAAGAAAGAAAGAAAGAGAGAGAGAGAGAGAGAGAGAGAACAAAGCTAAGACGTCATAAGAAGCAAAGGAGCCTGAGGAGAATATAAATAGAAAGGGCCCAATAACGGAGCCTTGCTTTATATGGAGACGGCTGTGGGATCTCACGAGTGGAGAGTAGAGGTTTGAGGGGGAAGGAGAGTGAGGGAGTAAGGGGGGGTGAGGGGCGAGAGATCGATTTGTTTGTGTTGCGTTGGTTGGGGGGGGGGGGGTGGGCTCACATGAGCGGGGTGCATGGGAGAGTCACCCAAAACCAAACAAGCCCTAGAGACGGCGGCCGCCGAGTCCAGCTCTGTCCTGTGAGAACCGAACGGACTCCTGGAGCTCTGCGATGCACAGGACGGAAGGGGGGAGGCGGTGCTGTTTCTTTCGGTAAGACGTAAACATGCCAAAGAAGCAGGCCAAGCAGGGGTTGCGTAAAACCGATTGGACCACCGTGGTTGCACTCAATGACACGGCGGACGCAGGTTGGGTTGGGTCGCCAATATTTCGGTTTACATTTCAGCGTCGTCGCAGTGTTGGTAAATGGTGTTAAATGTGTCCTGAAGAAGTAGAGCGGCTTATTCGAAGATGAACACGTGAGCGTTGCTACACGGTTTCACATTTTGCTCGGGGGTCACATTAATCGATTGAACCCTCTAAGCTCTTCCTTTGAAAGAGTCAAACGAAGCCATTCATCGATTGGCCCCGCTGTTAGGCTGTATGCTAATTAGCTCGGGGCCCGTTTCGCTAATTCAGCCCGCAGACACAGAATAATCTGAACCGTGGACACTCGCCGGCGGAGCTAATTTTAAGACCGACCCCAGCGTCCCTTCCGGGGGGAATACTCAGCCCACTCTCGTCAAAACGTTCACTTTGACACCTGAAAATTTGTTTTCTCTCGTTCCCCCCCCCCTTCCCACGCGCATGCCTCCCGCCAGAGCCGTCCGCCCCGAGGCTGATGGGAGTGTTGTTCTCCTCTCCGAAACGCCACCGGCGAATCTCCGCCACGCCCGGGCTTTCGGGGCTCCGAACAATCGGTCGCTAATTCCTCGGTTTCCGCTTACTCTAGCGGAGGAGAGCCGCTGCTGGCTGGGGAATAATAGCATTACCAAAGGAGAGAGAGGGTGTTGACGCACAGGGAATAGCGCGCCAGTCAAGAGTACGAGTAACAGGAAGCAGCGGGGGGGAGGGCGGGGCAGGGCGGGGGGGGGAGAGGCTTTCAACTCGATTGTTTTCAGGCCCCGAGGTTACAAGCAACAATTGTTCAACATACCTGCTTGGATGTGAGCTTTATCAAGGAGCCTTCGTACCCCTGGAACACACAAGACATGGAAACAGAGAAACAAAGCGTGTGAGAGTTGCACGACTCTACGACACACACCAAGACAAACGTATCCTTGGGAAAACAGAATCATTTAATGGGAGTATTATGGCTCCATGCCCAAGCTAGCGTCACAGCACGCTCGGATGTTAGCATGGGGGCCTCTGGTTGATTCAAAGGGGCCCACAGTGAGTAATGGATGATCCCATGCAACGCAGCACAGGATGAAAAACCGAGCATAACTAAGCATGACTTAACATGGCGGGGTCGAAGGTCACAGAGGAGCCCTTATAAAAGCCATATGGGTGCAGACTGCTGTGGCTGTCTCCTTATGATTGAGATCTATCGCTTTCAATGCGCATGATGGATACTGCTTCGGCAGACCACATGTCAAGACTGTTGTGTTACTGAGCTGGAACATGGAGCGCATTTGTCCCATTATTCACTTTAACTGGGCTCTTCCTGTGACCATTAAAGCGCATTATTGCGAGCCGGGAGTCCAAAGATAAAGCCTGAAAAACCTGGATTATCTGCGCTGACACACTCGCTACGTGTTGATGTGGGGCGCACGGCTGAACCGATAGATCGGTGTTTGCATCAAGGGGGCTGGCCAGTGATTTTCCGTTAAGGCTCCCATAAGCTTCCTGTGGGATGGAGGTTCTGATTGAACTCTGTCTTTAGGCTCACAGTTTTTTTCCACCGCCATTTATTCCATCGCCATTAATGGAGGTCCCATTGACTCCCGAAGGGAAAGTTTCTAAGAATAGCCGCCCCAACGCAATCCATCTAATACAAACAAACATACCTTAAATGGTCGGAACAGGAGGTACAGCTCTCGCGGCTTGATGTCCAACGGGAGCCCACTGACGAAGAGCGTCCGGACCTGAGGAAGAGGAGACGAGACGAAGAAAGAGAGAGACGTTCATGTATTTTTCATTAACCTTCCCGAGAGTTATAAATAGCCCAGCCCTTTACCCACCTGACACTAACCGATGGAGCCGTGAAGGAAGACACAGAGATAATGAAGAAAATTAACACTCAAAATGGCCCCTGGTCCAGCCAGTAGGGTTTGAGTTCGACACAGAGGGGGGCTTGAATTAAAGCAGGGCATGGCTGGGCCAACACACACACACATACACGCCGTAGCATACAAAGTATTTGTTTTAAGTGTGTTGTGTTCTTTGGTTTTAATCTATGACGGCTCTTTCCCGGCAATCCTCCCACACATCCCTGCCCTCTTTGTTACATCTGAACTTTTCAACTTGGCAGGACTTCATAGGAGAGCCTGTTTTCGGAGGCGAAGCACAATTTATACGTTTGCCCAGAACGGGGGCCGCTGTCGTCACACTAATGGGCCGAGGAACATGCAGAAAAACCACTCGGGAACCGACATAAAAACAACCAAAGCACTCTTTAGCACGGTGGGGGGGTATTTGAGTCCTCAATGAGACAGAGCTGAAGGTCTTAACACAGATTCGAAACAAAAGTTGAACGGCTTGGTGAAGCTATTCTTTCTTCAGCGTGTCTTCACTTTAGAGCAACACCGTTATTGTTTGACACTTTCGGACATACTTTGTTTATCTTTTTATGCTGCTTATTACTGGTTCTGCTCCCATCAACTCGCGCCCCCCCGACAGGTGCCTGATGAGGGGAGGGTGCCCGGACAGAGAGATGACAGTGAGGGTCCCCGGGTGGCTGTCACACAGTTCATGAACTTTTATTATGTGCGCTAAAAAAAGGACGACTAATGACAGCGAACGACAGATGACGTAGTTGGTCTCGTTGGGTGGCGGTATTTTTTTAATTATCAGATGTGTTGAACCTTTGGTTTGAGCAGGAGACCGTGCTAAGACCATTGCATCGTATTACAATACATTGTGTTAAACAAATATGCATCTGAACAATTACACTCAACTTTAAAAAAGAAAAGATAATCAATATCGTTTCTCAACAACACTTTTCAGGTTTTTTAATAGCAGCTGAGACGAGAAGTGTGAAACTCATTAAAGATCCAAAAGTCTTTTGATTAAAGCAAAGCAGTCAGGTGTCTTTATTAAAACGACAGCTCTGTTGTCGGTCCAATCACAGCGGCCGAAGCTGGACCCTCTCAGGCAGCATAACCATATTTGACAGCTTTTTTTTTTCTTCCTCTCAGAGCCGCTGCTTTAATCAATTTTACGATAGGGAATGGTCGCCCAGCGTGGGCTGAAGTCTAGGCTATCTTAACGATCGCTTTGATTTACAGGAGACAGTTGTTACACATATGAGATACAGTAAAAAAAAAAAAAAAATGTCTTTCTTATGGCCTTTGATGGAATACCAAAGAAAAAACGACTACCACAACCATCGCGATACCGTTCCACCCGCTCCAGCATCCGACAAATCAATCCTAAACTGATAATTTCATTACATTCCAATCTCCATTTCAAAATGTGCCCATTACAGGCATGTGGGTGAATTGGATTACCCCTCCTTCCCAGATTCCTCAAACCCTACTTTCAGATTTCAGCTCTGACTCGAGGTGCAAGCCAGCTACTGCTAGCGCTAACGCTATACGCTATCAGCCCGCGCGAGGTGGTAACCCGATAGCAACCGCTCCCTAAGCCAAAATGGATGTTTGACGTTCAAACAAAGAAAGCTTAGCGGACCGTAGGCTAGGGTGGGGGGCTAGGTGACGGTGGGGTGGGTCGGTGTGTGTCTGCTGTATCCGTACGAGGGGCCAATGCCCCCCACTCCCGAGCACAAAGCCCAGCGCAGAGAGCAGCAGACGCTCTCACCTTTTAGCTGTTATCTTATCTGCTATCTTCTCCGGGGCCTGGCTGTGTCTGAACCCCGCGGCCATGGCTCCTCTCTCTCCCCCCCGGCAGCTCCGCTTAAATGCGGCTGGCAAAACGGCGTGGCTCTCTCTCCATATATGGGCGCATCGCTGCGTGAGCTCGCGGAGAATGATGTTAAAGATGGGTGACAGGTATTTAAGCAGAGGGAGAATTCATAGTCGCCTCATGTGGAATTCGAGACCCCCCACCAACCCCGCACCACCCGCCCTGTTGAAGCTTAAAACGTGTGACATATTGTCTGGCGCCAAAAACTCTGTAATACTCAACGTCCATTCGGATGAGTGTCAAACAAAGTTCTTCATGTCATAAATAATTACATTTACCGAGAGCATGACAACACATCTGTCCCCGGTAATGATGTTTCCACTGTGCCGCCACTAAAGCATCCCAGTAACACCTCGCACTACATATTCCCAAAACAGGGCCACAGAAAAACAAATTCCCAGTCATCCACCACCTCACCAAGGGGTGCGTCTCCCTGACAACTCAAGCCATCCCTCACGGGACGCGCACCGCACAGGTGGAGATCAGACCCAGCGCTACGTTAGCCGTCGCCGCCGCCGCGGTGAGCTCACTCTCAACTGAACTACGGGGCCCGGTCCTAGCGGCAGTTGGTTAACATGCTGCCGACTCATTCCCGAGACTTCCTGTCGTCAACTGTTGTGACATGTGATCCCTTTATTCCGGATGATTCTCCGGTCGAATGTGAAGACGGCTCGTTCCTCTCCTTTAGTGTATCTCCCTTATATATGTATCTCTCGTGTATCTCTTATATCTCTCTCTTATATCTATATCTCTCCTATTTCTCTTAGTTTATCTCTCCTTTAGTGTGTCTCTCCTTTAAGTGTATCTCTGTTATCTCTATTGGTGTATCTCTCCTTTAGTGTATCCCTCTTATCTCTCTTAGTGTATCTCTCCTTTAAGTGCATCTCTCTTGTCACATTTCAGTCTGCCTTAAATGTTTCACAAGTTAACACATTGAGGTATTCACGAGGCCCTAAACCTGATTGAAGGCTCATTGTAAAGTGAGGAGTCAGGAGCCGCTACTGTGCTTTATTGGGATTTTAGTGCCGCTTATTGAGTCCTCATGACTCCATTGCAGCTTTTCCTACATACCGACATGTCCGCCGTGCTGAGTGGTGCTAGCCCCCTGAATCATTGTCCATTTATGGCGTGCTCGCGCGGTGTCTCCATTCGAAAACGGAAGCGTTGCAACCCGCCTACACCACTACTGATCTACCCAGCTAACGAACTTAGCATCTGCCTACTGTTTATATTTACATTTAGGGCCTTCAGCAGACGCTTTAATCCAGAGCAACTACCAATAAGTGGAGTTGTCAGAAGAAAGAGAAACAACCATATATCGCTGTCGGTAGAGAAACAGATGTTCATAGAATCAAGTGCCAAGCATTTACAATTGCAAGGTTAACCCATTCCCCGTGCACAGCAAAGATAGCTAGGATAAGACGCTAAGTACTATCACAGCTTCCTACCTACTAAACTATCATATCTACCTACCAGTCCTCCTCCCTTTCTTTCTCCTTCTGTACCTACCTACCGATGAACCCACCTGGCTACCTACCTACCCATTAACCGTCCTACCACAAACCCGGCGTCCATCTTCCCAACCACCCAAAAGGGTCTATCGGCATCTCCATGGCAACGGGGAGGCAGGGCCCCCCCCGAGAGCACCGCCCCTGAGGCCTGAAACAATCTGATCGTATTAGGGAAGATTTGGTCGCATCTCCCGTGGAGATACAGTGTACCGTACGTGGGCTCTGTGTGTTATATGGGAAATGCTGGATTTCGGCAAATGCGCGCAACTCATAAAAGGTGGCTTTCTAAATCAGCAAATATCATTTTTACTGTCGAGGTCAACAGAATATAAAGCTGCTATCCGCTGGCGTATCGTTGAGGAGTTAAATTTGAATGCACCGGTGGCATAGTTTTATGAAGAGAAAAAGAGATTCACACCTCAGGCAAACGGAGGAAAATATTACCGTGATAACTCTTAAGGTAGCCGCAAGGTAAATAAACCTATTTTCTCTAGACAATTTACCATTTAACGACCCTAATGCTAAGGCAGTCCTTTACACTCTACCAAGACAATATATTTGTCATCCAGCAAATAAAAAGGTTATTATTGCATGGCAAACAATCCTTTATGATTCAACCTGAATTTCCTGGTAAATCCGCCTCTGACCATTTCAGAGATTTGCACAATCTGAAACTGTGAAGGGGAATCAATTAAAGTGTGTTTTCTCCAGTCTTTACGTGTGTGTGTGTGTGTGTGTGTGTTTGTGTGTGTGTGTGTGTGTGTGTGTGTCGTGTGTGTGTGTGTGCATGTGTGTGTGTGTGTGTGTGCGTGAATATTTTCGGGGTAGGTTAATGGATGGTCGGTCCTCCGAGCTAGATTCACTGTGAGTCGTGGGACACAACCATGACCTTGGCTGAGAGAGAGATACAGAGAACAGTTTCCTATTGTCTTGTGTGTAGGAAAAGAGAGAGAGAGAGAGAGAGTGAGAGAGAGTGTGTGAGAGAGTACGAACGGACAGAGAGAGAGAGAGAGAGAGAGAGAGAGAGAGAGAGAGAGAGAGAGAGAGAGATAGAGATCCCCTCCAGTTCATTTAAGAAGAAAATAACAAAAAACAGCCCCCAAAAAAATGTGAAGTGGTTCCCCCGCATGCTGGAGTGAGGTCAGGGGGAGTTCAGCATCTTAGGGCGCTACATTAATTTCCCATAGCCTATATATACCGTATCATAAGCTGTGTCTGGGGGACGGGGTCAGCTAGCTCTGACCTCAGCCTCCCACGGAAAACCAGGACCCGATTCAAAACGTCGTCAGCCACTCAGAGCCCGGCGCAACACGTTCAGATGGGTTAACGGGGCCTGAATTAAACACGGTGCCAACCGCTCTCAACAGTCAACAGAATCTGTTCGCGGGAACCCAAGTCTCGTTGTTGGCAGCTGTTCAATGAAGGATTCGGTATCAAACCGACTGTTGGTTTGTCTCCAAGTGTGTGTGTGTGTGTGTGTGTGTGTGTGTGTGTGCGCGTGTATTTGTGTATTTTTATATATAGGTATATATATAGGAAAGCGACACCAATACAGAACTCTGACAGCTGATGCATAACAGAAAAGAGGAAGTCTTTCAGATCACATTTTATTCAATAACGGCTGATGAATTTGTTACATATACATATATAAGTGTGTGTTTGTGTGTGTGTAAAAATATGTGTATTTGTGTGCGTGCATGCGTGCGTGCTTGAATTTATCCGCCGTTGATAACTAAAATGTTGTCTGAAAGACTTCCTCTCCTTCGTTATGCATCAGCTGTCAGCGTTCTGTGTTGTTTGTCACTTTCCTTCAACATCATACTCTCCAGCATCTTCCATGCAGGTGAACTGAAGGGAGAGCGAGAGAGAGCGAGAGAGAGAGAGAGAGAGAGAGAGAGAGGAGGATCGAGGCAGAGCAGCTCTGCAGGCTGTCAAAACAGCCGTAAATTGATGGCTCAGTCTGAGGTGTCTGTTAATCGTCTGAAAGTTCACAAGGGGGTCAAGTTTCGCACGTTGGGTGAGGGGTTAGGACCGGGTTATGTCCAGGTCAGGGTGTGTGTGTGTGTCTGTCCAGTGTGTGTGTGTGTGCGTGTGTCTGTGTGTGTGTGTGTGTGTGTGTTTGTATGTTTGCGTCCGGTATTTGTGTATGTGTCCGGTGTGAGTGTGTGTGTGTGTATGTGTGTGATTATATGTGATTGTGTGGGTGTGAGTGTGCGTGTGCATGTGTGTGTGGGTGTGTTTGTGTGCGTGTGTGTGTGGTGGGGGGGGGGGGGGGGGTTGACGTCATCACAGAAGAAGCTGCTAGAAAGGAAGGCTATGTGATTCTCTGACAAACTTTTTCTCTGGCAATAACTGCTCACCATGGACCTGTAAATGTTCCATTTAGTTAACCTTTAAAAGACAGTTAAAACAAATGACCTCGGAAAGGCAAGCAGGTGCTCCACTCCAAAACCCTTTTATTCCTCTCTCTCTCTCTCTCTTTCCCTCTCTCTCTCCCTCTTTCTTGCTCTCTCTCCCTTTCTCTCCCCGATCTCTCTCTCTCTCTTTCTTTCTCCCTCTCTCTCTCTCTCTCTCCCCCATCTCTCTCTCTCTCCCCATCTCTCTCTCCCTTTTTCTCTCTCTGAGACTATTCTCGTCCGTATCCCCCCCCTGAATGACGAAATCTTTCTAAGACAGGAATGTTTATTTTTCCTGTGACACCATTGTGTCTTCATTTCCGACAAACGCACTGACGCACACTTCTACGGATCTCGATCCTGATGTGTTATCCAACCACCTTTGAAGCATTGTCTGCTACGTACTGTGTAAATACTGCTTCACCGATACGAAAAACAACCTTCCTCAATAATGTACAAACTCAGTTTTTTCCGTTACTTCGTATAATATGTGACCAAACATGACTGCATTGGTTTACGAAACTAGTGTCACGTTTAAGTCGTCCCAAGTCTTCACCAATCTTTCTTTACAGCGAATCTCGCTTAGCCCTTCGCCGAGGGGGCGTCTTCAGTATTTGTTTATGGAGGCTGGGTGGTATGGGGGTCAATGGGGTTGGCGGGGATCTGGATGGAGAGTGAAAAGAGAGTGAAAGACAGCAGCCTTATATACACACGACCCACTCGCTCAGCATGATTTAATGCTTGTGTAATCTGAAGCCTCCAGTTGCTTGCAAACTCATCTGCAGTGATTTGTTGATTGTCGCCGTCTCCATAGAACAGGGTTTTAACACAAGAAACGTGTAATGGGAGGGGGGACTTTAAATGCAGCACACCTGTTGCTGTTGGTTACCTGACTACGTCACTGACCCCAATGTGTTTTTTTATCAGGGTTAGTTAAAATAAAAGCTAAGACAAATGCTCTGCTTACTTTTACACTATGTAACATTTTTAACTAAGCCATTACTTTTGTTCAAAAGTTCCAGAAAGATTCTCGCCTATTTTCCCACAGAGAAAACAATCTCTTGGTTAATTGAGCCCACAGTGGGTGGCTCATATTCTCCAGACACACCATTTTCAAATACTGTTGAACAAAAACCCCCTTAAAAGAAATATCAATAATAATCCCCAAAGGTTGAAAATTATTTCGAATCATTTCGGGGGGTTGCGAAAATCCCTAAATAAACTCAAGAGAACAGGCGGCTAGCATGGCTGACTAGCCAGCTAGCCACCATGCTACCGGTAGCACACAGCGGAGCGGTCAGTAGAGCTAAGAGGGGCATCTCTCCCTGTTCCCGTTCTGCCCGAACTGCTCCCATCCCCAGGGCTCCTCTTCCCATGAACATAAACAGACTTTCTGCCAGGAGATTTCAGGGTCACGACTCCAATTTAAGGGCCGATAAGGTCCAAGAGGGCCGTCCTATACCGGCTCTTATGTAACGAGGGAGGGAGCGGGAAGAGAGAGAGAGGGGAAGGGGGGAGGACCAGGGAGAAAAGAGTGAAGTACTTTATGGGGGGGGGGAGACGGAGGAAACAGGCCAGAGAGAAAGATAAAGGGGGGAGAAGCAGGAGGACAGGAAGGGGGGAGGATGGGAGAAGGGAAACTCAGTGAAACATAGATAGGGAGAGCGGTTTGAGGGGGAGGGAGGAACGGAAAAATGCAGGAAGTTGGAGGGAGAAAGAAGCAACGTTTTTTGTGTTCAGTTCTAATTGCTACAAAACTTTAGCGCAAGTTATTTCAAATAACTTGGAGGAGACTGTAAAGCGATTATACTGCCAAGTGTGGACTAACTACAGTTATTGTTACAAAGTCTACCAAAAAAAATAGAGAATAGTACAACCGAGAGGGAGAGTAAACGAACGCTTTAGAAACAGAAATGACTATTTCTCTTGCAAGTTATACACAGAGGCCGGCGGCCTTATATCTCCCCCGTGCAGGACCACGGCTTCCTCCACTTCGTCGGTGGTGATGGGTCACAATGGTTTATTGGCAGGTTGTTTTTGTTCTACTCTCTCCCCCTACCTCTCTTAAGCAGTGGCTCCACCAGCCGCTGCTGACGCTAAGCCTTTTGTAGTCTTTTCAAATGGCTCTTGTCGCACAGCTGACAAATGACTAAGATAAGATGACAATTCCCCCGGCGCTCTTATAAATAAACCCGGCCCGATCAAACCGTTAGATGAAGCTGTGTGTCTACGCCTGCGTGCGTGTGTGTCTACGTGCGTGTGTCTACACGCGTGTGTGTGTGTGCATGTGCGTGTCTGTGTCAGAGGGCGTTTGTTGTCATGTGCCGTGGAAAAGCATTGTGTGTTTGTGCCGCAGATACGGTTTGGTGTATGTCTGTGCAGAGCCATCGACGTGGAACTTCGTATACATCGAGTCTCCTCATAGCCGCTAACGTCTCCTTCCTGCTCCCCAAGTGCTTCCCAGCCCCCAACTCTCCCCCCCCCACTGCCCCCCCTACTGTCTCCCCCCATCCCCCCATCCTCACCCCACGATAATGCTTTTATTTGATTTTTTCTGTCACATAGAGTTTACGTATCGTCGTGCCCTTTTCAGCTAACGCACTCACACAGAACAACTTAGAAGACCACACACAGGCTCTCACACACACACACACACACACACACACAAACACACACACACAAGCCGCTGTGAGCCGGAGATCATCGCGTGGACCTCCCTCTACCTCGCCGTGCCCCGACCGACTCCCCCAACCCCCAAGCCTCCTCCTCCGTGCACCCTGACGCTCCACCAGCCCCACCCACGTGGATCACTCCAGCGTAAAAGGTCATCGGGGCCAGCCCGCCTGCTATTTGAAGAGGACCAGGCTGGGCACCACAAGCAAGGCCAAGCACGGCCCAACGTACCCCCCAGGAAGATGGACCCCCCCCCCCCCCATGTTGTGAACTCAACCTGGATGATATTCTGTCTTCTAGCTCTCCAAAGTGCATTTGTCCAAGATACTCTTTCGTTGTCTGCAGGCCTGTGCTCCCAGCTGGGCCTCCGATCGCTACGCAGCCCCCTGCAATCCTGAGTCATTTCCTCTTGGATCCAGCGTGGAAAATGTCAAAGGATTCAACGCTGATTCATTTCTGAATGTTAGGTCATTTCCGCATTTAGTAATTTGTTGTTTTTTAGAAATGTGTTTTCATTGTTGCAATTTTCTAATTTATTAGCCTTGGGAGAAGCTAATCCAAGGTTAGCACGCTAGGGTAACAACGGCCGCTAGGAGGTAACTTTAGGGGGCTACCATAGTGTATTTTACGGACTGGACCCCAGCTGTCTGTGGTCTCCTAAACCATAACTGTCTCCTGTCTTCTCGGGCCACCTCGCCGTCTGTTTACGCTCGTTTTACACAGAACCGGCGCGGAAAAACACTACCGCGACCGCGTTCTCTCGGGGGTGAGATGAGTCACCACCCAGAGCGCTCCGTCCATGATCTCATTCCACTATCACGGATGGATGGAAACTATCCCGTTCCCTTCCAATCCATCTTTTTGGGAGCGACATCACCACATTAATACACTTAAAACATTCGTCCTTTTCGGATTGGCATTTTACACACGATGTTTCAGTCCGCCTTAAAAATAACTCTTGTCAACATACACCCACTCAAAGACCTCCGCGTGAGGTCGGGAAAGAACTAAAGGGGAACGGAGCAGGGGTCTGACACTTATCGCTATCTGAGATGTGTGACATGTCAGAAACGCTCCCGTCTGTGAGCCTTACTGCTAATCCTGGAGTTCCCCACAGCCACCGCCGCATGCAAGCATCCAGAGCACCTGATAGTAGCAAGACAATTTATCAGGGCCCCGAGTACCAGAAGATTAGCTTCTACCCGGTAGGGTGGATGGGCGCATACCTACGCCTGGAATCAGACCATGTTGGGTGCCCACCACCGCCGCCGCTTCTACGCAGACGCCGACGAAGGATAAACAAATCCTATCTCGGGGGTTGAGATTAGGCAAGGGGGACGGGTTGTGCGTTTCTAACCGGGGGTGAATGGGTGATCCATTAGGTCGCTGTCGTTCCACACGAGACCTGACTACGGCCATTGTTTTAGCATGTGAGAGTCATGCCGCAACGTTTGTTAAACTTTGGCTAACTTTGGGTAATGTTTGACAGTTTATGAACAGGTTTTTTGTTTGTCCAGTTATGAGATGTGTTAGCGTTTTTGCCACCCCAACCGTTGATCAATATCTGTAGAACAAAGATAAGCAGTATATCAAGAAAAAGGATGAATGGTAGATTGAATAATTAAAAAGTTATGAATGTAATAAAGGTGAGGCTAGTGCGTAGGGGAAATTATTTCAATATGGAGTGAAAGCACCATGGGAAATATGATCGGGTTATAATGTTTTTATTACAACGGGAGATGTTCATGAATGATCAGAGAACGCTGTGATGAAATCCAAAGTGTGCGTGTGTGTGTGCGCGCGCACATGAGTATCTAGGAGATTGAAATAAGTGCCAATGCCTGACTTAACAATAATATTATTCTGTAAATATGCCTCTATGCCTTTTCTCAATCTCTCTCAGACTCAAATAACACACACACACACACACACACACACACACACACACACACACACACACACACACACACACACACACACACAACTCTTTTGAATAACATTCACTCTGAATCTGCTCAGTGAATGCATGAACTGTCAATTCAAGTGAATGCTTTCAAAGAAAAACCATTCAATTGTTTTCTTAAAGGAACCAGGAATCCTGGTGAATCATTTCAAGTAAAACAATTTTTGTTTTTGTCAGCAGGCTACTGAATTATTAAAGTGTTTTTTTTGGACAATTTATAACTATCGAAAGACCTACGTTTATTATTGTACCTAAACCCTTGAATTAAACTACATGTTCTCTAACTTTGCTTGTCACTGTGACTTCTGCGTTTCAAATTGGTCTGCATTCTCAGAAACTGAAACGGCAGACCAAATATGGAAATACACGGGACAGGAATGTCTGGTTGCTTGGAGGAGACTGGCCATATCTTAATCAAACTGCTCTCTGAAGAATAACTGATATCTCACTGATAACGATACCTTTATGCTTGCAACACTTGGCAATCCTGCAGGGAGTCAACCTTACAAAGTCTTCAATTTCTTTGGTTTGACTTTAAAGCTAAAGCAAAGCTGTGCATGAAAGAGATCTCGTCACACATATTTACCAAGAGCAAATTATTTGGAAACGAAGAGCAAATTATTTGGAAACAGGATCCCCGTTGCGCAACCAGAATAATATTTATCCAGAAGGGGGTTTGGGGGTTGTATTGTTAATTAAGTTACTGAGGAATTACAATCCCAACCTCAACGAAATACCTTACAGGTTTGGACAAACAGATAAAAAACAGGTCAGGTGTGTGTGTGTGTGTGTGTGTGTGTGTGTGTGTGTGTGTGTGTGTGTGTGTGTGTGTGTGTGCGTGTGTGTGTGTGTTCCTGAAGTCAGATGAATTGTGCAGACTGTTCACTCTATCGGAGGCAGTACGATAAATGATCGCCTGCGTGTTGCGACAGCGAGGGTCTAAACTTAAACAATCGTCCCTTTCTTGTGGCTCCGAGCGTTGCGCTCGGGAGGCGCATTCCTCCTCAACTGCCTGCCGCTCAGCGTGAACGCATTTCAATATTGCGAGACCAACCTGTGTACCTATGTAAAAAAAAAACAAAAAACGTTGGGCTTGCAATGCAAATAGAAAAAAAAAGCACGACCAAAAAGTTACGTGGCGGACGAGGGGTGACTCTACCGGACGCTTAAAACAAAGGCGGTGATGACAGGTGCGTACATGTTTAGTTCCTGGACGTAGGACTACAACACGTAGTCCCGTTATTATTATTGTCACCCACAGCACCCAAAACAACGGTCTTATCTTATTAAGAGCGGAAGGAAGTGAACGCACGATGCGCTCATCCCGTAGTATCAAAGTAAGAGCGCCTGGGCGCAGAACAGGTCGTCCTACCTCCTCCTCGTGGTTTGCGAACTCACTGGGTTCCGTCTCCTTCTCGGGTTTGTTGTTGTTCATGGCGAGGCGGGCTGCGTTCCGTTTGTCTCTGAGCGTCTCCTTCTGTCCTTCTATCCCCTCTCTCTCTCTCGCTGTGCAATTGATGTCGATGAATTCACTAGATGCTTTCCCACTAGTTTGCCCACATCAGTGTCTCTGCACAAGTAGATGGGATTTAAAAAGAAAACACCCAGCGCACGGATGGAGTGCTTGGATATAAAAACCAACACAACAAAAAACAAGTTGGAGGTAAACCCTTGAAGCGGACAGCTACTATTCCTCGTTGGGATTTAGGATTTCGTTCCTGGGAGAAAGCAAATGTGTCGTAAGCCGTGGGTGAGCGGAGGGTACAAGTGAAAGACGGGTTAATTGTCAGTCGACTGCACTGCGCTACGGCACAGCAGACACAGAAAGTTGTCTCCCATGTCCATGTGAGGGAGGGAGGGAGGAGACGGGGCGTGGATAGGAGAGAGGGAGAGAGAGGGAGAGATGCGCACACACAAGCCTGCCTGCTTGGAGAACACGGTTGTGTTAAGTCTTAAAATTATAATTGGAAATGATGGCACACGTCATATATATATATATTTATGTTTTCACTGATGTTTTTTGTGAAGAATAAAAAAAGGATCTATCTATGAAGATAAGGCCTATTTTTGGATGCGCTGGTGAAATGATAAAAATAGTGTATCAATCATCAGAGAGAGGGATAGTATATATAGTAATAGTCGTCCTTGTCGACAGAAAACAGTCGTATAGGTCTATGGCAGCGTACGTTAAGTCGTTAACCTTTTATAGTTAAATTGCTTCTAACATTTAACTAGCACGACATGCGCACTCATGAGTTTTACTCGTTTTTATTCCCCTTCACTCTCTCGTGACCTATAATAACCCACACCACTGAGCACAAACACCTTATCTGTAACAGTAGAGAGAGGTGTCGCAATTTCATTGAGGGCCCCTTTCATGTTAAAGAAGGATAAGGGTTAACCATAGCGTGCATCACATGATGTATGTATATATGCATAGTCAATCCATATATACAATCCACATACAAGCCACCTAGATATTGGCCTATTGCTGATTTCTTAATTGTCCATACATTATGTGGTACACAAAGTACATCTAAAGCATATCTATCCCATCTATTGTGATGATGAGGATTTAATATGCACACGCACACACACACACACACACACACACACACACACACACACACACACACACACACACACATATATATATTATTAGGTAATTACATTCTGTGGATCCAATGCAGCGGTGTTAGAAATATATACATATTTAATTAATATGTAAATATTTATTATATAAATATATATATATATATAAATAAAACATATAATAAAACATATATTTATTATATAAATATATACATAAACAAATAAAGTAAAATAAAGATAGATTAGTATACAGTATACAATAGATTGTATACTGGGTTGGTGAATGTTTATGTCCAGACAGATACAGGCCACAACATATGACAAACCTGCAGAGCCAATGGGATGACAACAGGCCATTACATCCGTATCAGATGACATGACACACAATATCTATTGTGAGTCAAACCTCAAGACTGATGTTAGGCCCATGAGTGGAGGGCAGGATCTGTCCACCACCACCCCCACCACCACGCCTCCGTCTGACTATAAGCACTGCAATGGCTCACCTCACAACAATGCAGAGCTGTCTGAGTGTGTTTAGAGAACTGGGGACTGAGCTGTTCAGAGACAATCACTTTTCCCATACATCGGGGCAAAAAAATCTGCCAAGGGGTTGAGAAAAGTGTTTTTTGGCGCGTCGCCATTTTGTAAAGCATTTATGGTGGATGTATTTTGGGTTGATGGCCGGCGGCATGATGCTGGCGGACAGTTGACCGCGAGGCTTCTTGACGGTGATCGCGGAGGGCAGGCACCTGTGGGGGTGATGTGCAGAAAACACAGGGCCGGGCAATACCGCTGAACGAGCAGGTTTAGAAGAGCCGAAAGACAGGAGGGAAATGTGAAGGAGCAAAAAACAATACACTCTCTCTGTCTTGCTCTGTCTCTCTTTTTTCTCTCTCTGTCTCTGTCTGTCTGTCTGTGTGTCTCTCTCTTTCTCTGTCTTTCTGTCTCTCTGTCTCTCCCACTCTCTCTTTCTATTTTTCTCACTCTTTCTCTCTGTCTCTCTCTCTTTCTCTCTCTCTGTTTCTGTCTGTCCGTCCGTCTGTCTGTCTGTCTGTCTGTCTCTCCCTCTCTCTCTCTCTCTCTCTCTCTCTCCCCCCCCCCCCCCCTCATGTCCGTATGGATTGGTAGAGGTTGGAATAGTATCCACCACACAGAAGGGACATGGCATACTCGTTTTATGCTGAGGAGAGTCTGTTTTTTATTTTGGGTGGGATGGATGGGTGTAGGGGGAAGGAGGGTAAGTCTTCAAATCTTCAAGTAGATACAAATATAAATGCCCCCCCACCACCAAAACCCCTCCTCTCTCTCTCTCTCTCTCTCTCTCTCTCTCTCTGTCACTCTCTGTTGCTCTCTCTCTCTCTCTCTCTCTCTCTCTCTCTGTCACTCTCTGTTGCTCTCTCTCTCTCTCTCTCTCTGTCACTCTCTGTTGCTCTCTCTCTCTCTCTCTCTCTGTCACTCTCTGTTGCTCTCTCTCTCTCTCTCTCTCTCTCTCTCTCTGTCACTCTCTGTTGCTCTCTCTCTCTCTCTCTGTCACTCTCTGTTGCTCTCTCTCTCTCTCTCTCTCTCTCTCTCTCTCTCTCAGTCAGTCCTTTATCAAAGCTTGTTGCCAGTCTCTGGGGGGGTGAAGTGAGGGAGGAGAGAGAGAGAGAGGAAAATGGATAGCATGCAAGACTTGACGCCAGGGAAGATAGGGGAGGGGGGGGAACGGAGGTTGGCGGGGGGGGAGGGGGAAGGGGGAGAGGAGGGGAGGGGCTGGGGGCTGGGGGTCGGGTGAGTGCAAAGGGAGAGAAGTCCCAGCTGTGTTTGACAGGTCTCGGTGCTGAGCCGCGTGGTCTGATGCATGCCCCCCCCCCCCTCCCTCCCTCCCACCCCATCGCCACACACACACACACACACACACGCAGACGCACACGCACACACACACGCACACACACAGAGGGTGTTAGGGAGAGAGAGGGAGAAAGGGTTAGGGAGAGGATAGTGAGCGACAGGGAGAGTGAGAGAGAAAAGTGTTATATGGAGAGAGTGGAAGAACGTGTGAGAAAGAGAGGGAGTGAAAGAGAGAGTGTGGTGTGTGTGAGAGAGAGAAAGAGATTGATAGAGAGTGTGTGTGTGTGTGTGTGTGTGTGTGTGAGTGAGAGAAGGAGAGAGAGGCAGAGAGGGGGGCTATCTGGTGAAAGTGTCTTGGGATGCTTGTCAGCTCGCTTTGACGTGGGCCAGCCCTGCTAGATAAAGACCCTCGACTGATTTGTGTTCGACGTCATCCAGAGATTGATAACGGGCAACAGATCTCAGGAAGTATTTCGCGGGTTAAAGCTGACGAGATAGCGCACGTTAAACACACCGGGCTAACAGATAATCAAGCTAGCAATGATAATACCGAAATTATATAATGATAAAACTGTTCATACCTTACTACTGCTAATATCACGGTATATTACTGCTAATATACTACAAATCTGTGTTTCGTTTGTGTCTACAAAAAGCAAACAAGCCCAAACAGCAGGTCACAATAAACACTTCCAGAGGGAAAACAAAGTTACGACAAACGTAAGAGTAACTTAAGCAGCGAAATTCGAAGAATCGGTGTAGCCGTTCCTGGAGGTAGGGAGCAGCTCCATAGGAGCGCTACAGCATTAGTCTGTCATGACACAACGTCGATATATATCGATCGTCATGGGGCTATCCTCTAAGGACCCCCCCCCCCACCCCTACATCTCGGGTCAAGAGAACTCTAGTCTGTGCTTGCTTGTTGTGAAGTGTTCATGGGGAGACTAATGAACTTCCTTCCTCGGCCACGCCCTCCTCTTCATCAGTCCGGGAAGAACATAAGAAGGCAACATGGGATTTGGAATGGGGCCAGAAAATGTACACTTGAGTCTTTGGAGCAGAGGCCCAGTTAAGTGTGTGTGTGTGTGTGTGTGTGTGTGTGTGTGTGTGTGTGTGTGTGTGTGT
Source organism: Pollachius pollachius (assembly GCF_949987615.1). NCBI lineage: Eukaryota > Metazoa > Chordata > Actinopteri > Gadiformes > Gadidae > Pollachius > Pollachius pollachius. The sequence continues at coordinate 13,819,634 of NC_136953.1, forward strand.
GTGTGTGTGTGTGTGTGTGTGTGTGTCTCTCTCTCTCGTCTCTCACTCACTCCCACTCCCTTCTCTCTCTCTCTCTCTCTCTCGTCTCTCACTCACTCTCACTCCCTTCTCTCGCTCTCTCTCGCTCTCTCTCTCCCTTCTCTCTCTCTCTCTCTCTCTCTCTCTCTCTCTCTCCCTCTCTCTCTCTCTCTCTCTCTCTCTCTTCATGCCCTTTGATCCTCCTGTAAGATCACTAATGAGCATCATGCGACCTGCTATAATTGGCTGAAGGAGGGGGTCACCTTGAAAGCAAAAGCAGCTTTAGCTTTCCACCTTCACGCCTTCGTTTGCGTGGAACACGCTCATATTTTACATCTCGGTTTATGTAAAACGCTGTCCTTTTATTCCCCCTTTACCTTTGTTTTTCTAGCGTGAGCTCTGATTGGTCGGGCCCTCCTCCATAAGACCGAGTACCTATCCGAAATCCAGCGGAGAGAAAGGAAAAGTAATTAGCATTACTTCAGCGTGCCTCTCGTTCGGCCCCATGTTCCTGCTGGTCCCCCCCCCCCCCCACACACACACACACACACACACACACACACACACACGCCAAGGGGGGAGTGGGGGGAAGAGGGGGTGGGGGGAGACATGGATCCGTGCGCTCTGAACTGGATCTCTGAGTAGTGAGGAAGAACGCGGGTGCGGACCTCAAGGGCAAAGCCCGCGGGTCACGTGTGCGCGGCGGTGCGCTCGTCTGACGGGTGAAAGGTATAGGAGAGGAGACGCGCCTCATGAAAGAAACAAGCGGCGCGCGTGTTTTTGACGACGTGTTTTTGAAAGGGATTTCTGACGCGCGAGTACTTGGCGGCGACCTCCAAGCGGAGGGACGACCTCTGTCGTTCTCCTGATGAATATTAAACTATGTCTGGAATAGGTAATCAGGAGGACGAGCCCTGGTTGTTTCCGGATTGCAGTCGCTATGGCAATACGAGGCACACTCCTCTGTTGTTTTGGATGATGGTCTGGAGGTTTTATTTTAGGGGTCAGCCATCCAATAAAATGTCTGTCTTTCTTTTCTAGCTAGGGACCGTTGACATAGGGACAGGTAAATGCATCCTCTCTCTCTGTAGAGTGGAATGCTTTTTAGGGATCTTAACTGCTACTGTGAAGGGGACAGGTAAACATGTGCGTTGTCTTTATCGGGCGACCACTGAAAGGTTCAAAGTTCAAAGTGGTGGACATGGAGGCCAGCTTTTTTGCAAGTTCATTTCTGCTGCAATGAGTTAGCTTTAAGACATATGGGTTTATTAATTGACATGTTTGTGGCTATTTATTATAGCATTGGTCTTATACCCATCAAGTTAATAACAATCACACATCTTTACATTGAGCAGCCACACAGCGCATGCCTTTCGATCGATGTATAGCTATGGTTATGATGACGTTATTTGTTAACGACACCGGCTCCCCCCCCCCCCCCCCATTATCCCCTCTTCCCCGCTGCTATGAAATTAATATTTTTGGTTGAAATGCAACGGAAACCACTGTGTTCTATAGGTCACGCTTCACTTCTCAAAGGTGGGGTGGGCCGAGACGCAAAGGGCAGCTGTCACAAAGCCTCTATCTCCAACTGACCAACCAGGTGGCCTGCTCGGAGAGGCCTGATACCCATCTTCTGACGCTGGGAGAGAACATGACCCGGGTACCCTGCATCAAATACGGGATCTTTAATCACTGGTACCCTTCTTTCGGATGCACCGAATAGGATGTTCCCTACTGCTTTTCAACATGGGTTAATGGCTAGTTTACTTTTAGGCTATGGTTGCTTGCGTACCAAGTAACACACTTGAAACGCTGACATTTCCAATTGTTGGTGAGAAATATTGTGGCTGAAACTTTGCTAAATCTTTAATTCATTTGATGAGTATTTGTATCGATATGAACATAGTTAATCATCATACAAAACGAACACTTGTCCACTTCCATGTGTCCTCAGTTGAAATTAATGTGTCACATATTAGCTACTGAATAAATCTAACAAAGTCCACCATTCTCTGTGCCTTACGCATCCCGACCGAGCCAATCCAGCACGACTACCGTCCTGTTTTAATGTAACCGCAGCAGCTGCCCGATTTAATTTAATAAACAATCAGAGCGGCGGCGCGGTGGACGGCTATTCATAACACCTTCCCGATATAGACCGTTTGAACTTCCTGTGTGAATTTCCAAAATACAAGTTGCTGACATTATTGTGTGAAAAAAAACTACAAAGACAAAGCCCGTGTAGATTAGAAAGCCACAGACACCGCACCCTCCCTCCTCCTCTCCCTCCCTCCCCTACTCCCTGTGAGGTGACTGTCACTCTGCAGCCGCGCCTGATGTCTATCCCCCGTGTCATTCCGGAGTCACTCGCGTTGACGCTTCGGAAGCGGAGAAAAAAAAGAAAACTCACACCCCAAAATAAAATCGACGGAAGGTGAAAAGGAAAAAAACTTAGAGGAGCCCGGACAGAGAACATGGGGGGGGTGGGGCCCTGCTGCACGTTGGCACGGAAATAATTAGGCCCCTGGTCGATGCTGGCCCGGCGCAGGGGCCTATACCGCCATGACACATTCAAATGAGTATTGGCAGGGCAGCCCGGCACCAGCTGTGGACCTCCTGCAGGGAGCGCGCGCACTGTGGCACTCCCTGCCTTACCCTATACCCACACACACACACACACGCGCACATACACACACACACACACGCACGCACGCACACACACACACACGCACACACATACACACACACGCTGACCACTAGGGAGAACCCCCCCCCCCCCACCCACACACCCTACTCACACACCCACCAAACCGAGAGCAGCGTGGTGTTATCTTTTGTGTTTTCTCTAATCACACTGCTTCGATGGAGGTCACACTTTCGAAGGCGTTTTTGAATGGATAAGAGTAAAAGGCAGAGCTATAGCTACCACATGATCTTCTGTTAAGACAATGTCGTCCATTATGAGTGGAGGATTCTGACTGTTGCATACGCAGGCGTTGGGGGTGAGGGGGGTAGGGTCTGTGCCCTGCAGATGGGACATCCCGCATGATGGTTGGGTGGTCGGGTGGGGGTTAGGCAAGGCAACTGTCTAATTGTACTCTACCACTTTCACAATCTGCACAGCCACACCCATGGCCATTAGCTGTAATCCCTGCTCTTTACCAGTACTCCCAGTGCCCCGGTAGCACCAATTTGCCAAACCCAATTTGGAAGGCACCAGACTGGCAACCAAACCCAGCCTGCTCGGAAGCATCAGACTGTTATACGAGCGCGCGCGGGCCACGCCCTGTTCCAAGGCGTCACGTTTCTTCCGGATGATTAGATTTATCCTCAAGTGAACACTGCGGATCGGAATGACGACAGCCTTTCATAACCCCATCGGTGCTGCTGTGGCTTTTATTGGTTGGTTTTAATACACATGAAATGACAAAGAAGTGCTTAGAATATAAAAATAGTCGTTTAGTTCTGTTGGAATCAGTGAATATTTGATTGCTGGATCAAAAAGGATGTTAATCATATTGAGTTACTAACGACAATAGTAGATGGGGAAAGATTCTGCTGTGTTTTATTGAAATCTGTTATCCCCTGACTCAAAACAAACGATGTATCAAAACCGTGATGGAAATAGTTGCTCGATAGCGCCTCCAGGTGGCTGTAAGGTGAGGTGTAACAAGATGTTTATCATAATCATCCTCTATTTGACAGTGAGATGTCGGTCAACTACCGAATCAAAAAAGTGAACACGTACACAAATTAAATTATTACATTGTTGGCAAATGTGGCATAACTCTTAATATTGCCTTCAAACATTAGCTAGCGTTAAAGCAAATCAGTAGGTACCATCGTCTTAAAACAACGGCTGACCACAGCATTTCTAATAGAGCCATCAATATTGTTCGAACATAGCCCATTACACTACGGCTAAACTACTAAATGTCACAAGAATAAATCCCATCCACCTCCTAAAAATCAATTTGGCCTGTCAAGAAAAAAGTAAGAAAATCGAATTTTGGAGGAGTTATGGCAGCAGTGAAACATTACCTAGTGCAAGGTTATATACCCAAACAGCGGCACATACGGAATGCTACAAGGACACAGTGAGCATGGATCAGGGATCAGTTTGTGTAAAGATAAAGCCTGATGTATCACTACAGCCCGTCTGGGGTCAGTCCTGGGTTAGTTTCTGACCGGCGTGGTCCCGCCCTTGACTGCCTTCTTCAGGTGGTGGTAGTTGGGCAGGATCTTCATGAGGAAATCCAGTTGAAGAGTCTGAGGCTTCAAAATCAAAGTCAAACAGAGAAAAATAAAGAGTATTGTTATATTATATTAACTGAAATAACGACAACAGAAGCGAAGTAGGGGGGCGATGAGGGGGGCGGACGCCGGTGTCGAACCTGCGGCTTCTCGCTCTGCACGCGCCGTTTTCCGCTGGCGCCGTACACCACTGTGTTTTCAGGGATCACCCCACTGGTGTTGACATGGCAACCGGCCCCGATGATGCTGCCACTTGTCAGGCTGACATTCCTCCCAAGGTCAGCTGGGAACGGGAACAAATAGATCGGAATAACTAGATTTAAATATGTACGAACGGGCACACACACGGTGAAATGGCTTCATGGAGGATCGGTCAACAGTCTAAAGTCTGAAGGGTGAGGGTTTGTTGGACTGCAAACACCGATGTCCGCAGTCTACCTGTAAGTGTACCCCATGTTCAGGATGTTTGACCCCCTGCTCATTCATGACATGTATGACAAACCTCACAGAAAGTATGTTTAAAGGCTTATTTCTGCATTGTTATGCTTCAATTTAGAGAGTGATAGAGAGGAAGGTATGAGAGACAAAGGGGAGGACATGCAGAAAATGCCCACGTGCAGGATTCGGACCCGGGTCGCTGCGTTCAGGGCTGTGCCTATACGGTACGCACACTACGCGGTGAGCCCGAGTATGTTTTGATGAGTAGTAAGTGCGGTAAAGTGGACTCACCTTTCGACTCGATGACGTTGTTGTCCCCTATGTTCAGTGCTCGAGACACTTGGGATGAGGAGTTAAAGATTCAAACATAGTCTACTGGTAGCATCACTCTACAGTACAGTATGTTGAGGTGAGATGGTGGGGAAACTCATCTCAGGGTTGGACGTAAACATGTTTGCTGACCAAAAAGGATACCGCAGCCAACCTCAAACACATTGTTGGTTCCTATTGTCATTGTCACAGGCTCCACCTCTTCTGTGTCTGGCATGATATTTTCAGGATAACTAAATGAAATAAAATACAAACATGACTCTTACCAACAATGTAGACTGCAGAACATGGGTTCAATCTTTGGTTATGTCCTTTAGCATGCCCTGGATAGGTAGTAGATAGCTTACCTGTTAATGATAAGGGCCTGTTCCTCAATTAAATTGCCTTCCCCAATGACGATTGGTCCTGCCTCTGCTATGATCCTCGCTTTGGGATGTACCACCGTCCTAGCGCCTGTACATGCATTGGGATGGTTACGATCCGCACATTTGGAACAGAGCAATTTATGTAATTGATCAAAAGCAGATGCTCACCGATCGACACATCTCCTCGTATTTCACTTTCGACGCAGACGACAGCCCCTGTTGCGATTTTAGCACTGGAAGGAGAAATAAACAACATTTTGAATGATAGTCAGGGGATTGTGCCAGAAAATAGGTAACATAAGGCCTATATAAGGGTAGGACGATAAGGAGCGCGTTTATTTGCGCTCCCCACAGTGATTTAATGCTATATAATACTTCTCAAAGGAAATCATTTGAGCATTAATCTGCGAACATGATAGTCAGGGATCTTCGAGATCGTAAATCTTAAAAGGTACGGGCTTAGTAATCGGTAAGTTACCTTTTTTGAGGAATTTGCTTGTTGAGGTCTGTCATCCTTATAATAAGATTCACATAATATTCCCTATCGATTGTTAAGACTGGTACCGTCAGAGGGTACCAGTCGATTGCTTGCGTCTGGAAGTATAACAGCAAGGAGTTAGTGCCCCCTACTGGACAAGAATGCAACTACACACCAGATTTTAACACACGAGCTATTACGATTACTTTACTAATAAATGTATTTATAATATTGCTTACACGACTGATACTGCTAGTGGGAAGAGGGGAATCGTGGAGCATAACATAGTAAAATGCACCTTGGAAAATGATTCATGTTTACTTGCAGGCACTCATACTAACAAGACTGCACTATAACATGGTTAAGTTGTAGTTGTACCATCATTCCAGTAGGGTGCAACAGCCTATCACATAATGGCAACACCCAGACATATTTCCGTTTCAGTGAGCCAAAAGAAAGCAAATCAAAAAATACATTTTTTATTCTTTGACGCTGCATTAGTTTACAAGGGGAACTAAAACTATGTAATCAACCACTGTCTGGAGGGAGACTGCTTCTGTAAATGCGAGACGTGTTACTTTGGGGGATAATTGGGGGACAGTAGCGATGCCGACGCTTCCCACGCACTATGTTGGAGTGAGTGTAGGGAGTTGTTCGCGTATTTCGTGCTGACAATCACTTCTTCTCGCGATGTGGCCAACGTGAACGGTAAACCACCACCCCGGATCACCAAAAGTGTGTAATTGTATCGACCCATCGATTATCGGCGAGTTGTTGGAACAGTGTGGGGGTGTCGCGCGCGGCCTCGGCATCCAATCCTCTGATGACACCGCGCACGCGGCGGACGCACCTGGCAGTGGCCGCGCGCTCCGCACTCACCACGAGGCGCGCGGGGCGAACTACCTCAACGACGCACTGGTTCGAAAAGCTAATGTTCATTTTTTACGCGCTTTGATTGGACGTCCAATTGGGGATTGTTTTCCAAAATGGCAACGGAGGAATGCCCCTGTCGGGGTTTATTATTGACGCTCAGCGAGGGGCAACTTTTAGTCCAGTGGAGGCGGAGGGGAGACCAGTAACATGGAGGAGACCACCACGCTGGACATCGAGACCCTGAAGGTAGGACTACAGTTTGTGATGGTTTAAGTCGCTTTCATTTAAATGAAAGTATGATTTTGATAAATTAATGGCGAAAAAAAACACCTTTTTTTTTTTTTTTTGCAAAGTTCTGAGAGCAGACACGTTTGTGATTAATGTTATTGGGGCCATTTCCGAAACCGTTTCTACTGTTGTTGTATTTTAATTGCAAAGTCTGCTTAGAAAATATGAAGGAAAGGGAAAAAAAAACATATTTAGCATTGTGTTGCTATTTGTTAAATGACTTACCCCTCCAAATAGGAGACTTCTACGGTGCTCCTTGAACGCAACAGGTGTAACGTTGACCCATCATTTTCACCCGCAAAAAAGTATAGCAGGATCAAAACACGGATCCACCCAGAACATTCACTCATTCATTTATTAATTCATTCATTAGAGATCATCTTATTCACACGAGTTCCTTCGTCTAAGGTGGATCAGCTCTTGGTACACATCTTTCAATTGTGATATTATTATTCTAATATTTTGATAGGTCTTATTGAGGTGTCGGTTGCTTATACAGCAAACCCACTCTTTCCCTTCCAGTCCATCCATCCATGTTTAGAAGTGTTGGTTGGTCGTTATGAACTGGGTCGAGTCAACATCTTAGCAGACCAGAAATAATTTCCGTCTGCAAATTGAAAAAAATTGTGTGGCCATTATGAGGATAAACCTTTATTAAGGATCATGGTGATCACCCTCAGAGGCGTTGGGGAGTCTTGACTAGACTCTGTGTGTGTGTGTGTGTATGTGTGTGTGTGTGTGTGTGTGTGTGTGTGTGTGTGTGTGTGTGTGTGTGTGTGTGTGTATGTGTGTGTGTGAGAGAGACACACTGGTGAATGCAAATTGCATCCCTAGTCTCCGCTCTTAAAAGACCCTGCTGGCTCTCAGGACTCACTAGGGATTATCAAATGATGCCTGTACCACGCAGAACATTGTCTATTTACATCGAAAATTCCCTTTTTTTTCGAAACACCCACAACATGGGAAATTCAGCAAGCCGGTCATTTATTAAAATATGGCATGAATAGCCAAAATATATTGGGCTAATTTCCACTGTGCCGCCTCGGTTTTTATCAGTTGTTTTGGGCCATTGTTTACTCCAAATATCTCCCTTGTGTCAAATAAGCAACAATTACATGTTTGTTACAAGGTCACTTTGCAGCACAAGTTAACTGAATATAATTTCAGTAACCATATTCTGCACTGGCATGGGCTCAATATCCAATATCCACTTGCAGTGTGGGTGTCAGTGAATGCTAAATATAAGTACATATTGAATGTGAATATTTGGTTTTTTTAATTTATAATCCAGCACAGGATTGGACAAAACATGAAGTGCTGGGTACAATGCAGTCTCTGGAAGTAGTCTTTTTTCATTTTTCTCCATTGTACTTGATTAATTGGAGGTATTGTGTTTCTTCTTTCTTCTTCACGCCCGCCTACTCTCTTTGTTGTTGCCGCCCGGCGTCCATCTTTTGAGGCTTTCCAGGAAAAAGTCAATCTGGACAGCAAAATATTCGCAGTGATGTGGAGAGCTATCGCCGCGGGGGCCCGTGTTCTGATTGAACGAGAGAGAAAGAGAGAGAGAGAGAGAGAGAGAGAGAGAGAGAGAGAGAGAGAGAGCTCATCTTCAGTGTATGAACAGAGAGAGAGAGAGAGAGATGCAGAGAGAGAGAGTACGAACAGAAAGAGAGAAAGAGAGAGAGAGAGAGAGAGTGAGAGTGAGAGACCCTTCAGTGTATGAACAGAGAGAGAGAGAGCGCGAGAGAGACCCTTTCAGTGGTGTGACCTTAATGGAGATCTTTCATCTCTCCGCTGCGGCGCTCTGGTGTCCATCCCCTCCTGTGTCGCCTCGCGCTAAGTGCTCCGCCATCCGCGGGGACGCCGAAAGGGCAGCCTCACACGAGCAAAGTTCAAACCATCGACGGGAACCCCGCTCCCGTTGTGTCCCCCGCACGCAAGCAGACGGGGCCGCCCAAATTGGATTCAGCCTTTTCAGCGATGGCCGACCGCGATGGTCGCCGGCGGCGTTCTGAGAGGCCGGGCGCTAAACCACCGCCGCCGCCGCCGCCGCCTCTGATGGAAAACAACCGCGGCATGAAAGGGCTCCGCCCGACAGGCCACAGTGACTGGCATGCGTCGACGTCGCCCCTCCCCCTCAACCGCTGTTTGATTCTCTTAGTTGTTGTGCTCCTCTCACTCTACTGTCAACAATGAAAGCAGACGCTCCATTACAATGGAAACACCTGATCTGGTAAATATGTCATACCGCTGGCCTGAATCAGTCCATCGCCGCCCCCCCCCCCCCCGCTCTGACACCCCCCACTGAGAGCTGGGGGGGCTATTGTACAGTCGGGGGGGACGCAACGCAGGGAGAGGGGGAGGGACCAGGGAGGACAGGATGACGGGTATATGTATGCACAGTCATTAACGCACACGCCGTTTTTTTATCCAATGTTTTTCTACCGCCAGCCTCGTGGGACCACCCCCACCAGCCCACCACCACCACCACCACCACCGCCAAGTGAGGGAGCGTCCGCCGATGGCGCTGATTAACGTGATCAGACGCAATGAACGTCTCATTTTCTTTCATTAAGCGGTCGGCCTCCTCATCCATGTTTTGCTGCCGCTGCAGCATCACATCAGCGTTTGATCCCCCCCCCCCCCCCCCCCCCCCCCCATACTCCCCCCCCTCCTCCTCCTCTTCGGTAATTGGTGAAGATGAGGCTCGCTGGCAGAGCAAAAAGAAAAGGACTGCTAGGTAATTGCAAGCCCTGGCTCCGTCAGTGGAGTACGTTCACAAGGCTCTGAAGACCTTTTCCCCGCCATTCCCCGAAGCATTTCTGTTCCGGAGAGAAACGGGCTGATCTCAGAACCCATTTATTCATCAAGACGATGGGACAAAGTAGCCTGTTCATGCGAACCCAGTGCATGTGTTATGGAAGCGCTGTAGGCACAGTAGTAGTAACATCTCTTGGACCTTTTTCCTCCCACTGCCTATCTCCGTGGAGCCGCTTTGTGTTATGACTGCTTGGAGATAAAAGTTAGTTAGCAATGTGAATACGCTCGGAATAGAATGGGCTACAAGGCAGGAGTTGTCAGATACAGTCAGCTGTAGGAAGCTATTGAATTGGGTTCCCTTTCAAAGGCTACGGGGTGATGTTTTGTCCTTTTTTTCAGGAAAAGGAAAAACCACAACAACGTCAAGGATACATGCTTTGTTTTCCCTGAAACGCACAGCTGCTTTTGAAAGAATTGCGTTTTGATGCTTGGTCGCATTGATGTTCCAAGCTAAGCATCCTGCAATCCCAACTCTGTCGTTGCACTCTGTTCTTTGGGACTGTCTGGTTCGCTTTGCGGAGGACTGTGTCTACCAGATCCGCCCTCACCCCCCTCCTGTGCCTGATGGGCATAGTGCAAAGTGCACGCCCTGTCGGCGAGGACTCCGCCGCGGCACATCATCCGCGACCGGCCCAATGTGGAACGACACCTGCGATGAGGTCCCCGCCCCACACCACACACTCCTCTTTGGACTCAGTGCAGTGCAGTGCAGTGTAGGGTTTAGAGGGTGGGCCCCGGGTAATGTATGCATTAAAAACCCTGCAAAGAGATCACGTTCAGCGTGATCAACCGGTTGCTGGGAACTCTGGGTTGCCATAGAAATTACAAGTGAAGTTTCCCCCCTAGCAACAGTGGATTAGAAATAGACTGTAGATGCCTTGCCCCGGTCGTCTTGGCACTGCAGTCGAGCTCAAAAGACTTTGGTTGTGCGCCATATGTTTCTATTTTAGCGTGAAATAGTATTGATTCGCCCGTAGATGGTCTTATCACATCCCCTGTTGTGTGGAGATGATGTGCCTTAGTATGGTAATTTCGACTGTCTGGGTCCCTCGAGATAAGATTGCGTACGTCTATCATCGTCGATGGGAGCGCATAGAAGCAATTCCGCGAGGCCCCTCGTGTGAAATGACAACCGTGGGAATGCTGGCGCAACAGGTTGTGACACCATCAAAGCAACCAGGAAGGAAGGGGGTTCAGCCAATAGAAAGTGGTCCCTCGGGGTCTTCCGCTCCCGGGACTCCCATCGCCGTGCCTCCGGTGCCACGCCCGCCCCCCCGCTCATCCTTTCCTACCCCCCCCCCCCCCCCCCCCCTCCTCACGTCTCAACGTATGAGCGGCGAGATTGGAATCTGGAAGCTGACATTTCTGGGCCAGCGAAGGCTCTGGAGTCAAAACATCCCACGGAGAGACGTCTGTCCGTGGGTGACGGGGTCTGGCCCCTTCCCGTCAGAGCGCAGGAGTCGCTGCTCCTCGAGGAGCGCCGGCTCCACGACGGAGGAGGAGACGTTGTAAGCCTTTTCCTGGCGGAAGCCTCTTCTTTGGGATGCATTATTTAGGCTCATTGTCTGCTAATATTACTCGGACCGAATGTGAACGCTGCCACGTTCGTTCAGCGTCCTGCTGAGTGTCTGTGGGATGGGTCCGCAGTTTCCCCCCTTATAACTTAACGCACGCTTGGTTGATTTGGGGATTCAAGAACTAGAGCTTGTTCAGCCGGTACATGGCATTGCATCAGGATATTCCTACTAAAGTGTGGACAAAAGAGTTGCGTGCTTTCATTAATAATTGCATTTGTACACGCATTAAAAGCGTGCTTCAGTTAAATGCATACTTTAAAATGATATCAATTATTAATGACGTGCACTTCGACTTATAGATTTAGGTTTGCAGATCATGTGCGTGCGGCCCGTTACTGTTGTACTTTCGTTCAAAGCCAGGGGATGCTTCGTCTTTCCATCCATCGATTTCTAAAGCCACACTGTGATGCCAGAGGGCGGTCCTGTCACCTTCTCCGCTGGAAGGAGAGACCGTTCGGCTCAGAGAGCTCAGGGTTGTCACGATGCTCAATACCCGGCAAGCAGTGGGGCGCTGTGCTATCGACAGACCGTGGTTTGAATAAACCTTTGAAGTGGAATGAGATGGAGTCGGGGTTATGTTGGACGGGTCGGGGGGGGGGGTTCCCATGCCTTTTTAGGCTCCTCTTTTCAGCCTGAACCGTGGGATACGCCTCGCTTATCAGCCATGCAGCGTAATCTGCATCGATGGCTGGACGGTGGGAGCGAGGCCATGCTTGCCACGGCCCGCCACCCTGTCGTCCCGCGTGGCTGGAGAACAGCGGCCGGCGATACGCATGCGCTCACACATACGCCCCTCGGACTGGTCCCGGATCAGGGGGCGAGCTTTTACATTTAAGCGTCACATCATCGGGTCTCACACCTCAAAGAAGGGGGACTTTGGGGATGCATGCACTCACTCACCGATGGTTGATCGATGGATTGGTATTTTTTCTGTAGCCTAACTTTTGTATTTTAGCCTCATAGATCGTTGGGTCTAACGTCTCGAAGGACCCACACTTTCAGGACGCATACAATGGCTCACTGATGATTGATATATGGGTATACTTACGGACATATTTCCGTAACTTTTGTATTTCGTAATCACAATCGGGTCTCATACCTCAAAGAACATATACCATGTACCTAAAACACATTTTAGGTACACACACTCACCTACCGATGATTGATATGTGGTATCAGTCCATCGCCGCCCCCCCCTTCACGCCCCCCACTGAGAGCTGTGGGGGCTATTGTACAGTCGGGGGGGACACAACACAGGGAGAGGGGGGAGGGAACAGGGAGGACAGGATGACGGGTATATGTATGCACAGTCATTAACGCACACGCCGTTTTTTCACCCAATGTTTTTCTACCGCCAGCCTCGTGGGACCACCCCCACCCCCCACCACCACCACCGCCAAGTGAGGGAGCGTCCGCCGATGGCGCTGATTAACGTGATCAGACGCAATGGACGTCTCATTTTCTTTCATTATGCAGCATCACATCAGCGTTTGATCCCCCCCCCCCCCCCCCGTGTGTTTATAATGTTGTCTGATTCAGTTGCACTATTTCTGCAGTGTTCCTTTTCGAGCGCAAAGCGCAAAAAAACAACAACACGTGGGCTACGGCCCAGCGGGCGCACGATGGATCCCCCACCCCACTGCTGGGTTTAAAATGGGCATGGAGGCATATAATCTTCGCCCACCTCTCCCCATCACCGTGCCTTGACAGATTCAGGGCTTTGGGTCTCGTGTCCATGTGTCAGCAGTCCTAGCATCAAGCTTCGGATTGGACAATGTTTGTGCTGGCTGGGATTCTCAGAAGGGAGGGAGGAACGGGTAAGCTGGGGCTTACAGGGAGAGGTAAAAATAAATTATTTGTGTAAAGGTTGCTGTGTTACTTACTAATGATGCGCGTACGTGGAGGCCGTGGTGGGCAGGGGAAGCTTTGGTTCGTTATCAAAGAAAAGTTATCGCATCAAACCTGACCTTTAGGTAATTGATAGGTACGTTTGTTGTCATTTAGTATGCTCAGTCGTGGGATTCTCTCTCGCCGCCGAGCTAATTCAATTGATTATTCAGTTACAGGTTGTTAGCTAATGGCTTTTTTTTTTGCCACAGCGCATATGATTGGTAATTAGCCATACTATAAATAGACGGTTTAATGCCAACTCACTTTTGAAAGTGACTGATGAGCGACAGATCCGCCATGAGTCTCGAGGTGTCTTCTCATTTCCTCGGCGTGTGAAGGCAGGACACCGTTGCTTTAAAGTGCGGCCCCCATGGTAACCGTGTTAAGAAAATCTCTGTACTCAGATAACCTTGTCCGCCGAGACCGGTACATGATGGATCACTCTGCCATTCGCTCAGATTCTGAGAGTGTGTGTGTTTGTGTTTGTGTGTGTGTGTGTGTGTGTGTGTGTGTGTGTGTGTGTGTGTGTGTGTGTGTATGAATGTGCACAAAAGCATCCATACCTACCTACCAACCCTAGGATGATAATTACCGAAAAGACGTTTCAGCCAAGCGAATAATTTCAATGATAAAGCACAACTTTTAGTGGTTCGTTCCCTTTTCTTTTGAGAAATAAATCACACGCACTCACCCATTATGTGAGTGAAGGCTGTTTTATGAATGTTTTATTGAGTCGTATACTTGTTTACTGCTATTGTCATCTGTCGCTCTGCCCTCCATTCCAGTGGAACAACTTTTGGTTGCAAGTTGTAAATAATAAATCGTAAATGTTAATTGTGGTTGAGGTTTTTACAGTTCTGCTCCCACAGATGCCATTGTACTCTTTCCACACAGAGCTGTCGTACTAGGATGAACACAGATGTTCAACTTCCCCCATCACGTCAATATTTGATACGTTCGCATTAATTGTGCCCCGTTAACCAGTTCACACAGTAAACGGTTACTTCTCTGGCTGCATACATACTGGGTGGTTACTGCCGGTTACTGTAATAGATGTCTTTACTTTGCAGTGAGGAGTCCTTGTTTAAATATCAGAGCATCACACTGCAGACCGTCTATTCCATATGCAAAATAGCTTAACTTTATCGGACTATGACTTTATATCTATACTTTATATCTATATACATTTTATCCTACCACTCGATATATCAATCAATATATCAATATATCAATATATGAGTGAGCGTGTGCGTGTGCGTGTGCGTCCCTGATAACGTTCTGTGTTCTGGGAGGTGTGAGACCCAATGATGTGAGGCTAAAAATGTGAGTTGATAAGATGATATAAAACCAACAACCCTTTAAATGTAAGGTAACTCATATCTCGCCGACTCATATTGTCGTGTTCTTGAAGAAAGTAGTTAAATCCGGGTCGCTTTTAACTCACTTTATTTGTTAAAGTATTTCGGTATGGTAACTATGAAGCAAAAGGAGGGAATTGTATTGAACGCGCGTGGAGAGAGATACCGCAGAGCTATCTTCCAGCCCCGGGGGGCTTTCCCCGGGGCTCTCAACGGAGCTGCCATATGTCTCTGACCTCATCTGACTCTCGCTCCCCGTTTGTATCAAGTAGGCGTGGCCTATGAAGTAGGCGTGTCCTATGTGAAGTGGGCGTGGCCTATGTGACGTATTGGCTCCGGCTTCCTCACCTGTCTAAAGGTGCTGCCATCTGTGGCTGGAGTAGTTATTGCAGCTTATATGTTGGTCCTGCTCCCTTTGTGGCTATGTATAGTAATTACAGCTTATATGTTTGATCCTGCTTCCTTGGGGCTATGTGGAGGTAATGCAGCTTGTGTGTTCGATCCTGCTTCCTTGTGGCTATGTGGGGGCAGCTTATGTGCTTAAAATACATAACAATATCAACACTACAAAGTGGTACAAGATCCACCACCCGAGCAACGCCAAAACGCAATTGCAGTATCCACTTCCGCAGAACATCTTTAGCTCAGACTGCTTTCTCAATAAAAGGGACAAAGTTATGGAACTCACTGCCAGACCACTTGAAACGGGTATCACTACATTTTTCACATTCAAAAGAAACACAAAATTGTGGCTAATTTAGCAACAATCTTGCTCTCATATTTCGTTTTTACACTGTGCTCTCTCTGTATGTCTTATTTTCTCTTCCATTTATCTCACTTCCATTTTCATTTTCCTATTTTTAATAATGTTAATTTGTATTATTATTTTAAACCAAAAGCCCTACTAGGGACAAGTGTCGTGAACTAGCTTTGGCTAAAACCACTATGATGCATACATCCGATGACTGTTTCACACTTATCTATGTTTTTGTCCTATCCGTCTCTAACCTAAATAATATCGGTAACTGGTGTAAGCAGAATAAACCACTCCGGCCTTTCCCGTTATTTTCCAATAACGGAATACTTGCGGTGACGCGGCCGAGGCGAGTGAGAGGAAGCTTGCCACCGTCGACGTCAGCCTGTCTCACACGTTTCTGCATCACGTCACCTTCCACGGGCGGCGTGTGGCGGAGGATGTAGAGCGGGTTGGCTGCTAACAGGAAGGTTGCTATCTCGATTCCCGGCTCCTCCTCCTCGAGCCGTCGCTGAGCAAGACGCCTCGACCTAACTGCCCCCGACGAGCTGCCTGTCGCCTTGCATGTCTGACACCTCCGTCGGTGTGTAAATGTGTGCATGAATGGGTGAATGTGTTGTATTGTGAAGCGCTTTGGGTGGCCACTGGTTAGCGCTGCTTGATTATGGAAAAAATCATAATCACAATTATTTTGGTCAATATTGAAATCACGATTATTCGATTATTTTTGAGGAAAAATGATGTATTTATTCAGCATGCCTCTACCAAAAGCCCTTAGTAACTGAGAACTTTGAAATTTCGTCGTAAAAAAATACACAAAAGGGTCAAAAAGAAAATGTTCAAATCTAAAATAATGTACAGATATGTATCCAGCTGTTCGATTATTTTCGTTTTGTGATCGTTTTACGCTAAAATCGGAGTCGAGATCGAAGCTTGATTATTCGCCCAGCCTTACCACTGGTTAGAGAATGCAGTCCATTTAACATTTACCATTGTCCCCCCGCTCAGGAGCAGTACATCCCCGGGCCCCAGAGCCTGCACCTCCAGAGACCCCCCGTCCCCGATGACGTCATCTACACGGTGGGCCTGTACGGCTGGAGGAAGCGCTGCCTCTACTTCCTCCTGCTGCTCTTCCTGGTCACCATGATCGTGAACCTGGCCCTGACCGTTTGGATCATCAAGGTCATGAACCTGTCCACGGTACGTGCACCGGGCACAGGGTCTACTGGGAACACTGGCCCGTGGCTACTGGGAGGTCTTCAGTGCGGATGATGTGGAGAACAATGTTGGGGTTTAAAAGGGCTGGGCAGTGTTGCCAGATCGGGGCAGATTTCCCCTGCCAATCTGGCAACCCTGGCTGCACTGGGGGTGGGTTTGTTTTGTTGGTTGGGCCAGATTTCCCTGCGCAATCTGGCAGCCCTGATTGCACTGGGGTTGGGTTTTTTTTTTGTTGGTTCAGCAAGATTTCCCTGCACAATCTGGCAACCTTGGCTGCAGCGCGCTGCAGCCAGGGTTGCCGGATTGGGTAGGGAAATCGGGCCCAATCTGGCAACACTAGGGGTGGGTTTGTTTTGTTGGTTACGTGATGGGTTGAGATGAGGCTGAGGTACCGACGCCTGGGATAATGTTGTGAGAGTGTGTGCGTGGATGATGGCATGTTGAGCCGTCAATGTGCGACAGGTGTGCAGCCTCACTCAGCCCCATAGTCCAATCAGACCAGCCGTCATCCGCTCACATTCACACAAACCAAATACGCAGTTGTGGATCACAATGCACTCCAACCAACCAGCTGAAACATGCTTTCTGTTTTCAGCATGCTGGGTTTCACACCAAAAACGATGCCAGTTAGGCTTTGGTGTTTTTCTTATCTAACGTCGGGAGTTATTGACCCGTGGGAAAGCTGCTTCACAGATAAACTGCTGCAGGTCCTGGCTCCGGCAGTTGAATGTTTGTAAAATGGAAAATGCCTCAAATTGAATCGCTAAGGTTTAAAAAGGGCGCCTCATCAAAACTTTAATTTTGGGCGCCGTTTATATAGGTCAAGTATAGATTAACGTAAATGTAATGAAATGGAATCCCAAACGTGACCTTAATACGCAGAGGAATAAATTGTATTTTACGGTCCACCCGTTTTCTTTTCAATAAGGAGATCTAGTTTTCTGTGTTTGGATGCGCTGCGGGATTACAGACGGGGCCAGCTGACTCCGCAGCAGGGGGGATCTGACAAGCCAAGACCCAGCAGCCCTGTGACCCATCCAGCGCCTTAGCCGCAGGCTACCGCTTTGTCAACACACTCTCGATGACAGCTCACACCAACATCCCCCCCCCCCCCCCAAACCACTCGAGTGGGACAGATTTCCTGACCATCTCTAGTGGTCACCCACCAGTAACACCTCCCACCTCGCCCCCCCTCCCTCCCTCTATCCCTCCCTTCTTCCCTCCCTCCATCCATCCCTCCCTCCCTACCTTATTCCCTCCCTCCCTCCCTCCCTCCCTCCCTATCTCCCTTCTTCCCTCCCTCCCTCCCTTCTTCCCTCTAACCCTCCCTTCTTCCCTCCCTCCATCCATCCATCCCTCCCTATCTCCCTTCTTCCCTCTCTTCTTCCCTTCTTCCCTCCCTCCCTCCCTCCCTCCCTCCCTACCTTATTCCCTCCCTCCCTCCCTATCTCCCTCCCTCCCTCCCTCCCTCCCTCCTCATCAGTGTGTGACGCGCGTCACCAGACAGCGTGGTGGGGGCCCCCCGTGGGGCCCACGTCCCCGCCTCCCCGTCCCTGGGGGACCCCGGCGGTCTAATAACAGCTCTGTCGCCCCCCCCCCCCTCCCAGCGGGCTGGTGATAGCAGAGGCGGGGGTGTTTTGTTTGTTCTTTGATTTCATGTCTGGCGATCCCACTAATGGGTATCGCTCGACCATTACTCCGGGCGGCCTGTGAGTCCTCGCTCCAGGACACCTCATCGGGCTCTGCAAAGGGGATCCATCGACGAATCGAACGCCACGCGACATCATCCACCCCCCCCCGGCCCCCCCCCCCCCCCCCCCCCCCCCCCCCCCCCCCCGGCCCGCGTAGTGATCGGCACTAATATGTGATTTCCGTTTCCCTTCTCCGTCGCTCCCGCCGTCCAGGGCGCTGCTGTCACTTCGCTCACCTACCCATCACTCCGCGAGCGAGTGCGTCCGCCGTGCCTGGCGTCCCCCCTCTCTCGTGGTCCACTGCCTCTGCGTGACATTTCCTCCCAGAAGCACGAGACGGGAATCTCCTGTGATTAAATGTCACAATGATTCCCGTCAGAATCTCAGTTTGGGTAGTGTGCGTGCGGGGCATTTGTGCGTGTTTGCTTTGTTGTGAGTCACCGGTAACAATCGCCGATGTGGCGGTTGGGTGGAGGAGCCGCGCATAGCGGCGTTAGGTAAATTCTCCGCCCCGGTGGATAAAACGCGGTTCGGGTTTGATGTGCTCTGGGGGTAGCGGTGATAGGACAGAGTGAGGAAGAATTTAGCATTTACACAGCCAGTGGCCACTCAAAGCGCTTTCACAATATTGCCGTACATTCACCCTTTCATGCAAATGCCCAGTCACACAACAGCGGGGGGGTCAACCAAGCAAAGGCGACAGCCAGCTCGTCGGGAGCAGTTTTGATCAGGGACACCTCGACCCTCGGCCAGGAAGAGCCGGGGATCGAACCAGCATCCTGCCGGTTACCAGCCGACCCACTCTACCTGCTGAGCCACACTCAGCCTATCAGAGGGGCTGGTTAATGTCGCTGTTAATGGACTCGTTGTGGTTTTATGTCGCAGGGCGGAATGGGGAACCTCCAGCTGAGCCAGGACGGGATCCGCCTGGAGGGCTTCTCCGAGTTCCTGCTGCCGCTCTACGTGAAGGAGATCCAGTCCCGGAGGGTACGTCAAAAACCAACCCAACCCCCACCCCGAGTGTTGCCAGATTGGGCCCGATTTCCCCTCCTAATCCGGAAACCCTGGCTGCAGTGCTCAGATTTGGGCGGGAAATCGGGCCCAATCTGGCAACCCTGCCAACCCCTTTACACTCCGCATAGCCACCCCTCACCGACCTCCTCGCGTCGGGTGGGTGAATGGACGGGTCAATGATCCCCCCCCAAGAGATAGACAAAGCAGAGATGAGCTGATGGGATCTCGACTGTGGATCAGCCATGATTCACAGCGGGAGGCTTATGGAAGGAACTTCAATGTTCGATCTCTGCACTTCCACCCTTACTCTCTCGCCCCTCTCTCTCTCTCTCTCTCTCTCTCACTCTCAACCCTCTCTCGCTCTCGCCCCTCTCTCGCTCTCCCCTCTCTCGCTCGCTCTCTCTCTCTCTCCCTCTCTCTCTCTCTCACTCTCGCCCCTCTCTCTCTCTCTCGTTCTCTCTCGCTCCTCTCTCGCTCTCTTCCTCCATCTCACTGTCTCCCACGCGGCACACAGGCTCGTCCACACACACACACACACACACACACACACACACACACACACACACACACACACACACACACACACACACACACACACACACACACACACACACACACGCGCACACGCACACTAACACACACGCCCCGTCCTCGGCGTGACGGCGTGTTCGTTCCGCCCGGCGTGCTCTTCCTCATTTCCTGTTGTTCCTCCCCGCGGCGCGCTATCTGGGCCCCCCCATCGGCGGGGGGGCGGTAATGGGCTGCCTCAGCCCGGCTGCCGAGCGCAGAGCACACGCAACCCTGCCGGAGATCACACACCATCACAGGGAGACCAGGGCTCCGCCGCGCTGTGTTTCCAATCAACGCCCACGCCGTAAACCCCCCCCTCCTCCTCCTCCTCACTCCTCCTCCTCCTCCTCCTCCTCCTCCTCCCCCACCTCACCCCTCTCTTCCTCCTCCTCCTCACCTCTCTCCTCCTCCTCCCCCACCTCACCCCTCTCTTCCTCCTCCTCCTCCACCTCCTCCCCCCTCCTCTGATGTGCCGGAGATTACCCAGCACAGCTCCAGCGTTGCGTTGGCGCGCCGCGCTGTTGTTCCTGGTTCCTTCTCTTTCTGATACCTACTTATACCCCAATAAAACGTACCGCCAGCAGTTGTCGGAAATCGTTTCCGACTTTTTTTTGTCAATAGCCGCCCGCCACCAGAAGAGCAATTCCGGCGACCGGAGACGAGATTCAAGACGAGATTTATTCCGGTTTTTTATTCGATAGTTTGGGTTCCAAATGCGTTCAGCCGGTTGCGGGTTGGAAAAGTGTGAGCAATTTGCCGCACCAGATTGAAAGTTTTTTCATTCCGATGACGACTATTCGGGGTACTTTGGGCTTTGATTGAAAACGGGACATTTATTTAAATTAACGACGGCAGTCGTTCAGCGGGTGCGACCTTCTCGTAGGCGCGCGATTAAAAGAAGGAGAGGCATTAGTTCTAATAACGTTTAGTCAAAACCAAACGCATTACCTCACGTTCTTCCTGAGAACGAGGCTGCGCACACATACACACACACACACACACACACACACACACACACACACACACACACACACACACACACACACACACACACACACACACACACACACACACACACACAACCACACAAACACACACACCGCACAAGGGCACCCTTATCGGCGAACAGCAGAGAGAGAGAGATTGAAAGAGAGAGAGAGGGAGAGAGAGAGAGAGAGAGAGAGACACACACACACAGAGACACACCGAGACACACACAGAAAGACACACACACACACAGAGAAACAGAGGGACACACACAGCACCAGCGGGTGATGTGACACGCTGGCTCGATATCCCTCCACCTGAGGCGACGTGTCGGGCGCACGGCGAGCTGGGTGGGTGTGTGTGTGTGTGTGTGTGGGGGGGGGGGGGGGGGGGGGGGGGGGGTCATGTATTACGGCGTGTATTGACGAGCGGAAGGGCCGTCGCCTTACGAGAGCTTGGATATCCTCTGCCGATCCATAAGCCGCTTTCTGTGACGGCTGCGGATACGCACGACCGCCCATAAGCGATATCAAGGCAGCGAGGTCCGGCGGGGACATCAGGGCTCATCCCGGAAAATGTTGTGCGTCAATACTTCTTTCTCCCTACTTTTTAAGGAAGGAGAAAGTAGCCGTCGGAGTCGTCAACCGGCAACCAGTACGGGTTGCTCGGCTCGGATTGGCGTTTAAAATATGCTATCATAAAATCCCAAGGGCCAATATTGGATGTCAACATGGAGCAGTATCAAAGATGCCAAGTATTAAATTAAATCTGCTCAGGTTTTTGCATATTTGACACGCAAGATGTTTCTGGTGGAGATTGCGCGCATTGTCCACAGTGTTTCATCATCCCTCCTGACATACGTTGTTCACAAGTCGTTCGCCGCTGTTTACCGTAGGCGTTTTGGCCCGCGCCCGGCGAATAATAATGTGATCAGGCGGTGGGGGAATGAACCGACAACCCGTCTGTCTCTCGTTGTTGTGCTAACGTAGGTGTCTTTATTCATGCAAATCCTCCCCGTTTCATACGGGTTCTACAGATGGTGACCTTGTTGGTACGGGGGAGGGCCTGGGGAGGATGCAATATTCCACCGTTAAATTCATGAATTTTATTGATGCATTCTTTTTGTTGATGATGGAGGATAGCCACGGCGGGAAACAGTCTGAGACTTCGGACGTTTGTGTCCTGTGTTCGACACAAATAGCTGCTATTACTGTTCTAAAAATAATTAACGATCCCTAGCGCAGACTTATGTCACGTTAATGTGTTTAACAAAATACACACGCAGACACACACACAAAAAACTGAATCGGTGTAATAGCTTTGCCATTGTTCTCTTTCATGTTATGCGTTGTTTGTTAACTAATTTTTATCGCAGCCGCTCTAAAGAAATCCTGCACTCTGCCCTCCGGCCTTCATGTCCATGTTTACCAAAAGTAAGAATAAAGGCGGACCACCACCGCCCAGACCGCGATGGACTCCCACCCTGGGCCCGGAGCACGTTTAAACAGACTTAATGAGACTCCCTAGTCTCCCCGGCGGCCCTGACTACACTCTGATGTTACTTTATCCCTGCTTCAATCAGTACCGGGTTGCATATAGAAACACTGCGCTGCTCCACACACTCTGCTGCCAAGGATTGATTTTTCCTCATTCTCTTCGTCTTTTGTCCGCCCTAATCATCAGGTTACGACCGCACTGCGATAAACCGTCGCTGGCGCGCTGCCCACCAAAAGATAGCTTTGGGGGTCTAAAGGTGACGTTCTTGGAATGTGGGGTCCCCGGCACCCCTCTGATGATGTCAGAGCAGAGGTTCTCCGTGCTCTGGTGGCGAGGCTCCCAGCAGCCAGGGGGTGGTTTATATCCTACACATCCGTACAGCTAATCACCCGGAAGCACCTAGCTAAGAGCGCTTAGTGTGCGGTCCTGCAACTTCTGATTGCATCTGTTTTCCTCATCCAGTGTGTGATACGTCGGAAAGGGAAAACCGACCCCCATCTTGTTTTTTTTGTCTATATTGGAGTCACATGCACACATATA
Source organism: Pollachius pollachius (assembly GCF_949987615.1). Lineage (NCBI taxonomy): Eukaryota > Metazoa > Chordata > Actinopteri > Gadiformes > Gadidae > Pollachius > Pollachius pollachius. The sequence continues at coordinate 13,842,597 of NC_136953.1, forward strand.
CAAATCCCTCCATTACCAGACCTTAAACACTTCTTTCATTATAGCTTTTGATCTTTTGGATATCGTTTGGATTGGTGTAATAGCAACAGGACTGGATCAAAAACACGTTCACTGAAATAGTTTTTCTTCAAATAGTTCAACTGCTCGGCGATTGCTTCACATGAATCATTAAATATATCGCACACTGCTGGCTGAATCTGATTCCATCCAACTCCAGGTGGGGTCGTGTCTGTGGCACACAGAGAGATGAACGTTAATGACAACAGAAGCCCAGGGATGCTTATAATGACGATGATGGCAACATGAAGGGTCAGTTGACTGTGGTCTGCGTTGGTGCCGGATGCTCTCCTGGTGTTTTTAAAGGGCGGCTCACGGATAGCACGCTACAGTCTTATTCACAAGGGGACTGGTAACCATTAAGAAACAGTGGAAGAAGTGGGAGGACTGAAGTTAGTTCATGTTGAAACTTCAGACGTTTAACGGTTTGTAGCTGAATGTAGGCTGTAAGAAATTTGGGTTCAAAATTAATATGCTTAGTTTGGTGTGGTAATGAAAGCTCCGCTAATGAACTTTTATTACAATCCCACTATTACTATGTGGGGTTTATTTCATTTAATTTCAGTGTTGGTATGCAAACAGTTACGTGCCACTTGAGACGCTGATGAAAAGGACAAAAGGGAAATTACGGCTGCTGTTTGTTTTGATGACTATAACAAAGACCAAGTTATCTATTTCGATGAAGTAACTTTTCTTTGTGCTATTGTCAATTACGTGACATTGTTTGAGTTAACGCTAATGAAGCAACGTACAAAGAGAGAAATCTGAGACGCTATCGTCAGCACTGTTGACATGTCTACCGGGAAGATACATTATTTGTTTTGCTCTGCTAGAACAGTCCAATGAAATCATGAATTGTCTTGTAATTAAAGCGTTTGATATCAGCCAAAGACAAGATGGCTCTCCGTGTCATCTCATGATATTACAGTAACCCAATCCCAGAGGAAACGCGATCGTGTCTCTGTAACAATAGACAGCTAAAGGGAGCGAAAGAAAAACACAGTAATCGTACACACAGACTAGCACTCTGTCTGGATCCAACCAGAACTAGCGCTATATAGAAATATATGAACAACGCAAGAAAAAATTCAACACCAATATATTTTCATGAACTGTTAGTTTTTTGTGTCAAGGTTTCTTGATCAGTGAACCTGAATCATTATCGAGAACGTACGCTCTTAAATGGGACCCACCCATTTTTTTAACGCCTCTTTGAACCAACGATGACTGCGCCGTCTCGTACCATATCCAACACAAACTCTAGCATTTCCTAAAAGACGAGCAGACGAATCCTCCCGACCGGTCTCAGCCAGCTGGCGGAGGAGTCGCTCACGGCCGGGTCGCCCTTGTCTGTGTATCTTTCTCCGTGCCTTCCCTGGTTTGTTTTATCGTCTGCAAACGCAAACTGCTTCCCCCCCCCCCCCCTTCCCCCCCTTTGTTTCTCAGTCCGTCGGCGTCGGGGGCACCCTCAACCCTGCAACCCACCCCCCTCCCCGCCTCGCTACAAACAACAGACTCCCGCTCTTCACCGCCGCTCTGATCAGCACTTGACCTTGCACAGGTCGACAAGGCAACTTGAAACAGAGATGACGTGTCTGGAGGGAGGGGGGGTGAGGTGGGGAGGTGGGGGGGATGTGTCTCTGCCTCAGCCCCCACAGGAAACGCGCTAAGACACCGGGAAAACTCTTCAAAGCGGTTTGCTTTCAAATCAAGGCAGCTGAAACTTCACACTACTACAGTGCTTTTGGAAGGAGGGAACAAAAACACACACAAGTACACACACACACACACTCTGCACTCAGCGTTTCTGATGTTGATACACGGGGTTGGTGCGCACACACACACACACACACACACACACACACACACACACACACACACACACACACACACACACACACACACACACACACACACACGGGGACCCAGCCATTGGAGCCTTCAACGGTCCCACACCTAAGGACCCTTCCAACCACGACGGATCATTAAGTCAAAGTTTGTGGGTAACTGTGGGTGCCGGTGGGTGAATGAAAGCACTCTCTTGTTTCAAACCGTTGCTTCCGCTAAGTTATGGTTGTTAGGCATTGGTTGGCCTTGGATTGGACGTTTAATGGGACCTCACAGAAATCCATTTTCCGCTTTTGATTAGACACACACACACATACAAAGTATTTTTTTGTGCCAAACAGTCTGTTTTTGTTTACCCAATCGGCTGAGCCCACTTCTTTAAAGCGACACTTTGATCCAAATTCATGGCGTGTCGCACAATCAGGCAGAGTGAAAAAAACAACAATATATTGGTTCTGAGCAATAAAGTGGAAGTGGAATCATCTCGTTCTCTCTCTCTCTCTCCCTCCCTCCTTCCCTTCTTACCCCTCTCCTCCCTCCCTCCCTCCTCCCTTCTCCTCTCCCTCCATCCCTAATCCTCCCTCCCTCCCTTCTTCTCCCTCTCCCTCCCTTCCTCCCTCCCTCCCTTCCTCCCTCCTCATCTCCCTTCCTTCCTCCCTCCTCTCCCTCCTTTCCTCCCCCGCTCCCTCCTCCTCCCTCCCTCCTCCTCTCCTCCTCCTCTCCCTTCCTCCCCCTCCTCCCTCCCTTCATCCCTCCCTCCTCCTCTTCCTCCAACCCTCTTCCTCTCCCTCCCTTCCTCCCTCCCCCTCTCCCTTCCTTCCTCCCTCCTCTCCCTCCTTTCCTCCCCCGCTCCCTCCTCCTCCCTCCCTCCCCCTCTCCTCCTCTCCCTTCCTCCCCCTCCTCCCTCCCTTCATCCCTCCCTCCTCCTCTCCCTCCAACCCTCTTCCTCTCCCTCCCGTCCTCCCTCCCTCCCCGCCCTCTCCCCCAACAGGACGGTGCCTTGGTGTTGCGGTCGGAGAGGAACGTGACACTGAACGTCCGAAACAGCCAGGGCCATCTCACGGGCCAACTAACCGTGGGTGAGTCTTCGCAGAGCGTCGTCGTTAAGTTGCTTGTTTGTGTGCGTACCAACTAGGAATGAACGATTTGGGGAAACAATCTAATAGAAATTATTTCCAATATTGTCATTGCGATTTAGCGAATTCTCTTTTTAAAGTGCCTTATGTTCTGTATTATTCACATAACAAGCAATAAATCCTTCTATAGTATGACCGACAAGATTGGAAGCAGTCAACATATGTCTGCTCTTTCCTTTAGGCCAGGCCGATGTGTTGAGATGAATAATGCATGAATTGATATTATAAAATCTTTATTTATCTATTGAATTGTAAAAGAATAATAAATACGAATCTTGCTGATCTCCAGTCAGTATTAGTAACAAATCACACAAAAATCTTTTTTATTAATCGCAGCCTTTGCGAATTGCAAATTGCGAATGAAAATCACAACATCATAAGAATAAAATTCTCTGTGAGAAGCCTCCAAGTGATTCCGAGACGAGGGTCATTTGGTGCCCTGTGGGGAGAAATTGTGGATTGTGTTCTCGAAACCGCGGTCGTAATTACAGCAGTAATTGATATTGGAGCTCGCGGGAGGTCTGCTCTCATTGGACGAGAGCGCGGTCAACTCATTGTTCTGCTCGTCACTCGGTCGTTGAGTCTGCCGGCACATGACCAATTACCGGTTTAATGGACGGAGGAAGTTAATTAACCGAGACTGCGTTTGAACGTTAGAGCCTGCGGTAGGAGCTCGCCACAGCGACCACCTGTAGGCAACCCTGGGCGAGACGCCCTCACCCCTACCATCTGCTTAATGACACGCTCCTACAAATCCAATTAGCCCCAGCGCGAGTGGGTCTGCCAAATGACCACCACCGGCTAACAAAGTAAACAGACCGGTGTGTTCCCCTGTTCTCCTGATATCCTCCAAAGCAATGCCCTGGCTGGGGTGCGTATACACACACGCGCACGCACGCACGCCCGCGCACACACACACACACACACACACACGCTTGAAGAACAGACTTCGAATGCGTTCCCCCATTTGTTCTTCATCCCCCCCCCCCGCCCCCTCGACTGCTGAGGCAGACTGCAGAACTCGGCGGTTATGTAACCAAACGGGGCGCCAAGGGAGGAAATCAGGGCATCTTGCCCGAGGACATACACCTGGAGGGCTCCCACGCTGAATCCTTAACAGCCGAATCAAGGTCAACCCCCTCCCCCCCACCCGCTCACCGCCTTCCACCCCCCCCCCGACATGATCTCGGCCCCCGGAGTTTAATGGGGGCCGTACGCCCGGGGCCCCCACGATTCAGGAAACGGGGCCGAGCGTGTTGAAAGCGGGCCCTCTGCAGTTATAGAGGCCCCCGGGGTAGTCACGGGACTTCTCGATTATGGGAAAAAAAAAAACGATTATTTTGGTCAGTATTGAAATCAGGATTTATTCGATTATTATTATTTGAAAACATGATGCCTTTATCCAGCATTTCTCTCCAAAAAACACTTTGTAACAGAGGACTTTGACATTTCCCCTTAAAAAAAAGTTAAAATAGAAAATGTTCAAATAGAAAATAATGTATCCAGCTGTTCTGCATTTCAATAAAACATAAAATAAATATAAGAAATTAAAAAGAAACACTTCAAGTCAATTATATTATCTTGGAAATCATTAGACCCAGAAATTGAAATCACGATCAAATGTGGTTAATTTCACTGCCAGGTAGTCATGGTGATGTCGTCCCCCCCCCCAGGGTCGGACTCTGTGGAGGCCCAGTGCCGGAGGCTGGAGGTCCGTAGCCGTGCCGACGGCCAGCCGCTGTTCAGCGCCGATGCCGACGAGATCCGCATCGGGACCAAGACCTTCACCGTCACGGGTAAGGGCCACGGCCCCCTAGACCACGCCCCCATGGCCACGTCCCCTCGACCAAAGCCTCGACCACGGACACACCCCATTGACCACGCCCCCATGGCCACATCCCGTAGACCACGCCCCCATGGCCACGCCCCCTCGACCACGGACACACCCATTGACCACGCCCACTAGACAACGCCCCCATGACCACGCTCCCTCAACCATTACCGCAACCCCTAGACCACTCCCCCATGGCCACACCCCCTAGACCACGCCCCCATGGTCACACCCCCTAGACCACGCCCCCATGGCCACACCCCCTAGACCACGCCCCCATGGCCACACCCCCTAGGCCACGCCCCCACGGCCACGTCCAAGGCCAACCTTCCAAACAGTCGAGGCGGAAGTTAAATTCAGTAGAATAGAGAAGAGATTATAGTTCATAGAATATCTTAATTAATTTTTTTAAAAAAATAGGCTTTAGTTTTTTTGTAGTTGTTCGATTTCTTTCTTCTTCTTTAGCAGTTTAGGAATAGGTTGGAGCTCATGCAATTCTTTTTTTTACATTTATTTTAATAACAATTTTTACTTGGTTTATTTCCTTGGCTCCGCCGCCAGGGTCGGAGGGCGCCGTGTTCCGGCACTCGGTGGAGACGCCGCTCATCCAGTCCAGCGCCTCCGAGGAGCTCAAGTGAGTCTCATTCCCCCCCGCCCCCCTACATGTACCGTACCTGCTCTAACCAGATCAAACCTGTTGGACACGACGGGGATTAACCCTATGGGATGCTCCGGCGACGAAACCAAACGCCTATTAGCACCTCCACGAAGAGGAAAAAGAAATGAGCACCATCGCTCTTCCCGGAACGCCGTGCGTAACCCGCAGCACCTAGCTCCTCATTAGCTCCCGCGGCGCGCTAGCAGCGCACAGTAATTGTTTCTTTCCATCTCGGGGCGCAAGGAGTAACGCAGTGGCCCTTCTCCGGGCGCCGCTCCGGCCCTCGCCGGCCACGCCCCCCGGACCCCCGGCCGTAATGAGGCTCCGCCAGGGGGGAAAACAAGCGAGATTCAGACGCATTACTGCCGGAACGGACCCCCGTCTCCCCCCCGCGCCTGCTCTCGGCCCATTACACAGCCCATAATGAGCGGGGTTCAGAGTCCACCTTGCTGCTTTCTAAAGGGAGGCCTGGGATCAAAGTTGGCAGAGGAGCATGAGTTCTGGCGGCGGTGGATTCCTCCCCCTTCCTCCCCGAGTGACTTGAATGGTGATGAGACGCACAGGCGCCGGCACAAAGGGCTCTCCCTCTCTCTCTCTCTCTCTCTCTCTCTCTCTCTCTCTCTCTCTCTCTCTCTCTCTCCCATTTACTCTCACTCTCCCTCTCCTCATCTCTCTCTCTCTTTCTTCCACTTACTCTTACTATCTCTCTCTCTCCTTCTCCCTCTCCAAATCTATCTCTCTGGTTGTCATCCTCTCCCTCTCCTAATCTCCCTCTCTCCCTTTCTCCCTCTCCTAATCTTTCTCGCTCTCTCTCCCTCCCCCATTCTCCCCCTCTCTCTCTCTCTCTCTTTCGCTCTCTCTCTCTCTCTCGTTCTCCCGCTCAGTGGGGGGGACGGCCATCTGCAATTGGGTCAATATCCCAATGATGTGTGTACAAGCCGCAGAGACGTGGGGGGTGCGAGGCGGCCGACGCTGAAGTGTTTTGGGTTGGGTTAAGCCCAAACCTAATATCGGTGCTTTCCCCTCGCGCCGGGGACCAGAGAGACCCCTCGTCATGGAGTGTCTCCTTCAGTAAGATATCGAGCGCACAGGCGGTAAGAATCGTTTTTTTTTAAGGCTTCTACATTTTCGATCAAGTCCTCAGACCAAATCTGTTTCGGTGTGTTTACCGCGTTGACAAAACCGGACGACGAATTGAGATTCTTAGCGGTTCTTTGTCGGAGATGTAGGGTTCTTGGGGGGTCGGGGTGGGGGGTGGGTGAACGGGGACCGGGCCAAACACGCCGGCCCGTGGGCTGGGTTTGGATCCAGACGGAGGGCACCCCGGGGTGGATGTGGTCTGGATCGCCGGGGCGGGGGTTAAGGGTGCCAAGACACACACAGAGACACACACAGACGCACACACACACAGACACACACACACGCTAGGATCAGAGGCCGGTTCCCCTGGTCCACACAACAGACCCGGGCCCAGCCCCGCAGAGAGACATTTTGATGTCAGGCTGTTGGGAACGACGGCGGGGCTCTGGGCTTTCTGGAGTCTCCGCGACTTTTAATCCACGGCTTGAAATAAAATGAAAATCCGCCGGCAAATCCACCACGTTTCACGGCTCACTCGGTCTGTACGTGACTGGCGAGGACAAATCCAACCTTGACCCTAAACCACACACATTAACCATCGGTAAACCACTGAGGATGGGAGCGATCTGATCCACACACACCCCCCTACACACAAACACCCCCTCCGAACAGATGTCCTCTCCCGCTGTGACGATATTTAAGGCGATGGCTCTCTTTGTGGTGTGTGTTTTAGATTTGACGGTGTGAGCCAGCAGTAATCTGGGAGAGGAACAGAGCAGATCTCGCAATCAAAAGAAATGCACCAGAGATATTCTCTCTCTCGCTCTCTCTCTCTCCCTCTCTCTGTCTCTCTCTCTCTCTGTCTCTCTGTCTCTCTCTCTCTCTGTCTCTCTGTCTCTCTCTCGCTCTCTCGCTCTCTCTCCCCCTCTCTCTCTCTCGCCAGCTCTCATCTCCCGCTCCTACGCTCTGCACATCACTTCCCTCAGTCTCCTCTCTCGCGTTTCTTGTTTTAAATAACGCCTGACTGTGAGTGAGTTTAAGTGCGCCCCACTTTCCTCGCGCTAGACGGTCTAAGCGGCGGCGATTCCCTCGGTCCAGAGACAGCTGAGCCAGTGTGTGTGTGTGCGTGTGTGTGTGTGTGTGTGCCGTAGGGCAGACGGCCGGGCAGTGGGGTGGTGGTTGTGACCCCTCTCTCCACCAGCAGCTGGGGTCACTGCAGGGCCCTGCTCTCCCATCAGAAGTGTGGGCCGCTGCCATCAGCAAGGCGCTGTACACGGTCAATTACGTTCTTAAACACTGTTTGGCCCCCGAGGGCCTCGGACCAAGGCTTTTAAGTGTTAATGGGTACTAGCCGACGGGTCCCTGTCCTTTAGAAACCTCACTATGACGTTCCCCGTTTCCCCCAGCTAAGCCTCCTCTCAGTCCACTTTGACCCAGAGAACGGACGTCTCGGCGTCGGTGTGCACAGCACAACAACACAACACACAATGTTTGCTGCATTTCAAATAGACCCGCTTTTAAAGCTGTCGGGTCAGGGGAGGAGCTGTCCCGAGTTTGACCCACTGCCGAAACCCATAAAGGCCCATTCACGCTGTCCCCCTTCCTGAACCGCCAACCCCCTGCTAGCCTTAGCCTTTTGGGGAAAGCAGTGGCAGCGGCGGTGGCCATGTTCTTATCCATTCCCTCCTCTCCATCCTTATTGAAGAACAACATGTAAAGCACGAGACGGAGGACCGGGGATGAAGCGCTAGCCCGCTAGAACACAACATCCGCGACGGCCGTCTTCAATATGTGAGCATAGTCTCTCATCTCTCATCACACTAATGCATTTCGGCTTCGCGATGGTACAAGCGCTCACTTCAAAAGCCCCCCGGCCAGTGATCTTAGAGGTCCTCCTCTAGCCAATTTCGCTTCATGTCTCCTCCGTCTCAACCTTTCCTTCCTCCAAAGGCCAATGAAGGGTTTTGGATAATTGAACACCGTGCACTGCCATGACAACCGGTGACACCGCGGTCGGCGCTTGATGGAGGAGAACGGAGGGCGTTAGATGGCCACCGCTTCTGGAAACACTCTCGGATAATAATTGCACTTCTTCAGATGGTTATTTGTGCTGTGCGCTGCGAAGGGGTATTTCGTCAGCGGCTGGGAAGTGGTGATGGCTGAGAGGGGGTTGGGAGGCAATGTCAGTGTTCAATGTTTACCCGGTGTCTTTGTGATTGTACCGACGTACAGCACAGATGGCCCTCGCCGCGTTGGACCGCTGCCACGCTGGGTCCACGAGGAGTTTAGCGTCGTGAGCGGAGCGACGCCGCGAGCGCTTCAAAGACCTTGCTCAGGGCGGGGTCTCTCCTGAAGGGCAGAGGGAAGAGGCGCTTTGAAGAACATTTTGCGGTAATCCTGCCATACAGGACGCGGAAGTGCGAGGATGTTGAGTTTGATTTGGAACACGGCCAGATCAACATATGGCCACGGAAGAGCGTGCAGGTGCGATGTCACCTTGCCTAGCGGATGCGCCGTCCTTTGAGATCACGTTTTATAGGAGAACCTCTTCCCAGTGGGATCGATGCATACCCATAACACCAGTTAATACGGTATTTAACCAGTGCCAATTTCTCCTCTTGGCTTGGGAAAAGAGATACCCCTGAAAATAGTTTGCATGGAGAATAATATTTTCTGGTTGCCATGGAATCAAATAAATCCTTATCGCAGACTCTATTTTCTCACTTACTTGTGCTGTCAAAACTAAGTGGCACTTAACTCCATGTAATATGGCACTGTGCGAACCCCTTTCATCCGGCGTGGACATTGACGGACAGACAGACTATTAAAATCGCTGCTTGGAGGCCCTGAGACGTGCTCAGGGGCCCGGAATTGTAACACAGCTGTGCAGAACTCAAGGCACTCACACGACCTGTGCCCTGGAGGAATCGGACGCAGCCACACCTCGCCAGAAGACACACAACAGGTGACATCTGAATCAAAGACTCTTCGCTTAATAGCTTTTAAATGTACTTTTGACGTCACAGTGCGGGGATTAAGAGAGTTTACTTTCTCGGACGGGATATACTGCTTCTGCATGCATCGTTTATTTTCGTTTGGCCTCGAAATTTCCCCAGATTAATTACAGGGTGTGATTTCCCAGAAGGGAGCGTCTTATCTTAATCTATATTGGCTCAAACATGGCGGAGGCATCCGTAGAACAGGGCTAGTAGCGGAAACACGGCCGCTGGCCTGGTGTTTCGGATCACAGACGGTACACTGAACACTGTAGCGGTGTTGGACACAGGTTGATTACCGAAGGCTTGTGTTATCGCCGGGTTGAACTGCAGTCAGTCCACGTAAACATTCAGAGGTACTTAGAAAGTCTGCCGGGGTCCCGAGGTAAACAAACATCTATTTACCGGACTCCTGAAGTTTTTGTTTTCCCTCTGTGTTGACCATCCAATCTGCCGGGGAGAACTCGGTATGATAATAACAACCCCAAAGTTTGACGTGGTTTGTTGCGAAACCCCCATCTGGGACTCTGGGGGTTTTGGCAATTCGCTGAGCTTCAGAAAAACCACTTAGTTTCTGAAGTGATCAAGAGCAACTATGACATGCTGAGGCAACCCTGCGATCGCCACGGTGATGCTGGCTGGTAGTGCAGGCGGTGCCTCGTTAACCGCCGCTCTAATAGGAACATCTACCGCACTCCGACTCACACTGCGGATCGCCTCCGGGCGTTAAACGCATGTGACACACAATGCAGGACGGGCTTTGCCTCCATGTTAAAAGCGTTTCGCTGCGATGGAGGGTCGGTTAGGTTGGCTCTTTCTGAGGCTGATGAACGGACGTGTTTTAACACTTTCCTTGGTTGCTTTTTTCTTTTCTCTCTCTCTGCGGGAGGAGTGACGTCGTGGACGAGCTGATTGGCATGTTGTACCTGATTGCATACCTTCGTCGCGCACGTGCACACACACATTCAGACACACACACACACAGACGTGCGCGTACACACAAGCATCAGTACACGTCGCCTGCGCAGTGTGTACGCCGAGAAGGCTGGTGGCACGTCAGCGGCTTAACGAATGCAGATGAAATTCATCAGCCCCCCCTGGCTGCTTATGATCTGAAATGTGTGTCAGTTTCCGGGAGAATGGCAATTTAACAGATTTCAACACGGCTCCCTAAAGTATTCTGTTTAAAAATGCATTGAAAACAGATTTGGGCAAGATGGTGGGGGGAGGGCGGGGAATCAATTTGAAACGGTTATGAAATATGAAGACGAACTGTGCATTGATTGGCTCTCACTCAGATCCTATGCTTGTAAACAAATATGCGAGGGGCGGACGGGGAGAATGTATAATTGTGTTAGTCTCTTCTCGCTGAAGGTCAGTGGATGCTGATTAAATGACAAATGGCTTCCTGGTCAATTTGGAAATGGTACGCCAGCCAGTTCCTCCACAGGTGGTAAAGTTATTGGTTTAGCAAAGTCAGGAGTACAACAGAGATTAATGTGTGTTGTTGTCCCGCATGCATTATTATGTCCCGCGTGGCGAAGTTTAAAAATACTAATTGTCCCCAAACCATGACGGTGGACCAGCATGGAGGGGAGGGGGTGGGGAGGACATTGGCTCTGAACCAGAAAAGAAGGAAGCCCCAACACTGAAGTCATGGCAAACTGAGCTAATGGACACACTCCACTTTGAGAGGATCCCATTCCTCATTAAGGACTTTGGCAATCCAAGAGACTTTGGCAAAAGTCGTGAATGCAGTCTGGGTCGGGTTTGTTGTGGGTAGGGGGATTAAGGCTTTTATTTTATTTTATGAGGCTCTACACGAGGTACTACACGAGACACTTTAATGTGCCTTGTGTATGAAAAGTGCTCTATAAATAAAGTTGCCTTGCCCTGCCTATGTCTTTTTGTTTCTACAAAAAAGAAGCACTGTAATAATGACTATTTTGTGGCTTGACATATTGAAAGGACGCTTCATAATAAAACTATAGGAAACGGAGATCTGAACTTTGGTGTGGATGTGGTTCCTGCAGGCTAGAGTCCCCCACGCGGACCCTGACCATGGGAGCCCCCCGGGGGGTGGAGGTCACCTCGGCCCACGGAGCCCTAACCGTCGGCGGACGCAAGGACCTGCAGCTGCAGTCCACCGAGGGAGAGGTGAGGACCACCCCCACCTCCACCACCACTCACTTCCTCTCCGCCCGTCTGGGAAACGCCATTTTGAATATCTGCCTCTTTTGACATCACAAGTGGGCGTGTCCACCTAGATGTATGACCGATAGATAGGCAACGTTTGCTGCAGCCCACTTGGTGGGCTGCTAGACTGATCTATCCGCCCGTATATCTAGGTGGGCACGCCAACTTGTGATGTCAGAAGAGGCAGATTTTCAAAAAAGGCTTGTAATGGTTAATCACACTCACTCACACCTGGTGGTATAATATGTGACCTTTAAGAATCATGCTAGACAACATATTGTGTGCTAAAGGGTTAAAATAAAAACTATAAGCATCAACAGGGTTCATTTTGAGCGGATCAGATCGGAGAGAGGACCCATGGAGTTATTGATTTACCCCAGCCCCCCCGCAGGAAACTGTGATGCCCCACTTAAAGCCAGGGCAGGCAATCTGGATTTGAACGGATGTCTTACCCGTCTTTCCTCCGGAGTCTTCCACAAGACTAGGCAGGACTGTTGCTTTTTATTTTTCAGGGACATTGCACACTAATCAACACTCAAACTGCAAGTGAGCCAGAGTAAGCCTAAGGGGCTAGGTTACATCTGTTGTCCCCTGCCAGATATTCAAATGGGCAAACTTAAGATTGCAGAAATAAAATGCATGTATAAACAAAGATTAAAAAACAACATCGGTGACTCGGAAGAATTCATCTTCATCATTTCTTTTTTGGAGTGGCTTTGGCGGGAGGACTGAAGGGAGCGGTTGGGATTCATTCGGTTGAAGACTTTTAAATTCCACCTTACTGGTTCCTCCGAAGTGTCTACCCCACCTGTGAAGGGTGTAGCATCCCCCCATCACGCAAGCTTAGGGGAAAACGGCTCCAAACATCAATCCCGGTGACCTTCAGTGTGTCCTCTTCCTCTTCTCCTCTCTCTCCTGTCAGATCATCTTAGACGCTGCCACGGTTCGCCTCGCCAGCCTGCCGCTCGGCGTCTTCGCGCCAGAGCCTCCGGGACGGGCGCCGCCGCCGCCGCCGGGACAGGCCACGTACGAGGTGTGCGTCTGTCCCAGTGGCAAGCTGTACCTCTCCCCCGCCGCCAGGAGCTCCACCTGCCAGGCCGTCAGCAACATCTGCCTCTGGAGCTGACCTGGCGGTGGCGGGGGGAGATGGAGGTTCCTGATGGGGTGCTGTCTGTGGCCACCACTGTCGGGTGTGGTGGTTGTGCAGGTGGAGGTTCCGGATGGGGTGCTGTCTGTGGCCACCACTGTCGGGTGTGGTGGTTGTGCAGGTGGAGGTTCCGGATGGGGTGCTGTCTGTGGCCACCACTGTCGGGTGTGGTGGTGCAGGTGGAGGATGCAGAATGGACTGCCTGCTGAAATTGCGGCTTAAAGGCTTAGTTATGGTTCCAAGTCGGCGCAACGCAATGGGGTTTACGGACGCATTACATCCTTGCGGACCCTCCTTGCGTCCGCCTCAAGAGCCAGATGCGCGCCTCCAACAAAATGTCAAGGTAAAGTGGAGGCGACGCAGCAGCAAGGGCTGTGATTGGTCCGCTCATTAAAACCTGATACAGAACCAAAACAAGTTCACGACTGCGTCGAAGCGTCTGCGTGGTCATTGCGTTGCGTCGACGTGGAACGATAACTGAGCCTTAAGACTTCACAGTGACGTGTACCGGTACCCGACGCAAGATGTTTCGACCATTGAAGGAAGGAGGAGTTGGAATAGTATGGAATATCTGGAGTAGCTCTCCTCGGCCGTAGGAGACGTCAAGGGGACTTCCGACTTTTCCAAACGTGGGAATCTAACAAACACTCGTGCCTTCAGATGTGGAATGGAACGTTTGAGACTCACGTTGAACCTGACTCCGTTTAATCAGGGAAATCAAAACAATTTAGGATAGGATTTAGGGGATGCATTTACAAACCGTGACAGTCCTTGGCACTCTATAATAAGCTATGTCAATTGAGACACTTCTGTTTTTGTATGCGTTGTTTGATGTATCGATTGGAAATGGTTGATAAAGAGAGACTCTGGCATAACTAAGCTCAGTGATTATTATGAATGTGTGTGCGCCAGTGGAAGAAACACATCTAGCTGTGCATGATTGAATGACATTTTCCAGTCATCAAACTCCACAGATCTACCACTGAGTTGCGAGTTCCTTTCCAGTTAACTGCAACTCCAACTCCTAAAGAATCATGACCGATCAGCACAATGTCCTCTGGCTTTGAAACCAACACGAGAAGGTAGGGTTTAATTCAGTGGAATATATACAGGCAACGGAAGGGCCATTCAAGACAGTGCTGTCTGAGTGACAGAACAGTGATTTGTGATCCATGAGTTTAACCAAGCTCTGTATTGCAGGTTCTAGAACGCTGAAGCCACATCATTAATCTGCTATCCTGTGGCATTCCGGATTCCGCCGGAACCAGTGTACCGTCTCATGTTCTCCACTCCGCAATCAAAGGCGAGTTCATCCCATCAAAACAGTTTCACCCATTAGGCCCAGAGTCTTCACGGGTGTTTAAAATTGCGTTGTGGCGTTCTCTTTTCTATCTTTAAAAGCCACCGTGGATTTCTCTAATTCTCAGAGGGATACCCCATCAGGATGGAAGGTATCTCGTAAATTCCCGATACCGCAAGAGGGGGAGAGGGACGTGAGCAGCGCTGGGAAAGAATGCCCGTTCTTCTGATTATTAGCATAATTTATTCCCAATTCCCAATCTGGCTGATAACGTAGCTTCCCCCCTGAGACCCCCGTGATAAATGAGGCCCCTGGTCTGCTCTACATTGGCTGACAGTTGAAGGGTGCAGAGGCCCGGTGAGGTTCAATCACCGGTGAGTTTTAGGCTTTGGTCACATGTCAGCATCTGAGACAAATTACCACTTGTAAATTACAGGGGGCGGGTGGCATTTGGCTCAGGAGGTAGAGCGGGTTGGCTGGTAACCGGAAGGTTGCTGGTTCGATCCCTGTCTCCTCCTAGCCGAGTGTCAATGTGTCCCTGAGCAAGGCACCGCCCCCAGGCTGCTCCCGATGTGCTGGCTGTCTCCTTGAATGTTTGACTCCGCCGTCGGTGCATGAATGTCAGGCGATATTGTAAAGCGCTTTGAGTGGCCACTTGATAGAAAACCGCTGTATAAATACAGTTCACTTAGAACTTACTGTAAGAACACATCTGCTAATCTGAACAAATCCTAGAAGTAACCCGAACTCTTGCTTGGATGACTTTGCTAGTCTGCTGAGTAAACACTTGCGTTGCGTACACATTCAGGTCACCGTTGGAAGCATTGTTAGCTAGGCTAATTAAAGTGATGGATGCGTGTGACAAAGCAAGCGTTAGGGTGTCCTAGATTGCGTTGTTCCCAGCTAGTGTTCCTGGTGATGAACGCCCTAACCGTTCCTCTACACGCAGTTCACCGAGTTTGTAGAGTCAAACACTTGACCACGCTGCAAAGTTACGCTTAGCAACAAAGATTGTATAGTACTGGTTAAAAAAATAAATTCCACAGGTGTATTCCTACTGAGGTTAACTGACAAACGTACATTCGTTTTTAAAAGGTGGCAGTTTTGAGGAGCACCGGTGGTTCACCGGGTAGAGCGTTTACCATCAAGGCTCAGTCTTAATCGCAGCGACCTGGGTTTGATTCCTGTCCGTGGTCCTTTGCTGCATTTCCTCCCCCTCTGTCTCCCATACCTTGCCGTCTATCTCACTATCATAAAAGCATAAAAATACAAAAACAAATCAAAATGTGTAGTTTACAGCATAAAGGGTTGATTTGCTACTTTTTTTTTACATGCATCTGAGCATGTCGTGTGATGAAGTATCACGAAGCGGTACTTTAGGCTACATTTACCTTTGAGGTAAACGCAGACAAACTGCTAAAAGTAATCTGTATTCAGAAGCACAACCCAGACGATTTGCAGAGCTCACCATGCAATCCCTAGCCTGTGCTGCCATCTGTTGGTTTCTTTAAATAGACGGGGAAGAAATAAACAACCACAAATGAATTTGGCATCTTTTAATACTTTGGGGCTTAAAAAACGACTTTGGGGCTTTGTTGTGTAGTCTTGATTAAAAAAAAAAAGAATTAAAAAAAGAAGCTTGAATTAAAAGTTCCACCGAATGTACAGCAACAGTACAAGCTGGGCGGTAGAGCCAAAACAAAGCAACATCTCCTCTGTTGAACACGGTGTACTGAGCCCCGTCTGCATGTACACTTTTCCTCCGTTATTCTTTATGTTGGCTGCAACGTCAACTGGTGATAACCACGTTGATCTCCAATGCTGTTCTGAACGGCCATAATAAGACACTGTAAGTAGAAATACTTTTTAAAACAATCCTGCGTTTTGGGGAAGACATCCTTGTTCTTTTAAATCCCATTTGGCCGTGTAGCTTGTGTAACAGGGGGTTCTTTTCGGGCTCAGGATAAGGGTGGTGATGGTGGGGGGGGGGGAGGGCTCACTTCCTCCTGACGCTGCTCTCCTCTCTCTTCTTCTGCCTGCAACCACAGGGAGTGCTTTGTTAGCACGGGGCGTAGCGCCATTGCAAACCACGGCGGAGGAAGGGCACTTTGAGGGGGAGGCGGGGAAGGAGATGGTGGAGAGAGGAGAGGGGCGAACGAGAGAGAGAGAGAGGGGGGGCCGAGGGAGAGGGGCGAGCAAGGAGAATGAGTGGAGAGCGAGGAGAACAAGGGGCAAGCGAGGAGAAAGAAGGGGCGAGTGAGGAGAACGAGGGGCGAACGAGGAGAGAACAAGGGGAGAGAGAGGGGCGAACGAGGAGCGAGGGGCGAACAAGGAGAGAGCGAGGAGAAATGTGGACGAACGAGGAGAGGACAAGGGGCGAGCGAGGGATGGGCTGAGAGAGGGGCAGGTGAAAAAGTCAAAGCGGCGAGAGAGAGAGAGAGAGAGAGAGAGAGAGGAGCGATGGGTAAGAGAAACGACCGGGCTCACCAGTAAAGGTCCTCCTGCAGGGGCTCAGCCTTCAGGGCCGCCCGGGAGATGCCCATGCCCTGGGGGATCCGGTCTGGGTACCGCACGCACAGCCTACTGCCCATCAGCTCATAGCCCTGAACAGGAGCAGGAGGATTAGCACCAGGGGTGGACACTGGGGACGACCCACACAGGCAGAAAAATATGCCTGAGGCGCCCTTCAAATTGTTTTGATTTCTCATCAGCCACTAAGGATTAGATATTCATCAGGACTCTCTGCCTAGCAACTCAAACCTTTGTGTTTGTTGGGTTTGAATTGTTTGCGACTCAAGCTGCCCAGGCAGAGCAGAACAACATGGCGGTAAACACAACCGCAGAAATAGAACCCAACCAAATAATTTTATTGCAGATCTACAGAAATCACATTAATGGTGTATTTCAGAATTTCTCAAAAAAAGTGAGGAGGTTGCAAAACCTCCTCACTTATAAGTGCTAGATGGAGCCATGGCGCCTTGTGTCGTATTCACGTTAAAATATTGGTTAATATTGCAAACATCAGTGCCACATTTATCGATAAACTAAATGAATGCAAAGGTGCATTTTGCCAGTAGGGCATTATGGAAACAGAACTTCACACCATGCCAGACCGCAGCTGCAGAGTAAGGGAAAGTATCGGTATCAAAGAACCACCCTAATATCGGGACCGCAAGCTGCCCAACTCACGGCCCAGACTTGCATGTATGTGCAGGCTAGGGGACGGCGGTTCCCTTCCCAGGTCCCATCCCACAGCGGTCCGTTGGAGGCGAGCAGAGGGACTCACGTGGTACTGACGGATGGCTTGGTCGCAGTGCTCCTGGGTGGTGAGGTTGATGAAGGCACACCGTTTGCCGCTTAAAAGCTTAATACTGTGGATCTTCCCGACACTGCAAGGAAGAGGGGACGGATGAATATAAGAATGCGCCGTACACGGCAGGACCACTGTCGGCTGATTTAACCTCTACCGTGCTTTGAAGTAATAACATGGTTGTCGTTTTACTAACCTCCTGCCATGCTAATTTGCTCTATTTAGCTAAACTCCTGCAACACTTCTTGCAAATATCTTAACGACTTAAAAGACACAAAAACCACCTGCGGTCCAACAGAAAGGCTACAAACACTCGTAGCACAGGGGAACAAAGAGGAGAGTGTGGTGGGGAACTGGGACTGCGGCAAAAGTTGTTTGGTTAGAAGTACAACAAAGGGTGCAAGACTGGCTCAGCGTGGGAAGGGGTGTTAGCATATCGCTGCTACTATATCAATTAGTAAGAATCTACAACGGCCCACAGGGGAACTCACAGGGAGTTCAGTCCCAATCCGATACCAAGAGACCTAATCATTTCTTCCACTTGTTATCCCTCTTCTTCAAGGGGTTGGGACTGTATAATATGAATGTGTGTATGCATCAGCAGATCAACATTAATTATAAATGAGTGAGTTTAAAGTGGGCATGTGTGGTGGAAATGTTAAATCATTAATATTAGATTGTATACAAATTCTATCAACCTTGTTTATGTTAGCACCAGTAAAACAGGCATTTGTATCGTAACTATAATATAAGATTATACACAAATTCTATCAACCTTGTTTATATTAGTACCAGTAAAAAAGGCATTTTTATCATAACTATAATATAAGATTATACACAAATTATATCAACCTTGTTTATAGAAGTACCAGTCTGCTGAAAAGGCATTTGCATTCTAGAGACGTCTCCTTCCTTTAACTAAAAGGTGTTACAGTTGTTTCTATTTCCAATGCCACTGCGGCCACGCAAATCGACAGAAGTCTCTCATGTGTAGATTACTCCAGCTGTCTTGCAGACATGTCATTCCCCCCCCCCCCCCCACCTAATAGTGTATTGCAAATTGACTTGCTCTCCTCAGCCATGGCCGATCCTAACCTCTTCACGATGATCACTCCCCTCACCATTATCTCCTTTGTTGTATCTGCCCACGCTGTAAAACGTTTCCCATTGTCTCATTGAATATACGCGTTGTAAATTGCTGCCTGTATCTCCCCATGACCATGCTCTAAAATTAAATCCAAGAAGTGTTCCAAAATAAGTTATTCTTCATCAGTTTGTATAAGTTACAACATTTACATGGAATGAATGAGTGAAATGCGTGTTTGCATAAGTAGATCAACATTAACAATGAAAGAATGAGTAAAATGTGTATGCATCAGTAGATTAATGCGTTAAATGTGTATGCAACAGTTGGTCAACAATAACGATGAATGGATGAGTAAAATGTGTGTATGCATCAGTAGATGAACAGGTTAAATGTGTGTATGCATCAGTAGATGAATGAGTGAAATGTGTGTATGCATCAGTAGATGAATAGGTTAAATGTGTGTATGCATCAGTAGATGAATGAGTGAAATGTGTGTATGCATCACTAGATGAATGGGTTATATGTGTGTATGCGTCAGTAGAGGAATGAGTTAAATGTGTGTGTGCGTCAGTAGATGAATGGGTTATGTGTGTGTACCATCTGTAGGTCAACAGTAATGATTGGCTCTTAGTCTTACCTACTGAAGAGGTCAGAAAGCATGGACATGGTCGTAGTAGGGAGAAGGTTTCCCACCCAAATCGGAAACAATTCCCTGTAAAGAAAATAATGTCATGTTATCACCATGAGCCGGCTCCATTAGATAAACACCTTGTCCTTTGATTGTTGGAGCAATAAACTAACATACTGCGTCACTCATTGGCATAATCATGCTGTAATAACAATCAATTTCTAGAGATCTGTAATCTATCCGTAATGCTGGTGGTCCATTGGCTACGGCGGCATTCAACCTCTGCGTAACTTTAACTTCTGTACAGAGGAGATCAGAGCGTCTCTGAGCTGGCTTGGAGACTCACGCAGGAGGAGGCTTAGGAGCCTCTTGGCTGGTCTTCACAGTAGGGGGGGGATTATGAGCCGCCTTGGGCCCTACATGGGGAGTGTTCTGGGTGAAGGGTTTTCTACTGGGGGATTGCTGGGGTTCAGCCGGGAACGCAGAGGGGAGGGCCCTGGAGGGACCTGAGGAGAACACAGGGGCCCTCGGGGGGGCTTCACTGACGGCGGGTGGAAGTAGGGGGGCTTTATATATGGTTCCTGAAACGCAATGAGAGGATTTGTATTAGTATACACAGTTTAGCTCCCTTTGGCTATTGAATACATATACATAACTGTTGTGATGCTATCCATTACTCTGTAGTTGCGGTTATATTATTTTTGCGAAAAAAATACTGAAACATATTTTTTTTTATTATTGGTTAAATCATACACCGTTACAGCCAACATAACTTCTCTCGCTCCCTCTCCTGATTTCAAAGGTGATGTAAATTGACTGCATCAGTGAATGTGATACAGCAACCGTGGTAAACTCCTTTATCATGTACACCTTTTGTTTATCTGAAGATTCTCAAGTGTCTTAGAAATTTGGTTTCATCGTGTTTAAGTGTTAACATGACAATAGGGTGTTTTGTGGAGGTGATGGTAAGTTTCGACATTGGTATATTGAAGGAAACAATAAGCAATTAACAATGGCTAAAAAAGGCCATGGTTTCATCATAGGTTAGGGGTAAATCTCTAGATCAGCATCACTTACAAAATTATAGTAGTATTTAGGTCTAACACCAGGAGTCTTCGGGGGGAGTGGGTGCACTGCTCACCTGTATTGCTTGGATTCAACTTGGACAACACCTCCATGGCTTTGCTCATGGTACCGTGGATTATTAAAGCGTTCGAGCTCTGCTCCCGCGTGAAGCCACAGTCCTGCGAAAGCGTCACATCTCGATAAGAAATCAACGGAAAACCAACCGACCGCAAGGCTCCAGGCGAACTCCCCTAGACCTTTGTCCAGCCTCAACATTCACAACAAGGCTATTGTTGCAGACGTCAGGCTTCTGCCGCGTTAATCGCAGTTACCGTTTCGACCCTCAGATAGGGCGTTACCAATCTAGCCGCCATCTTGGCTCTGAGCAGTTAGACACTCCCAACCAGTTAGCATTCAGACGAGGTGAATAAGGTCCATGCGGTCGCCATGACGGTAACAGAGGAGAGGGGTGGGGTGGCGTTCGACTCACCATGAGCTGTGCGATCTGGACGCGCATCAGCTCCTGGGCAGCTTCGGTGCAGGAGCTGTCCAGCTTGAGCACCTCTTTATAGGTGCTGGCCGCCTCCTCGTATCGCTGGGGCAGAAAGGGGCGCAGGGCTGGGTTACGTACTTGCGGCGTCACCGTGTATCAGAAGCAGTACTAGCCTTGAGCAGAGGGGGGCGACGCTGCAGGGTGTGTGCATTATCCCGCTTGTCAAGGCTAGCCAAACCAACGAGGACAAAGTGTAACAACCCTCAGGCCATAATATGTCAACAATGCAGATAACCCAGGGTGTGCAATTACAAAAAAGCCACATTTCCCACGACCAATACATAGTTTGTGGTGGCATTAATAACAACAACTTATCTAATTCTTTAACTAACTGAGAGATTAAAAAAAAAATCGAGAGGGGTCCGGAGAGAATATGACAAAAGACTTTACAGCTCCTTATATCCCCAATCCTTTACTCAATACAAAGTTGGACATTCTATGCACATCAGATATTGATGTGCATAGAATGTTTTTCTGGGTCACACTGTGTGGATGTCAGTATACTCTCCTGTCTTCTGAATCCCAATGTGACCTTAGAACATATATTATACTTATACAAACAGAGATGATGCACACGTGTGAATGTAAGCATTGTCCTCAGAGAGTACATCAAAATGGGAGTAGACTGGACCCTCTCATTGATGTGCCACATGGCTCATCAGATGGGAATGGACTGGACTCACTCACTGGTGCCACATGGCACATAACATCTAGGCTAAAGGTGATCAGCTGTTCTCCACTATTAAAGTATCTATATGATATGTAGGCCTAATAATAATCATACCTTACCATAAAATGTAAGGTTAATTTCTACCACAAGTTCGTCTCTATTCTCGGGATAACCACAAAACCAATAACGCTATCAGACGACCTGCATACCAACAAATACGAACATACAGTCGTCTAACAATTGAGGGTCGTCGATGGTGTTTCCGGGGCGATGTCGTACCTTAAGGCCCACCAGGGCACGCCCCTTCCTGTAAAGGCCTTTTTCCCAGCCCGGAGCCATGTTGATGGACAGCTGGGCGTCGGTCAGGGCCTTCTCATACTCCTGCAACTTCTCAAAACAGAAGGAGCGATTGCCAAACAGCCTAGGACAAACAGGAGAATGGTTCCAACAGTGAGCGGCTGGTTATGATAATAACGACGGTTGAAGCCATTTGGGCTTGTTCATTCAGATGCTCTCCTTACTTGAACTCCTTCGGGTTGTATTTAATGGCGGCTGTGAAGTATTGTACAGCCATATCGTAACGGCCAGCACTTGCATGCTGATTCCCCAACACTGAAAGAGAGAAGTTTGAGTCAATGTCCACTATAAATGTCCTTATTTTGTATGTAGCCCGTTCTGATCTCACCTTAATTTTCTTACTAGTAATAAGCCCTTATTAACCTAGCTCCCTTGCACTCCGCAATTTAAAGTTTGTTAATTAGCATTTGTAGCAACACTACAGACTAGTCTGATACCGTTGCCTTAAACCTTTGTCTTGCAAATTTGGTCCACGACTTTGTTATGTCAATATCAGATCTCAACGTGTTGAAATTTCTCTGAAGGAGTTTCCTACCTACATCATTCCAACTATTTCTAATGCTTCGCACCATGAAGTGCATGGCAAAACATTATCCTTCATTCATAGCCTAATACTCACTTGCAAGTTCTGTACTTATTTTCACATTATCTTCATAGGTGTGATTAATATTGATGGGGGCTGCAGATATCTGTAAACAAAAACAGAAATATAAGTGGGGATTAGATGTTGAGCATACATTTAAATTTAGCAGACGCTTTTATCCAAACCGACTTACAATAAGTACATTTGTCAGAAGAAAAGCGATACAACAATATATCCCTGTCAGTACAGTAAAGTATTCAAAGAAACAAGTGCCAAACACTAACAAGTACCAGCACGTACAACCTACAGTTAATTGAAAAGGTTGTTGATGACATCTGCGAGGGAAGAAAAAACCCTGTCCTTCAGTTAATCTTTGAAAGGCGTGTTTCCTTAGGATAACACTATATTCCACACCCCTCATACTATTGTACTAACGATAACTGAAGAGAGCGTCTCAACGCTCTCCTTAGTACAAAAACATTCTTTCTCTTGAGTAACGACACAAGAGGTCAGCCCATGAAAGAGGTCTCGGTGTCCATGTTATGGTTATGGTCGTTTCACATGATATACACAAGAGAGCAAGACTCTCCTCTGTGCACAACATGCCTTAGGTTTCAATATACTGCCTCCCTAACATATGGTACACATCAGACCAACGCTCGCAGGAAGCCACTACACAACCTGTCTTCAAGTATAAATAAATGAACTGCAGATACTACTGGTAGCTTCAACTTTATCCAAACTAAACATGATGTTCTCCTCTTCAATATTTGGCAAACAGTTGTTTCTAGTGTTTACTTGCCTTTACTCACATGGTGACAATATCATTAGTAATATAAAAATGGTTATCCTTTTGTATTGGCAAGCAGTCATAACAAAAGCAGGAATACAGATTAGGCGATGCCAAATTGCAAAAAAATTAATTGCAACCATTTCAATATCAAAAAATATCAAAATTAGTAAACGGCCTGAAAGTCACCGTTGACAAAAATAAACCGAATTGAATAGTTAAGACAAACCGCTCACATCTTTATTAAGGGCAGGCCTCGGCGCGTCGGGCGCTGCGCGGACAGGTTTGTTCTTAGTGGGTTCGGCCACTGGTTTTACTGGCGCCTTTTTCTCCTCCTTCCTCTCCGGCTTGCATTTTGGTTCCTTCTGCTCCAGCTTCCTCTTCACAATCAGAGCGGCTTTATTCACGAAGCTGCTGTTCAGGTCCAGTGGCTGTCGTCCAACCACACGGGGACACAAAGCACGTGGAGTTAAGAACACATTAGGGCTGAACGATGGCGGGAAATAATCGAATTGCGATTAGGGATAATATTGCGATTATATATAGGATAATAGGATAATATTGCGATTGCGATTTAGTATGCGGTTATTTTTTATTTATTTTTTATGTTCTGCATTATTCACTAAACAAGCAATAAATCATTCTGTAGTACTACCAACACAACATTTGAAGCAGTCAACGTATAAACGGCTCTTTCCTTTAGGCCAGGCCTATGTGTTGAGATGAATTGAAATAACATCTTTTATTTAACTATTGAATTGTAAAAATATATATACAGTATATATATGTTTGCTCGCCGCCTTTGTGATTTGCATATCACGTTCTATTACATCGCAATGTCGGGTTTAATTCAATTAATCGTTCAGCCCTATTAGGTACCGTGGTCAAGTTTCAATGATGAGTGTTTAGTACTGCAGTGAAACACAAATGTATCTGTAATGGGAATGTCTTCACATGCCGTTCCTCTAACTGCGAAATTGTTGGTATGTGCCTTTTTCTTGACCCCCCTCTGGTTGGGGGTTTGAGAGGCTCAGACTGAGGCCCGTTTCCTGAACCCCTTGGGAAGGTCGAGGAACAAGGATTCCGAGTGATAAGGCACGGCTGCGTCTCCCCCCTTTATGACATCCTGGGGGTTCCATCAATCATTGAGTACCATCTGGTTAAACGACCCTAGAGTTGTATCGAGGGGAGCAGAGATGTCCTCAGCACCCGGAGGCCCGTCTACCACAGTATAAGAAGTCCTTGCTTTTGCCAATGCTTTGGACTCATAGAGAGACGCAGGGCGAACTGCCTTCTTAAGCCTCGGATCGTTGTGTGTTTGTTGTACGTTATTCTAAGTTTATTACTTAAATACATATATTAGCCTGATTTTTATAAGTTCAGACGACTCTTTATTCTTAAACAGTTTAGGCAGAAACTATTGGCGTGGTCCATAATTCCCAACACGGTATGAAAAGAGGCCAAGACCAGGATTGTATTTATATAGTGGCTGACATCCCAGTGGCTTAGATTGTGCAAATGTGTATAAGAATGATCGATTTTAATACATTTAAATATTCCATGCAAAGGCAAAACACCAGTTGGCATTAACAAGCTAGCCTCTTTTCCGGATGTGGCATCACCCCCCCCCACTGAGACGAGAGAGAAACCATCCCATCGAGCCAGACGGGCGTACCTCAGTATCACTCTCGGACTGCTCCTCCTCCTCCTCGCTGTCGTCGCTGCAGTCGCTGGAGTCGGAGTCACAAGAGGAGCTCTGATCGCCCGTCACCGGACCCTTGGTCGCCTCATCGGCCTTCTTCGTCTCTCCATTTTCCTGCAGGTGACAACGAGTGGCCCACGTGTGAGGGGAGCCATCCGAGCGGTTGCTGTGTTACGGCCAACGCTCTAAAAAGTAGACTTGCCTGCAAACAGACCCGTACTTCGTAGAAGGGGGTGTTCACAAGGAGGCACAGGTGATGCCGCTCACCCAAACCATGCAGTCAGTCTTTTCGCTCGGTTCTAGCCCTACTGTTGATACGGAGAATCGAGCGAAAAGACTACAACCAGCCCCCCGTTCCGGTTTTACAAAATGGTTTATAAAACATGACAGAAACTGTATTTCGCTACGATACTTGTTTAGGAACATCAACGAACACCACTAACCACTCAATGAGTTTCACATTTCAGAAAACGAACGTTTAGGGGTGTTTTGTGAATGCACAAAGCTAGCCATTGTGAAGCAGGAAGGAATTAGCCAAATACCTGAGACAGGCCCGATGGTCAAAATTCCCCCCCCCCCCCCCCCCCCCCCCCTTCATTTCCCTTTAGGATGATGCCTTATCTTCAGAGGTGTGACATCACAGACAATAGACCAGACATTTCTCCCCTTGGCCAAGACGGAGAAAATGAGCTGCACTTTATCGCCCCACACCTACCTCTGTGTTCTTCTTTGGCTTCTGCTGTTCTCTCTTCAGCTTCTCGAGACGTTTTCTCTCCTTCTGTCTCTGTTGGGGCGGGAGGTGGGTGGGGTTATGAGAAGCTGAGTGACCGTGCACCACTCGTACACCACCCACTAATCCAGCTAAAAGGGTTAGACGATAGCAAAGGCACTCACCCGTTTCTTAATACGCTTCTTCTCTGACTTAGCTTTGACTTTCTTGTCTTGCTTTTGGAATTGCTGCGGTGGGGGAGAAGACAGGGGCTCTGATGTGATCGCGCAAAGTAATAACCCACCCCCCCGAAGTCAACAGCTAAGCTTAACAACTCAACAAGACGCCCATACTCACAGTGGGGTCGGGCTCTGCGGGGGTATACTGTGGCTTAGGCAGGGGGTTGGTTCTTGTCGGTTTGAACGCCGGCGGGTACAGTAAACTATCGTATCTATCGTCTGGCAGGGCGATGTAGGAGACGTTGCCGTCAGGCAAGTACGTATACGTGACTTCCCGGTTAACATCCCAGAACGGGCCGTTGTCCGACTCCATCCCCCCTGTAAACATTGGGAGGATTATTATTACTGGGAGACACAGATCCGATCCATGATCGGAATGAGTGTGCCTATTCATTGCAGTTTATTTTGTTCACACACAGAAATCAAAAGGTAAAACTTTCCGCCCATTCAAGTGCATGTCAGGCCCACAAGAGGAAGAACGTTATCTGTTGCTGGCAATCGAATGGCATGCAAGCATCAATAACAAACCACAAAAATGCAGTGTCTCACCAAACATGGCGAGTCTAGGGTGTCCAGGGGGAATATGAGGAATCTGATGTAATCGCACCATGTTGGCTATGGAAGTCTGAGGGAACAGAGATAAGATGAGATGCGTCCGCGTGTGCATGGAAAGTTCTACTCCTGGTGAACACGGTAGTGGGAGTCGAGGCCATCAGTTTGAATGACTGTGCTCTACGTACAACACGTACTTATACAGTAGAGGGATGGATGGATTTGTTGATGTATGCATGTTTTGATGTTATAAGTCAGAATCCATGGCTAGTTAGTTGGCTGACCTATGACCCCTCCCAACATCAGCCAAACAAACCCCCTCTACTTCCATCCGGTCATACTCACCATAATTTGTTTACGCACGAAAATATCCGCCACTGTAAAATCTAGAAAGAGACGAAAGGAATCGGGTTTAAAGTGGGTTCAGATGAAAACATCCCGACAGTAGCCAGCTTTTAGCCCACTTAGCCTCAGCGGATAGACGCTTACCTGTGGTTTCCATGTTTGATTTAAATCAAAAACACGATGTTTACAGCGTGTAAAGAGCTGTATGTTGCTTATAATAGTATATTAAAAGTACGCATACAGTGGGCGCCACGACGTTCCCGGCGCTATGTCCGCACGTCGGTATAGACGGATATTTATTTTAAGAGTGCGCATGCGCCGTTTGAGAAGCAAGGCATTACGCGCCTTTTTTTTTTTTTTTTGGACCAGTCACGTCTTCGCATGAGTTCCTGCTCCTGCAGTCTCAGGACCGCAGTCCTAGACCCCTTCCTGCTCCTGCAGTCCTAGGACCGTACGTATTCGCATGAGTTCCTGCCATTGCCGGAGGCTGCAGTCTCGGGACCGCAGTCCCTAGGTTTTCGTGACACTTCCTGCGTTCCAACGCCCAATGCCCATGCAACCATACTATTTAGTATGTCAGAAGAAGATTTAGTATGTCCCAATACATAGGGGGAAATACCAGGACTACTCGCATTTTCGTAGTAAAAATAGAAAGTAGAAGATTTGGTAGGCAGCCAGTGGCTGCATTCGTCTGCCCTGCGTTGTGTTTCCTGGATGGTGAAGGAGTCTCACGAGGAACTGAACTCAATATTAATTCATGATTTTACCAGCTTAAATTAGGAATTTCTTAATGTAGACCTCTACCTTAACGTAATTTGCAACGCCATAGGAAAATGTACACATTCAGTCTAAACTCAGGTTCAGTCTAAAGTCTTATGAGGCAGCAAAAAATGGTCATATTTAAGCGGTTTTAGGAGTATGTTCCTGCAGCCTCCGCTATTGCAGGAGAATACTATTAATTCGTATGGGCTTTAGTCCGTGTGTGAATATTCTAGTTAGACCAAGCCTTCAATGCCCGCAGTAACCGAAAAAAAGGGAAATGTATAGTTTATTTATTACGGAACCCGGAAAAATAAAAAATGAGAGAGAAGGATAGAAAAGAGCAGATGCTCTGAGCCGGTTTACACGCTCTAAGATTTTATTCAGTTTGTTGACCTTCCTTCAGGCATCTCATTCATTTTACACATCCAAACCAAACGCAGTCATACCTGCAGCCTCAAGTTCCAATCATTTAACTATTCATAGTCCTATCGAGGTAATGACCGCTCATGTGTGAGAGGACTACAGTGTAGAGGACTTGAGTGGAATGAAGAAGTAAGAAATGGCGTTCTGCCATGCTATTCAGCTCAAGTTTCATCAAGTTTCATCTCATTAATCTGTAAAGGAATGACTTGTGACACACACGCACACACACACGCACGCACGCACACACGCACACACACACACACACACACACACACACACACACACACACTCTCTCTCTCTCTCAAGGTGCCAGAATCTTCCACTCCGATATATATCATATCTGATATAGAGTAAAATACAATGAATCATAGCAGTGCCCCTATGCTGATCACCTTATGATAGTTGTTTGAATCTTTTTACAGTTAGACTCTTTCAGATGAGAGAATGTCAAATACATTTTATTTTATCAAACACAAAATTTAAGTCATATTATTCCAATGTTGCATGAAAAAAAGGTTTGTTTGTTTTTGGATGGGGTTGAAATGTTTAATTTTAAATGTCTCTCTCTCTTTTTATTTAGTCAAATGTTTTCAATGTCTTACACCAGGCATCTCCAAACGGCGGACCGCGGTCCACCGTTTGGAGATGTTCTCACCGAACTCCCCCCTCCCGCTGTCTGTCACGGCATGTGCGTAATAGCGTCACTCAAAAAATACCCAATCAAATCGTTTGTTTACCGGAAGAGCGATTTGGAATGAGAAAATGGCTTGGTCGTAAATTAGGAAAGTTGACCACGAAAACAGACATTTTAAAGATGAATGGACTGACCAATACATGTTCACCTTTTTTGTGTCTTTTATGTGTTGAAACCGTGGCGCTGATAAAAAGCGGGAATACTAAGCGGCATTACGAATCAAAACACAGATCCTTCGAGGAAAAGTATCCCCAGAAGTCAGAAGCAAGAGCATGGAAAATGTCCGAGCTGAGAGTTCAGTATGAGAGGTCTACACGAGTCTTCACACACTCATTTTACAGGCCAGCAACGTGCAAATTAATGCTCACTTAAGATTGCATGGATTTTGGGGCAACATAAAAAAACTTTCAGTGATGCGACTGTTGTGAAGGAGTGCTTGAACGCCGCTGCCGAGACATTACTTGAAGGTAAACAAAGGGATGAATTGTGTGAAAAAATAAAGCAAATCCCAATGTCAGCTGCAACGACAAACAGAACATCCGAAATGTTATCAGATGACCCACTGTCACAGCTTGATGCGGCTGTTCAGAGTGCCCCATCCTTAGCCATTGATGAGTCTTCAGATGTAACGGATAATGCCCAGCTTTTGGCTTATGTGCGATTTTTTCATCAAGACAAGAAAGAGATCTGTGAGGACCTGTTGGGTCTAACACCACTTGAGACACACACAAGACGAGAAGATATTTATGAGGCTATTAAGGAGATGCTGTCAAAGAGGGGGATTGATCTAACAAAGGTTGTCTCAGTCACTACAGATGGGGTACCTGTTTTGCTTACTTGAAATGTAGGCCTAGTGTACCTGTTTTGCTTACTTGAAATGAAGGCCTAATGCTCTTTTTGTGTTTATTTGAAATGTAGGCCTGGTGTACCTGTTTTGTTTACTTGAAATGTTAATATGCGTTACTTTGTCTTACTTGTTTTTCATGGTTAAAAGTAAGCTATTTGGAAATTGAAAATAAATACATCTGAAATTATAAGGAAATATGCTGTGTTGATTGTATTTGACAAAAGTAGGCTATTAGGACGTGGTAGGTTAGAGGTTCGGACCTTTCTTGGAAGGAATTTTCAGTAACTGGACCTTGTTCAATTTTAATTGAAGACCCCTGTCTTACACTATATATTTAATGCCATATAAAGGTAGTTTGTGCTCTATTCGGGGTCTGTTTTGGCTTTGGCTGTATTTAGACTCAATGGGGATGAGAGCTGTAAATTAAATAGGGCAACTGGTATCTTAATTTTGGTTGAGATTCAAATGTAAAGTAAATCAACTGTACTTTCGGTGCACTCTAGCGGCTGCTCTCCTTGTTTTTGTTAAGCCGTCACTCACAAGTGGCTACAGGTTGACCTCTAGTGGCTAAAAAGTGCATGTTGTCATTCAGCAAGATGCCACTTAAATTTGTGTTTCTTAAACCCATCAGCTCGTTCCAACATTATGATAGTTACATTAAGATAACATTAAGATATTGCTATCATACTGATATGATATGATAAGATAGAAACTAAGGCTTGATGTCACATTATAAAACTGGAAGGAGAAACACACACACACACACACACACGCACACGCACGCACACGCACACGCACACACACACACACACTAATGGTGCCATAATCTTCCACAGCTGATAGCTGATAATCTATCTGTGATATGTAGGGGCTAGTAAAACCCACAGAATCAAAAAGTGCATCTTTGATGGATAAGGATCACCTTATATCAGTTTATTGAATGATTTTACTTCTTCGCTCTTTCTGATGAGAAAAAGTCCAATGATAAAAAATCTACTGCTTTGATTTTTTATCATATTAGAATGTCACTAAGATTTATTTTAATATTTTTGCGTGGGTATGGAATATTAAATTAAAAAAGGCTTTCTTTTTTAATTGGGTGAAAGTTTCCACATTGCGTGGGAATATGTTGTGCTGTGCTTCCACATTTTCTGCTCTCGGAGGCCCCTTGGCGGAAATTCCTTTACATTGAGCAAGACAGGCCGGTGACCAGGCCTAATTGTCTTTTAATTAGATTGCTAGGAGGGCGGTGGTGGTTTCCCTGGCAACCCACTGAGGGACTGAAAGTTTTTCCCGGACAGAGATGAACAGAGTGCGCAAACAAAATATATGTCCTCTTTAGAAAAAAATTGACAATACTGCACTTCATGGTAATCATGCCATCGAGTCTCGGCGGAAAAAAAAACACAGTCGCACAACAGAGTAGGGTATAAAAATGTTTAATTTCCCTTCGCAATCCAAATTACTGTTTCTTGAAAGTCCGCTTGGCGTCCACACCCTCATAGTTGTAGCACTGCAGAGGAGAAAAGAAAGAAACAACCAATGAGATGATCCTTACGTTCACACAACCAACCACTGATAACCTTGTGGGGAAAAGCTACAACGCAACCAACCAATGCAAAATCGCATCACTATTAGCTGTGGCAAACACAACGTTACAGTACTGCATGCTTATAAACCGGCCGGCAATCTCTACTGACCTGGACAAGTTCTCCGCCCACCACACAGCGAGTGGTGGTCAGGACCTTGTGGTTGTCCTTCCTGGTGAAGCATCCCTTCAGAGTTTCCCCCTCCATCACCCACGTACCCTGGAAGACAGATCACGAGGTGTTCAGCGTCCATGCACTGTGCTGGACTGACCTTCTGGTGTCGGTGGGGACGGTGGCTTAAGGGGTGTTTAAAACTTAGGCGGAAGTGCATCGTCCATTGCGTCAGTGCTACATCCACCTTTGTCTCTCCCTGGCCCTGCCAACACGGTGATCATTCCACCCCTCACCACCGCCGTGGCTGCCGTTGTCTCACAGCAGCCTTTGGTTTCACAATCGGATGGGATTATCAGGTGATGACCAGGGTGTTTTTTTTGGTTTCCTATCGACCCTCATGCATGGGTGGGTATATTCCACAAGTGTGCAAACACTTTCCCCCAACGCCACGATTTGTGCACGCTTTGTGCACGTTTTGTGCACGCCACAGATACTCACAGACACTTCGGTGCCGTCCGCCAGGGAGTAGTCGAACTGCACGCCGAGGGTGAAGTCGATGTCTTTGGTGCGGAAGGTGCTGGATTCCTTGATGTGGAACTTGTCGCCCGACTGCTCGATGATGACCTTGAGGTTGTCGTGCTCGGCCAGCTTCCTCTTCATCACGTTGACGCCTGCGGAGAGACGAAGACGCGCCGGGTCACACACACTGCTGTCCTTCACGCTCCGGCTCAGGAAGCAGCCGTTGTCATCCATCCGAAGGAACCGCCTTGAACGTCGTGAACATTGTGTTCCGAACCTAGAAGGCGTGACATTGACCCAACCGCGGTCCGAGCGGTACGGGGTAGATGGGCTGCCGCGCTTGTTTTATTGCCCTGTGAATACTTTCCACGCGGTGGAAGTCTGTTGCCACCGTGGGTTTGTTGACGCGCTCGTAAATTAAGCCACAGTTGTTAATGAACCTGCTAGCGTTCATCAGACCTTGAACCTTGAGGTCATGCAAAGGCATACACTAGTACAATGACTGTTATTCATGACTGTTCTGTACTGTTCTATGTATTATACATGTATAAATAGGTATTATACATTATATTAGACATTATTATATTTGTACTACTATGTTTCGCAAACACAAAGTAATATAGGCTGCATTTCAGGGGAAAGACACACACACAAACACACACACACATGCACACACACACAAACACACGCACACGCACACACACACACACACACACACACACACACACACAGGCTAGTCCACGTACCCATCTGCTCCATGAACTTGTCATAGTTCTCGCTGCGGTCCACCTTCCAGGTTCCGTCAAACGCCATGGCTGCAGGGAGGAGGTGTGGTGGGCTTCGATCGAGAGAGAGAGTGAGAGTGAGGTGCGAGAGAGGTGAGAACAGACCGCAGGGACGAGCGCCGACCACAATAACCTCTGTTTGTTCCACTGCTGGTATATATACAGACACACACACACAGACCGATATATAAATATACATAGCCACGCCCCCCCCCTTGGCAAACCTAGGAGTTCGCAAACACACACACAGACACACACACACACACTCACACAAACACAGCCCCTCCTCCGTGTGATCTCCCCCCCCCCCCCTTATCTCCCTGATTGTCTGTGTGCTGATGTGGACATTAACCGCCCGCGTTTCCAAATGTAGGCCAGTCACCCTCACCCCCCCCCTCCCCCCCCCCCCCTGTCGTCCCCGTCTCCTGCCATGCCACCACGCCACCATGCCAGGCCACGCCCCCTACCACGCCCCTTTGCCCAGATCCCACGCAGTACCAACACTGTCAGCACTGTTCCGCTCAGGCAGAGGGGGGGTGGTGGGGGAGTGGTCGTGGGTGGTAGGGGAGGGGGGGAAGGGGGCTTGGGGTGGCACAGTCTGAATGGCAGCCCATGGCATCGGCCCAACTGGGCCTCTTTCTGACTCTGCAACCAAGCCAACACACACACACACACACACACACACACACACACACACACACACACACAACCGCAACCCCACTTGGCGGTACCCCCCTTTTTAATGGCCAGCAAGACTATAACTCGCAGCAAACCTTCCTGGTGAACCTATGTTTTGATGATGGTGTGGTTTTGTGTGTATGCGTGTGTGTGTGTGTGTGTGTGTGTGTGTGCCGCAGAAAGTTAGTTTCTACAGCAAGACGCCAATAACGGAAAAGACCTTGTGCAAAAAACAACACAAAAAAAAGTGGACAAAGTGGACATCAAGTCCAAGTGCAATCTCTGGGAGTGACACATTGTGGTCTTTCTGAGGACAACGTTTTCCTCACAAAGACCCTCTGTGATCGCATTCTGTGCAGAGCTGGGAGCCGGCATTGTGTGTGTGCGTGCGTGTTTTTGTGCGTGCGTGTGATCGTAAAAGGGGGAATACTGGAAAGATTGTCCACACCTCGGTTACTCGTTCAGCTAAATTCAGCGGCTCGCGGCCGCTGGTCCAGAAGAATCGACGGCGCGGTCGGTAGAATCTCCATCTGGCAGCGCGGCCCGGGGTGAATGTTGGCATGCGGCCGGGCTTTCCGCGATACCGATGACGGTGAGTAAAAAATACAACAGAAAACGAGGGGGGGGGGGGGGGGGGTTACGGCAGTTCAGCGTTTAGCGAACTCACCTTTAGCGCGGCTTTTTTCTGCTCGTCGTGGCAACAAGCCAGCCCACACAGGGCACTGCGGTTCAGGCGAGGTGAGGCTTTATTGACACTGGGTGAAAACGCAGACTAAGGCCACACATGAACACAGCACAGGTCATGGTTCAAGTCGCGTCAGAGATACAGATGCAGGAATATAAGATATGGGAATATTAACTATGAAATGAGATAAAAAAATAAAGTCATATAGAAATAAAAATTGATAAAAGTTGTCCCTTTGTGTCCTGTATAATCAATTATGGCATGAAAAAACAAAAGATTGGATTTCAGGCCATGGCGGCTCCACTCAGGTTCCTACGGGGGCCAGTGCCCATGTAGACATGTCCCTGCCCCCCCCTGTGGCCCCCACGTGATGACAAAATAAAATAATTATGATTTTACTGATTTTACAGAACTTATTTGACGCAACGTTCTACACGGGTAACTAAGAGCGGCTAACCCAATCACCGTGCTTCTGCTGCTCGGTAAATGACAGCTCAGCGACTACTCTTGGAGAAAGGAGTCACGATTTCTCCTGTTGCAAGAGTCTAAGGCAAGCAAAACGATTTCATTTCGTAAGTGAGTTATTGTTCTTGCACATAACCGTGTTACTGTAGTTCCTCACACTGATGATGAAATTAAGTTTGTGAATGTATCCTTCACCAGTGTCCTTGCTAGGTCTAGGATACACAATGTTGTGATGTTAACGACGTATTTTCATCCGTTTTTGGCTGCTGCATTGGGATAACAAATACAAATACATATCTGCCCGTGTTAAGTAGAGAGGGATGGTTATGCAATGAAATCTAATGCATACCCCTGCGTTTTCTTTTCTTCTTTTTTTCTTCTTTTTCTTCTATCATGAAATGGGGAAAGAACAGTAGAACAGGGAAGTTTCCTTTGAGCTCTTTAGACTGTGCACGATTGCTGTAACCCTTCCTGTAAGCTCAGCCTCTTGAGAACACAGTTTCACACTGAAACTGATAAAATAAATAGGAAATGTCACATTGTTTTTTTTCACATTGACGCACTGTATATTGTACCTTGTAGTGTATTTTTTTATTTTTCATTTTTTATGGCCCTACCTCTCTTGCGTGCTTGTACAAAACAATTTTTAATATGATTTTGATGATTCAGGGCATAAACTCCATCAATTTATGATAGTTTGACAGAAAAATACAGACTGGTGAAGTTATAAACTCTTGTACCAATTAAATGTTTGATGATTTTAAAGTAAAATAAAGTTTATAATCTAAAATATCATTTTTTGTGCCCCTCTGGTTAAACACTGGCTCCTCCTTGGCCCCCCTATAATGTGTCTAGGACCACCACTGATTTCAGGACGCACTGAGGCACATTCAGTAGGCTTACTAGAGGATAATCTTGAAGGGGTTGAATTGCGTTGCATTGCAGATTTTTTATTTTATGTATCTTTTT
>NC_136953.1:13882965-13892965 GCF_949987615.1 Pollachius pollachius
TTATGCTAAGCTGTTTATTTTGCTGCTTTTAATTAGCGTAGTGTAGCTTCTGCTGTTTTTCGTTGATTTCATGATTTCTTTCTTTTTTTTTTCTTTTTTTTTGCCCACTCAACAATGTTTTGTTCTGACACAGCAGAACAAACATAAATCTTATAATCAGGATTTTTATTATATACATGTGTTTTTTGTCAATGTCAATGAATATAAGTGATAACAATAAAATATAACAGCATTTGCACAGTAAGGATCTCAACCCGATATCGGCCCTGCACATCAAACCACCTGCATGCATTTATTTATCAAATCTCCATCTTCTTTATGCTGTTGAAAAGTTGGACTGTGTTAAGATAAAGGAACGGAGAAGGAGGTGTGTGTGAGTGTGTGTGTGTGTGCGTGTGTGCGTGTGTGTGTGTGTGTGTGTGTGTGTGTGTGTGTGTGTGCGTGTGCGTTGTACAGATAATGTGAGGCTTGGAAGCGAGTTTGAACCCGGTCACAGAGATATTAACGACTAAATATGTGGAACACAGCTGAACATAATAAGTCATTAAGACCGGGGCCACTCGTTAAACTAGAGAGACAACAGGAAGGAAAAACATTGTGTGAGTGTTCTGGATCATATTATTACTACTGGATACATTTACGGCATCAATGAAGAATGGATCATTCCTGTATCACGGTAAGCGCTCACTTTTTTATAAAGGGGAGGCGTTGTGTATATTTTTTACAGTAACAGATTTCAGCTTCAATTCAAATATGTGAACAAAATAGTAAACCAGGTTGAATCGATTTAAAAGCCCTTTCAGGTGACCCGTTTTGGATGATGTCTAAAGCCTAATACTGCTTATGAAATCAGCACCACAAAAACAATGGCTCCTTCATGGTACCTTTAGGGTGAAGCCACATCCACTAACGGACCCCCCAGCACTGCGGTGGGAGAGCTGCCACTACTCGGTAATCATGCAGGTACACAACTCGCAATACCACATACAGTACATACAGCACAGTACCCCCCCTCCCCAACCCCATTTCAACCTGCAGCGCCAACCCGTATCATTTATAACACGCTGTGTGTCGTGTTTTTAGAACACCATGTGGGTGGAGGAGGTAATGTTGCGTAGGGTTTGGGTGTAGGAGAGACAGAGAGAGAGAGAGAGATAGAGAGAGAGAGAGAGAGAGAGAGAGAGAGAGATGGCCCCCCGGGGAGGGTTTCCAGGGGCCGGTGTGTGTGTTGCTGGTGCGTGGTCCCCTGATGTTTATCCAGGGATTCACCTGCTCGCCCCGATATCTAAATCATTACAGCGAATGTGGCTGGCGCTCCTTATCCGCAGCCAATCAGAGCGCAGGCAGGAGACAAGTCGGGTCTAGTCGGGTCCAAGTCAAGTGTCTTCTTCTGTTGGCCCCCTTATCGCAACTCTCACAGGGGCCTCATGGGGAGCTCTGGGAACGAGACCCGATGGCAGAGCCTCTGAACAACAAGGAGAGACGCTATAGTGCCCAGGGCCCCGAGGGAAAGAAACAAGAAGAGAAACACGAGAGCTTCTTTATTGTCAAAGAGTATACAGTCAAGATAGCATGAACAACTGTCCTTGTCTCTCCCCTTAGAGAAAAATGTGTGCCATCAAAATCATACATTCAATAAACAATTAAAATATATATATGTACACATATCAAATTAGGTATGTGTATATATATTTATAATAATTAACAATTAAAATAGGTGATCAGTAGGCAAAAACAGCCACGTAAAGGAAGCGTCCACAACGTGTGGACGTTAACTCAACAGCTTCAGAGTGCTACGACGAACGCAAAAGGTTGACATAGAACACGACGATAGCTAATGAGCAATGACCAAGTCTGTTGGCCAGGGTGTTTGACCTCCGGCCGGAAGGTTCCGGGCTCAATCCCCCGTGTCCACGGCCTACCCTGTTGGTTCCAAAGACTGCGATGCCAAACCTGACTTCACAGAGCTGTCCTCGCATGGGCAAAGACAGGTGTAGGTGTGTGCAGGTGTTTCATGTATGTGGGTCAAAGCACCAGCAATGGTCAATGTGTGTTCACTGGTTTAGACCACTTTTCTTGGTCCCTGGTTCATGAAAGGAACAGACCTGTTATTATTGTTATGAACAACACCTGTGTTTGAAAATGCTCCATGAAGACTCACATATTTAGGAGAAAATGCAAACAGCAGAGAGAGAGTCGCCCAGTGAAGTTTGAACCACTGAGCCACCGTACGACCCCATATAATGGAGGTAAGTGCCTTTTGTTATGATAAATGTGAAGCAGTGCTATTAAAAACGAAACAAAGCCAAGGTTTGCAGGGTCAAACATGTCGGACCCTATCTTCCCGTCGGACCGTGACAGCCTGTCTGAGCAGGTTTGAGACAGTCTGACGTGTCGACAGAAGAAGAGGTAAACTGACGGAACGCCAGGCAAATTAGACAATCGACGATAGAGCTGCGTGTGGTGGGAGTAGTTGGACAGGGGTTTGCAATCGCTGCACCATCGTCTGTGATTGGACCTTTTTATAATCGATGAAAAGGTCCTTTTTAAAATGACAGTGAAATAAATTGGTTGGTAACCCTCGTAACGACACCCACCTCGAAAGGAAACTGAATATTCACATGGAGAGAGGGAAACTATTCCTGGCATTGGCATTTTCCCAAATATGGGATTTAATTGAATAAATTAATTGAAGCTCCCTACACACACAGCGAGTTCCCCCAGACCACCTGGGTCTACACACCCTCCCTCTTTAAGGAGAAGGAATGATAGCACATTATGGGGTGGATTACGAGCTTTAGGTTTTTAAAATGTTCCTGCCTAAAGAGACATGACTAGTGGTGACCTGAGCAGTTAGACAAACAGACAGACAGGCAGTTAGGCAGACAGGAAGACAGAAAGACAGAGAGGCAGGCAGAAAGACAGAGAGGCAGGCAGAAAGACATACAGACAAGCAGACAGGCATACAGGCAGAAAGACAGCCAGACAGACAGGCAGACAGGCTTACAGTGATGCAGACAGACAGACAGGAAGGCAGAAAGACAGACAGGCAGGCAGAAGTACAGAGAAGCAGGCAGGCAGATAAACAGACAGACAGGCAGAGACACAGTCAGGCAGAAAGACAGGCAGGCAGGCAGGCAGACAGACAGAGAGGCAGACAGTCATGCAGATGATCTTACAGTGATGCAGACAGATGGACATGCAGACAGACAGTCATGATAAAAGCAGACAGACAGTCAGGCAGACAGACAGGCAGGCAGGCAGAAAGACAGACAGGCAGACCAATGAGTCCAAATGTCTAAACATTTATATTTATGTATTGACTCAAAGTTTTATCATGTGTTATGATTGAGGAGATGTCTGATTAGATTAAGAAAATTGTCTGTCATCCTTTTTTGTTTTGCAAACATACATTGTCACCGGATACACTTTGGAGAACAATAGTTCTCGTCTGACTTTCCACATGCCACAATTACTATTGTGCCCTTAAACAAGCCCTAAGAGAGCTTAACAAGAAGTTTCAGGAACCCTGGGTCATGGATGGATTAAAGAATACCTGGTCTGCTTCCAGATCAGATTAGCATTGCTTTATCATCTGTCTGTACTGTCACATACACACACACACACACACACACACACACACACACACACACACACACACACACACACACACACACACACACACACACACACACACACAGTATGTCTCACACTTCTCCATAGCAGCACAAATCTCTGTCAGCGTGCATATGCACGGCGACATCAGATTATATTGGACAATCTTCTGCTAAACGACAAGGTAGCCTGGGCCTGCATGGCTCCAACGTGCCGTGTTTAGATTTAACACACTCTTGGCGTCCACATTGACTTCTATAAGTCGCGTTTAGGGTTTGGCTGTTTGAATAAAGTCCAAATGTAAAAAGAAATTTCAAAATAAAAACCTGATGTTTTTTTGGTATCAAACATTTCCCTTAGAACAAGAATAAAGACTTAGCTGATTTGAATCAATTTCACTTTCAGTATTTGCTTCAAGACGCCCCAAAGAGTCACCTTCTACCTACATGATTATTTGATATTTTGCCACAAATGTGATGTTCTGATCCGTGACTATCTTCGTCACGGTTGTTTTTGTGTAAGTATTGTAAAACACATTTTATTGGACAATTTAAAACTCAACCCCAGTATTGTCTGGTTCGATGCTCCTTTTGTCTGATTGTAAGTATACGTAAGCCGAGCCCATATTGTTTTATTGTGTTACTATTTGTCAGGCTCTCTACCTGGCTTATAGTATCACCTTTTCCACTGCGTTGACTTATCTCTCTTTCTTCTCTCTCTTTGTACTCGGAGACTCTCCGAAGAGGTTTAACGAATCACACAGCGTATTT
This sequence comes from Pollachius pollachius, assembly GCF_949987615.1. Lineage (NCBI taxonomy): Eukaryota > Metazoa > Chordata > Actinopteri > Gadiformes > Gadidae > Pollachius > Pollachius pollachius. The sequence continues at coordinate 13,887,351 of NC_136953.1, forward strand.
GCTTAAATGTGGTCCTTTGTAGCGGATCGATTTCCAAACAAAGCGATCGTATTGCGGAAAGTCAGGTCGGTCCACATGAGGATTAAACTCTCAGCTTCCCACTTATCGTGTTCTCATTATGCAAACACAAGAGTCCGTTTGCATCCTGTGAACTACGAGAACTCAGTTCTCGTTAAACTGCAATTGTAGGAAGGTGAAAGTTGCATTAAATTGATTACATTTCAAGTATAAAGGGGCCAAGATTATATAAAAAGGGATCATTATGTGTATTATGTATGTGCATTATGTGCTATTATTTACTATTATTTGCATGTAATTTGTGTGTTTATTCATAGTGTGAGGCTTCTGCTTTTGTGCATTTTGAGAAAAAAAAGCACATTGTCAGCATTACAGATTAAATGAGGGGGTACTTGTTGCTTTTATACTCTGTAATGCACGGTATCATTGCATACGTGTCAACGTTAGCTAAACACACCGACTACACTTACCGGGAGCGCGCCATTACCTGACCGCACACCTGCGTTTTTCACAGCGGGCCCCTTCTGTGAAATGGTGTTTCTCTATTCAATCAAATCAGACTTTGATGCGGTTTTCCCGCCCTCCCCTCCTCGCTGTTGTGTCCGGGTTTGTTTTAGTGTTTTTTGTTACAGGTGAACAGGTCCGCTGGGCCCCTGCGGTGCTCCCGGTGAGACCCCAGGATACAGAAGCCTTTGTGAGCGTCGTTTCCGTACGCGGCCCAAGCCTTCATCTCATTCACCCCGCGAGGAAGTGTCCCGCTGCTCGGGATTAAAGAGGTCGCGCTTTTTGTTTTGTCGTACCAGGGCCTAGCTCAGCTTGCCTCCCATCTTTTTGCGGGTGGGGTTGGGGTTTGGTGGCGGGGGGAGAGGGGGAGGACGAGCAAAGCATCCTGCTTGCCTTCTCTCCCTCGCTAATAAGACGAAATCCTTGATCCGTCGACGGGACAAAAGCCACATACGGGACTTAAGTGTCTTGGCAGTCGCACGGCGGGAGGTGGGGACAATCCACCCAGCGGGAGACGGAGTCCATCCCTCAGGCGAGCACCTCCAGCGCCACCTGCCTACCTGAGCGGCTCCCCCCCCCCTTTGACGCCGCCCCCGAGCTCTCAAAGAGGAAGGGAGACACATTGGTTGAATTTCGCGGGGAGACGGCTAAACCCATGCCGCTCCGCGGGGGAGGAGAGGAAATGTGTGGTAAAGACGGATAACGCGGGGTTCGGAGCTCTGCGAGGAAGTTAGCTAATGGAATAAGCCAATGGAGTTAGCTAATGGAGTTAGCTCATGGAGTTAGCTCATGGAGTTAGCTCATGGAGTTAGCTCATGGAGTTAGCTAATGGTCGACGGGTGAGTTGGAACGATTCCCCTCTGAAGCAAGGCGGCTACGTCAGTCCAGAATCCCGTTCTCGACTCTCAATCGACCGAGAACCACAATAAAACGATAACTCCTGTCTGCATGATCATTTCCTCCCCGGAGTATATTTTCTCTGTACGTTTCCGGTCGTTTGCGTCAAGGGGCTTCGGGGGGGGTGAACGTCGCCGACCTCGCAAATCCAGCGAAGAACGGAACGACAACATTCCCCTCAGCGGCCGGGCCGTCAGGCCGTACGGGTCTAAACAAACAAACACAGCGGTTGGAACCCCGAAGGAAGGGCCCCTCTCGGGGGGGTTAAGAGCCGCTGAAAGGCCCCGTCATTATAAGGAGGAGGGCAGGCTCCGACGGCAAGCGACCGCACAATGGGCCCCACTCAGCGGAGCCTCTCCGGGGCCCCACCGCGGTACGCCGGCCTGACATCAGAGGGCCCCTAAAGCCGCCCTTTGTGGCCCCCCTCTCGTAAGGAGTAAGGTCGGAGCCCCCCACTCCCTCGTTCACACCAGCAGGCACCCTTGTCTTCTCATCAGGGGCCGTGATCCCTAAACACCCCCCCGCCCCCCCCTTGAAACATCTCGGGGCCCGTCCGACCCTGCTGTGACCCTGCATAGAGTATGTGTGTGTGTGAGTGTGTATGTGTGCGTGTGTGTGTGCGCGTGTGTGTTTGTGTGTGTGTATGTGTGTGTGTGTGTGTGTGTGTGTGAGTGTGTGTGTGTGTGAGTGTGTGTGTGTGTGTGTGTGAGTGTGTGTGTGTGTGTGTGTGTGTGTGAGTGTGTATGTGTGTGTGTGTGTGTGTGTGTGCGTGTGTGTGTGTGTGTGTGTGTGTGTGTGTGTGTGCGTGTGTATGTGTGTTTGTGTGTGTGTGTGTGCGTGTGATACAAAAAGGTGGCTCTTTGACATGGATGTCTCAGAACTAAACAAAACAACAAAAGAGCATGTGCATGTGTTGGAGTTTAGATCGATTCATATTACTGTCCAGATGTTTCAAATATTCAAGTGATTATTTGAGTTCCTAATTTATTGATGATTGGTGTTAATGCGTGCAATTTTGAATTCATTCAATTTCATTGTGTACGTCAAAGATATAGGTTAATTTTGAAGAAACCATATGCAGGTAAATATAAATAACATCACCAATATAACTATAATACCTCTTAATAGTACTACAATTACTTTTTGGGGACATTATGTTCAACTTACTAATTCCCTGATAGACTTTAAGACCTTGTAGACTCTTGAGTGCTAAACACGTTTTCTCACACTATCCAAACCTTCATGAACTCTTTAACAAAGCGCCCCAACGATAAGACATGTTTTCACATTCAGCCGCCGGGCAATCTGATAAACCCCCCAACGCCTAAGAACTCAAGGTTGCAAGTTTGAAATCTAACACCCGTAGTAATGGTGGGGCTGGTTGCACAATTATACAACATCCAAACTGATCAAAAAAAGATCTTACGTTTTACCTTTTGACGTTTTTGAGAAGAGAAAAACGTCAAAAGGTGCCCTGCCCAACAACAACCACCAACCCCCCAGCAATCCACAATCTCCTTTTTATTTTGAAATGTTTTTAAAAAATACAGCTTTGTTCCCACCATTTGTATTTTATGCCATTCCTCTATCTGTGTTGGATCTGCATGCAACCAGCATTGTGCAGTCCTTACCTCTGAATAGACTGCACTGTTCCCCTGGTTATCTCTCTGTCCCTGGCTGGCTCTCCCCCCCCCCACCCCACTGGTTGGGCTTTGAACCGTGCCCAGGTGTCAGACCCCTGTGGGTGTGTTGTGTTTGGATGGGTTAGGTTGGCCACCACCAGCACCACCACCACCACCACCACCACCTCCAAAGGTGTCTGCAGAGGATCTGAAGTTAACCTCAAAGTGAGTACACCCTCACTTACATTCTGTAGATAGTAATTGTCAAGCTTACGCCTCGTTCAGGTTATTTTGGCCGCAGACAGAACGGCATACATTCGATGTGTAGAGAAAACCCCTTAAACGACGACAGGCTACAATAACTTTGCATCATCCATCTTCTCAGATGGGTTGTGCGTTGTGTTGTGTTGCGTTGTGTTTTGTATCGATGCGACTGACGGAGGAGTGCCAACCGTCTGCAGGAAAATGAATTCCATCGCTATCTACTTCTCGTTTGTTTCCTAAACACACTCAGAACCTGTGAGGTTGTATGCTCAAGCGTGTTACGCATTGTGTTACATTCGTTACAATCGTCGCCACGGCGACCGATGGGAAACATCAAAAGAGAAGCAAGTGAGACGAGTAGTGTGCTCAGGTAATACCGTAACTTCGGCTTGCAAAAAGATAAACAGTTTAAATGTGATAACGTAAATCACTTCATCGCTTTCACCGCGGACATTGGGAATCGAACCTGGTCCTTTTCCGGAGTCCAACATGCTCAACCACGACACTATCCTGCACTGCTGGAACTAGCATTGTGAACCGTGGAAAGATGCAAATTAAAAAAACCTAAACCTGGGCCTGTAAACTACAGACATAGAGTCAGAGAGTCAGTGGCGCTGCCGATGCCGCGCCCGGATAAGACTCATGTGTAAGATGTGTTCCCCTGTAATCTCTGCCCTGCGTCTCGATGCTTGCTGGAGATAGACCGCGTCTATCGGGGAGAGACAATGTTTAACAATTTCCAAACTGTTATCGTCTGCAGCTCAAAGCCCTAGACCGTTTCCCATATCCCTCCACCAGAGATGCACGGAGCTGATTCACCCCCCCCCCCCCCCCCCCCCCCCCCCCCCAGGACCATCCCCATCAAAGCTGATCGTCTTCTGGAACCGTTTGAGATCTTTCGTCTGGTTTGCCGTTTTTTTTGTATTTTTTTGGGTTCATCCTGATGATCTTTGCTGATGCTGTTGTTGCAGAGCTGTTGCCACGGAGACGTCGTGCACAGGGCCCTGGATTGAGCCCGGAGTCGTCATGGATGTGTGAGTGAGGCCTGGGTAGCCTGTCTGTCACTTACCTAAAACACACCCGCCCGTTAAAGCTGCTGTCAGCCATTTTTGAGCGGCCCACTTTGTTTTGATTACAAAAGGGTTTTGATTGAGTCTCATGGTTCTCATGCACTCGTTTAACTACTGGCCATTGCTTGAGAGTCATGAGACTTTTGAGACCGATAAAACACGATGGTAACAGAAACCGACAACTCATACATGTTCAGCTTAAACCTGTGCACACAAATATGCTCACACACACAGACACCTGAACTCACACACACACACACACACACACACACACACACACGCACACACACACACACACACACACACACACACACACACACACACACACACACACACACACACACACACACACACACACACACACACACACACACAGACACACACACAGACCCATCCCCTGATCCACTCTGTAAACCGCCCGCCTGAGATATTCCTGCTCTCCGTCGCCGCAGCCCAGTGGAAGCCATGGGAACGTCTTTAAGTGCCTGTTGTGTTTACTAAGTGCCTCAGAGATGAACACTCTCTCCTCCGCAGGAGAAGAGAGTGTCAGGAGTGAGTCCACTTCCTCCTGAATGCCACTCTTTGCTTTGCTGTCAGCTGTCAGATCTCAAATCAATGAAAAAACCTTGCCCGGGAAACCTGACCCTTTCATTCTTTCTTCCTTTCCACCCGTCTGCCACTAAGTTATGCATTGTTGGGCCACAACGGCCTGCCTTGTAAGTGTATCGTTAAACAAAGAGGCGATAGAGAGAGAGCTTGAGAGAGAGAGAGCTTGAGAGACCTGTGGCTCAATCCTAACCGGTTCAGATGGTTTGCATTCACTAGCACCTGACCGTAACCTTTTAAAGCACTAATGACTAATGGTACTCCCTGTACCCACTACATACACACACACACACACACAAACACACACACACACACACACTTCCAACACACACACACACACACTTCCAACACACACACACACACACACACACACACACACACACACACACATACTTCCAACACACATACAAACATGCGACGCAATCCTCAGGAACAAACTGTGTGTCTCTAGTTGTCTATTGTCGTGTGGCGGTGAGGCATGGCGAGGGACTAAGTAAGGGGCCCCCGATGTGGTTCTACCTGGATGGGACCCCCAGTACAGGTGTGGGGAGGAGGAGGAGGAGGAGGGGGAGGAGAAAGGAGGGGAGCATGAAGAAGGGCAGATAGCCGAGGTAAGGGTGCTGAATAGGGAACC